>NC_069499.1:985823598-986157348 GCF_027579735.1 Bombina bombina | reverse complement strand
ATCACAATATTAAAGGACGAAAATTATTCAGGAGAACATATCATGATGAATAAAGCTAACAAAAATCTTACAGGATAAGTCATATTCTATAGTAATCAATCTGACATGTAAGGGAGTGAGTTCAGAATATAAAGGGGCTAGTATCATGATACATACGTATAGGAGCATAATAATTCATGAAAATGAGGTCAAACCCTCATTAAATTAGGGACATGAGCTTACAAAGTGTAGAAATTCAGGCTATCAAGAGAATCTAGATTCTCAATATAATAGAAAATTTGAACTCTAACAGAATGGAAAAGCATGGATTCTCAAAGAATGGAAAACAGGACTCGCCATTAAATAGGCATCTGGACTCTTACCAAAAACATAGAGAATTTGACCTCTCATGTGTGCGTATGAATCCATACACATAGTCTATCATGTAGTGCCGGTGACATGAAACAAACAAGGACACGCTGGTCTTTCTTGTCACCATGAAAGTTCATGACACATAGTTATAGGTAACATTGCCATCCTGTGTTGGATGTTAAGTCCTTTGGGGTAATAGAGTGCTAATTCAAAGATCCAACGTCTTCTTTTCCTGAGCAGTGGGACAGGATCATAATGCGAAATCTAATATCTTTCACAGAATGTTTCGCCTCAAGAAAGTGGCATGCCACTGGTTGATCTGCAATTGCCTTATAGAAGGGCTGTGCGGATGGCTGAGCGGTGGTTAGCCATACCTTGTCCTGGCATAGTCGCTGGTCTTTCTGGTATGCCTAAATCAAAGATCCAACGTGCTTCTTTTCCTGAGCAGTGAGACATAGTCAATAATGCAAAATCTAATATCTTTCACAGAATGTTTTGCCTCAAGAAAGTGGTTGTGCCACTGGTTGATCTGCCTTACCTTATAGAGGGCTGTGCGGGATGGCTGAGCGGTGGTTAGCCATTCTTTGTCTGGCATAGTCGCTGGTCTTTCTAGGATAACATTTTATTTATATAAATGTTTGTATTTCACATTGTTTGATTGTCAGAAAAAGGTTCTTCTACACAAAACGTCCCCTCAATATAGTCTTTTTTGCACAGTTGACTGAAGTCCGGCGAGGTGCGTTTATAAATTATTGATTATTGATACCCAGATAACACCCCGGCGGATGATATAATTTTGTGAGCGTACACATTGTGCTTTGTTTATATATATATATATATATATATATATATATATATATATACTATATAGATTATTAAGAATATTTTACAGTACATGTAAATAATAGATACAGTTCATGATTAACTTTAAATATTTTTTAATTATAATAAAATATGCAATAAAGTTCACAACTGTATTAAAACTTAACAGTGTAACTTTTATGTGCAAGAGTATGTGTAAGAACAGTCTTTTCTTGTATGGGAACATGTAACCAATATAACACTAAGTTGTTTTTACTTGCAGCAAGCTCTCAAATCAGTGTAAAGAGATTACTGTGTATGGAACACAGACTTACAGTCTATACACTGTAAAAATGTACAGTACTTGCACAACAAATTAGGTAACTCTCCAATTCTACTATAAGCTCTTTGTATATCAGCTTTCGGCCATTCACTGGCTGTCCGGAGCAGATCCACAGGCTCCACTTCATACCTACTCTGCGTCTTCACCGCTTCCGACATGGGACATTATCTAATGGAAGTGAGTGATGATGTCACAGTCGAGAAAATAATGTACTTTTATTATTAAATATATATTTCTATATATATATATATATATGATACTATTAATGTAAAATACATATCTATACCTATATATCTATAGGAATATATATATATATATATATACAGATATAGGTATATATAAATATATATAGAAATATGTATTTACAATAAAAAGAACATTGTTCTGTATATGAAGAACATTGGAATGTGAAATATTCATAAATCATGTGGGTTTTTGCGCACTTGAATAAAAGAGATCGGGTTTGCACACAAATAGGGGTGTTAGGTTTTTGTTTCCAGTTTGCGCACTTCATTGAAGTCTATGGGGGAATACATTAACACGATCGCAATTTTGCTAAAATATAACTTTTTACTTTCAACTTGTAATACGAGCACAATGCAATACGTGCATAAAGCCTTCATTTAGCGAAGTTAACGAGGCGAGCGGGAGCGCAAAATAACACTCCACTCATAATCTAGCCCCTTAAGGGATACTAAACCCAATTTTTTTTCTTTCATGATTCAGATAGAGCATGAGATTTTAAGCAACTTTCTAATTTACTCCTATTATCAATTTTTCTTTGTTCTCATGCTATCTTGATTTGAAAAAGCAGTACTGTAAGCTTTAAAACCAGCCCATTTTTTGTTCAGCACCTGGGTAGCACTTGCTGATTTGTGGCTAAATGTAGCAAACCAATCAGCAAGAGCTACCCAGGTGCTGAACTAAAAATGGGCCGGCTCCTAACCTTTTATTACTGCTTTTTCAAATCAAGATAACACGAGAACAAAGAAAAATTGATAATAGTAAATTAGAAAGTTGCTTAAAAATGCATGCTCTATCTGAATCATGAAAGAAAAAAATTGGGGTTAGTATCCCTTTAATGTGATGATACACAGTATCATATCATCCCAAATTCTGAGGATTACACATGCACAGTATCTGTGTTATTAACTTTTTAATCACTGTCCAAAATTTGATCCATTTTATGTCACAATTTAAAAATGTACCAAGCCACAATTGTAATAACCCTGTAGGGAACAGCCTAGCTTCTGTGTATTTATCAGGAATTGTATCAACTACAACTACAGTCTGTAAAGAATCAGAATTTTGACCACAACTAATCTGCAGCCAAAACATTGCATATACAAAGATGGCAACATCCAGTCTGTTTCCTGATTATTTAAGAAATATCTCATAGACCGCTGCCAATGCACAGTAGCTCACACAGTGGCAATTTGTGTACTAAAAATATTTCAGATTGTAGAGATTTTAATGTATTCCTTTATAATAAACCTGAGAAATAATCTGTACTTTAGTAAGACCTGGTGTGTGTGCTTCTCGTCTTAGACACACAAGCAAAGCCCCCTGTCACTGCCTTTCAAAACACTCCAAGAGCAGTGAGCGTGACATTATGGCAATGTGGTATAATGCTGCTAATGAGCCCACATAGCTGATTAGTGTAAGAGACTGAGCGCAGCTGACATGCTGCCCCCACTGGATCTATGCTCAGGCTGCACGCACAGGCTGATGCGTGTACTGTGCATGTGCAGTAGGTTGCTGCGTGACACTTCTAGAATGCGTTGTTGACCTTGACAAAGAAGTTGGCACAGAAAATAAACAAACAGAATATATCATGCGTGACATACTGACTATGCTGTGTGTAACACAGAAATTCCTTTAGTTCATTGATTATGCTGAAAAGTCGTGCAAAGCTTTGTTTTGCCCTTCCTCTCATCAGATACATATATCTTGTGAAATTAGGTTAAAAATTACTTCCATACTGACATATTTTTTTTTTTTACCTTAAAGGAACACTAAACCCATTTTTTTCCTTCTCGATTAATCAGATAGAGAATACAATTTTAAACAGCATTCCAATTTACTTCTATTATCTCATAATGCTTCTTTCTTTAGATATCCTTTGTTGAAGAAATAGCAATGCACATGGGTGAGTCAATCACACAAGGCATCTATCGTGCAGCCACCTATCAGTAGCCACTGGCATATTTAGATATGCTTTTCATCAAAGTACATCAAGAGAATGAAGCAAATTAGATAATAGAAGTACATTAGAAATTTGTTTAAAATTGCCTGCTCTTTCTAAATCATGAAAAAAAAAAGTGTGGGTTTCATGTCCCTTTAATGGGACCTTACACTCAAAACATGTTTTTGTTCTTATTTAAAACACAGAAACTAAACACCTCTGAAACATGTATTAACTTGAAAATAATTCAAAATATTAGGAAAATTTAACACAACCAGAGCATACTATTCAACCCACACTTTGCAAGGTTTAAAAAGTTCCTATGGGGGGATTTAAAACACTAAGTGGCGTGCTAATGATAGTGCAGGACGCGAAAAGCAATATCACTGGACCGCGCTCTAACATAACTTATACTTTCAATGGATATCAGGACCCGTGCTAAATAACGCTCATATTGCAAGCTGTAAGTTATAGGCTGCACTCCAGCCAAAGCCAACTGCACTAGAATATTTAGTGATACTTGAGAACTGAAGTAAAGTGTAAGGGGTTAAAAAAAAAAAAAAGACATCAAAAACATATGAAAATAAAGTATTACACTTTTTAAATAAAATATTTATATAATTTTAATATTTATAAAAAAAAGGGATTTAAAAGGGTTAAAATGGATATGGTTTATGGCAAAGTGTTGAACTGGGATGGACTTTAATGTGTATATATGTGTGTTTACATGTGTATTTATTTGTTTATATGTGTAAATATGTATGTGCACACATATAAACATTATATATATATAGTATATACTCTTCCTGAGAGTGCTATTGAGCACCAGGGGCTGAGCATGTTGCAGGGTCATAGGATGTGTACCCAGTCCAGTCTGAGGGGCCTATTTATGAATAGGCCTGTCGGACATGATCCGACATTGCGGATCATGTCCGACAGACCCTCGCTGAATGCGGAGAGTAATACGTTTTCCGCGTTCAGCATTGCATCAGCAGCCTCTTGTGAACTGCTGGTGCAACGCCCGCCCAATGCAGATTTGCGCCAATCGGCCGCTAGCAGGGGAGTGTCAATTAAGCCGATCGTATTCGATCGGGCTTTGAATTGTGGCGAGGTCTGTCCCGCCTCCTCAGAGCAGGCAGACAGGTTATGGAGCAGTGGTCTTTAGACCGCTGCTCCATAACTTGTGTTTCTGGCGAGTCTGAAACAAGGGGCTTAGATAGGCCCCCTGAGAGTGCAGTCCCCTTCCATGTTTTGTATATGTCTACAGTGATTATATAAGCCTGTGCACCCTTCACTTGTTCTATTGAGAGCTTGCATTTGTATGGCTGTATTAGGGACCCAGTTTTGGAGAGACCTTGACCGTGGTACCTGGGGCTTCTCTCATTTGGCCAGATGCGGTCACTAACTCTTCCAGTTTTGCTTTTAATCTTAGCTGAGAGCTTGCAAACGAGTGCTGGACTTTCTCTGTGTGTTTTATATATATATATATATATATATATATATATATATATATATATATTATATACACTTATTTATTTATTTATTTATTTATATATATCTTTATACACAATGGGCTAGATTACAAGTGGAATGCTATATATCGCTTTCATGAAAGTGATATTAGCGCTCCCACTTTGTAATACCAGTGCAGGATTATGTGCGCGTGTATTACAAGATAGCCACAATGCGAATGCAAGATTGTTTTCACATTGCTAGGGAAGCATTACACTCATAAGAGTGCACTTCCATACACGCCTATGGAAGCCTCTTTTGATGCCGTTAGAGACGACATCAGAACTTTTGCACCAGCGAAGGTGGTAAGTCCCCGCAGCGATGGCAGCAAGTATAAATATATATAATAATTAATTAACACATAAATATATATGTATATAACCATATATATTTGGGGAGGGGACATAGCTACAGCCCAAGAGGTGTGTTCGCTGCAGTCCAATCCAAGCCGGTGTATTCCGGCAACTGAAAGTGCACTGATGGCGGGGGTGCCAGCTGAATGAAGGTTGAGCCAACTCCAAGATGCGAGTAATGAGAAGAAGCAGCACTCCCAAATCGTTGTGTTAAAATCCAAAATGTATTTCCATTAGTTAAAACGATAAGCATAAGACAGCACAGCACAATGCAAATATCACAAACGGAGGGGGGAGCGGAGTCCTAACATGTTTCGTGCTATGCAGCACTTAATCATAGGATTATAGGATCATCCTATGATTAAGTGCTGCATAGCACGAAACATGTTAGACTCCGCTCCCCCTCTGTTTGTGATATTTGCAATGTGCTGTGCTGTCTTATGCTTATAATTTTTAACTGATGGAAATAAATTTTGGATTTTAACACAACGATTTGGGAGTGCTGCTTCTTCTCACTAAACCATATATATTTACTGGGAAAACACAGTTCCCATAGACCGCGATGGAAAGGCACTTTTCAGTGCCATTTTTTTCTAACTCCCCACTCTCACCAACTTTAACCCCAAAATACTGCCAAGTGCAGTACTTTAATTAAAAAATACAGAGGCTGCCAAGCTCTAATTGCTACCGAAAGCTTGCAATAGAAATAACCAGCCACTTGTAATGGTTGGTTAATTATAGCACTCGTGCAAACGGGCAAATTTTCCTGTTTGCAGGAGCGCAATAATTTAGCGCTCCACTTGTAATCTAGCCCAATATATATCTATATCAATCTATTTATCTATATATATCTGTATAAATTCATATAGCTATATAGGTAAAGATATTCTGTATGTTTTACAAAAAATATTCAGATTTATATAGAACTATCTGTTTAAAAATAAAAGAAAATGTTATTCTATGTGAAGAACAAAGGAATGTAAAGTATTCCTAACGCACCTTCAGCTTTAGCGCAGTTGATCTAGCACAGCTGTGCTAGGTTAGCGCACAATCAATAACTAATAAGGCTTTTTGTAGCACACCCCATAGAAGGTTATGGGGAGAAGGAGTTAGCGCAGTTGCAAAATCCAAAGTCCTGAAGTCAGCGCACCGTAGTCTTTTACTGACTTTTTACTTTCAAATGTTTTACTTTGAGCACAGTTAGCGCGCCACTTGTAATCTGGCCCTAAATAAAGTTGGCCCATAATGATATTTTCAAGCCAAACATTAGCTTGAAAATAATATGCAGAATTATTTTTTAGTTATTTTCGTTCTTTAATTACTGTAGGAATAAGTAATGTTTTAGTCACAATAATGGGCAGCATTTACAATGCCTTATTCTAAACAAAATGCTAACAGTGCTTTGCTATATTAAGGGACATAATACTCATATGCTAAATCACTTGAAACTGATGCAGCATAACTGTAAAAAGCTGACAGGAAAATATCACCTGAGCATCTCTATCTAAAAAAGGAAGATATTTTACCTGAAAATTTCTTCAGCTCACCAAAGTGCTGTGTAAACACATAGGGGTCAATTTATTAATGTGCGAGCGGACATGATATGATGTTGGCATTTATCATTGCACCAGCAGTTCTTGTGAACTGCTGGTGCAATACCGCCCCATGCAGATTTTGCGGCCAATCGGCCACTAGCAGGAGGTGTTCAATCAACCCGATCGTATTCAATCAGGTTGATTTCTGTCCGCCGCCTCAGAGCAGGTGGACAGGTCAGACGGCTGCTTCATAACTTCTGTTTCCGGCGAGCCTTCAAACACAGGGCATCAAGCTCCATACGAAGCTTGATAAATTGACCCCTTATACTTCAGCTGCTGTCTAGCTGCAAGTTGAGAAAAGAAGCTAATCAGCATCAGCAGTGCTTTGCCTTTGCTTTGATATCATGAGATTTCACAGAATTTACTTAAACTAAATAGGAAAATAACATAACTGTGCCTGCACATGCCAGATACACACTCTCTAGCTTGTCCTGGGACAAGTATCCTGACTGGTTGCTTAAAGTTTCTTTTTACATAGAGATGTTGAGGTGATGTTTTCTAGTCAGCTTTTTACAGCCATGCTGCATCACTTTCAAGTGCTTCAACGTTTGCGTATCATGTCCCTTTAAGAGCTAGCTGTGCTCCATCATCTAGGGCCTGATTATCAAAACCAATCTGGGAAAAAATGATTCTGTAAGAAATCTTCCTAGTACTATGAAGTCCCTTTTGGAATTTTCTTAAGGCTGTTTTTTCTTTGAAAACAGCTGACCCAATGATCTAAAGCTTTCTGCTTGGATGAGATGATCTAAAATAAACCTCCAGCACTGTGAGATCCCTCGCAACATTCTAGAAAGGCAAATTCTGCTATACTTCTCTAAGGGGCATTCCCTGCAACTCTGTATGTAAAGGACAATTCTGTCTATATATTTAAAGTAAGTTGTATATGCCACACCTCTCTGTCACAGCAAAGCCTACCCATGTTCAGAGGGTAATATTTGCATATAGAGAGGGGGAAAACAAGTCAGTCTAAGGGGTATTGTATTTGACCTATGTGAAATAAGCTTGACAGTTACAGAAAGTGGGCTGGATTAGGGAGTTTTTTTGGCGATATTCTATAATCATTTTACTGCTGCATTTATCACTGATTTTTTTTTCCAGTTTTATGTAGGTGACGTTTTTTTCAAATTTCACAATAGTTATTTAACTTTTAGAAAAGTAATATGTACTAAACTAGAAGCCAATGCAAGTAAAATTGAAGTAAAAAACTTTTTAAAAAGAATTTCTAAAACAAGTATTAACAGCGCAACAAATAGGGAAGAAGTCACAATTAAAAGACAGAGGACTTTGTTACAATAATAACAGAGGCAATATTATAAAGGAATAACCCTGAAAGAAAGAATTGCAGAAAGGGTTAAATGACCCCACTAGGAAGCAGGGCATGGGGTGAATTAGAGGGCAAGGGGCTGAGCTAGGAGGGGGGTTTAAGAGGCTACAACAGGAAGTAGGAACAGTCACTTTTGCTGGAGCAGCACAGTAGGAGCATCTTGTCCTGCTTACCTGCAATGGAGGCCTTGTTAGCTGAGCTGGTGGAGGTGGCCAGGCGCAGAGGGGTCGGCTGGATCCAGGAGCGGTTGCTGACGGCTGGAGAGGCAGCCACTAGTTCAGAGGAGGCGAGACCCATTTCTGGGGAAGCAGCAGGCAGGAGGAGTGAACGGCTGACCAGGAGGTCTAGGCCGCCAGAGCACCTAAGTCCGGAGCTGAGCACCGCTAGGCATAGGAGAGGGAGTGCTGGGCCTAGCGGTGGGGCATCTGAGGGAGATCGGCAGGAGGCAGGAGCAGGCACTACGGCCAGGCCCAGGACAGGGCTGAGGCCTAGAGCGGGAACGGCCGATGACGTCACAGACCGGCGTCAGCAGCAGGGGCCTAGTGCAGCGAGAGGCAGGCGACGGAGTTGCCGGTCGGGAACAAGGAGAGCCACAGCAGGTACCGGGGGTGGACAAGGGGACTGCCAGGTTGGATGAGGTCGGAGGCGGATGCCGTGGGTAAGAGGAGTGTGTCCGGGAAGGCGGCGGGGGGGGGGGGGGGGTTTGCCTGAGGAGACAGATGCCTCAGCCAGAGTGAGTGGGTAGCGGGAGGGGTTGTCGGGCCCAGGCATGGATGCGGTAGGGGGTAAGGAGGGTAGCGGGGGTCTGAAAGGGGGGGGGTTGCTGAGTGAGGGGGAGGCTTGGAGAGCGGCAGGAGCAGTTATGAGGGGCCTATTTGGTAGCGGTTAGTTGCGCGGGGGGGAGTATGGTTAGTGGGGGGCCACAATACGCTAAAGCGTGGAAGGGATGGCTGCTGAGGTGGATGGGGGCTGTGTGGAATAAAAAGGGGGAGATGGCCCTTCAAAGGGGGTTGGTTTTGTGCAGTTTGGGGGGCAGGGGCCAGGAGGTAGTGGGGTAAAGGGGGTTGCAGCCTGCAGGAAGTTTAAGGGTTAGGGGAGGTTTTTAAGGGGGGGAGCTGCATGAGTTATAAGTGAATAGATAAGGGGAGCACAATAAAAAAAAAGAACAAATGGAGTGAAAAGGGGGCATATAGGGAAGCAGCAGAGGTCCCCTGGGGGGCTCAAGGGCTGGTGGGGCTGCAGGGTAACATAAGGTCAAGTGCGGGGTCTGGTGGGGTGGAAACTGAGGGGTGGGGGGAGGCGCTGTTAAGGGGTGTGCAGGGAGGGGGATAGATTGGGGGGGGCAGCTGGGTTTACCAGGGGGGATAAGGGAAGGGGAAGCGGGGGGGGATATGGGTGCAGTCTTTGACTTGTCATGTTGTTGTTACAGAGGGAAGGGCCAGTACAGCCGAGGAAGAGGCGGCTGGCGAAGCCAGGAATGAGGGCGTGGCAGAACAACCGGAGCTGTGGACGGAGCCACCGCTGGTACTGAATGCTAGCGGTGACTTCAGTGGGGAAGAAGATCCTTTGGAAGGGACATCATCAGGAGCAGCGACGGCTGGCCAGGTAGGAGATATGACTACTTTGGTGCAGCTTTTGAGATTGTTGTCCCCACAATGGGGAGGGAAGGGAGGGATGGAGGGAAGGGAGTGTGAGGGAGGAGAGGAGGGCTAATGGGCAGAGGGGGAGGGATGTGACTGGCTCTTCTTCTTCACAGGCTGCAAGATCTGGACCAGGTACGGGGAGGGAGAGTACTCCCCATAGGAGACGTGATTCGTCTAGAGGACGCAGGAGGTCTAGGTCCCCATTGAGCAGAAGGAGTGGAGGTTTGGATGGGCTGTCACCAACATGGGCCAGAGTGGACAGGTCCAGGGACAGGAGCAGACACGGCAGAGGTAAATCTCCTGCCAGGAGAGGGCCGGCGAGGCGCCTTCTGGAAGCAGATAGAGAGGATACGGCTAGGAGGCCTGGGGGCCCCAGCCAGGAAAGGAGTGCGAGGACGGCAGCAGGAGGCGCAGACGAGGGATGGAGAGAAGGACCGGCAACAGCAGGGCAGTCGGCAGGTGAGGCGACTGGTCTGCTTCCTAGGGTGGATGATGATTTGACTGGTGAGAGAGCGGTATTGTTAGCGGGGTTGAGAAGTATGATTGCAACCTTGGAGAAGGCCAGAGGGTCGGGAGGATCGCCAGCGGCGGCATGGGTGCAGCCAGGAGGTGAAGGGCAAGTGGTAGCCCCACCACCGGGTGGTACGGTGGCTGGGGGAAGTGTGGGGGCTAGCAGCGGAGGGGAGACATTGAAGGTACCGGAGGATGCATTAAGGAGGCCGTGTCTATGCTCGATAGGGCCATTGGGTATCCATCTGCCCGTTGAGACGAAGGAGAAGATCTGGAAGAGGGAATTTTTGGAGATACTTTCGGTGCTTCCTCTGGACAACGTGCTGGAGGTGAAGGAGGACGAGAAGGAGAAAGGGAAGAAGGAGGAAGAGGAGAGGAAGAAGCGTTGGAGAAAATTACCTAAAACGTTTGGGAATTGGTCAAGAGCATTCTGCATTTTGGCGAGCGTGATGGGTGAGAAATTTCCAGAGCAGGGGTCGTCTTTGTTTTGCTACTACGATGAAATTGCCAGCGCGTATAGGACGTATGGGGGGATGGAGTGGTGGCGTTATGATGAGAGGTTTCGGCAGCGGATGGCGGTGCGGCGGGAGATGCGGTGGGATGACAGGGACATGGGCATCTGGCTCGAGATTATGACACCCCTGCGAGGGAGTCAGTCCTTTCGGGCAGGGGGTCAGGGAACAAGCAGCGGGGGAACTAGCGGGAGCATGTCCACGGCCATCCGAAAAGGCCTGTGCTTTCAGTTTAACGAGGGGCAGTGCAGGTTCGGGGTGTCCTGTAAATATAAGCATGAATGCTCAGGGTGTGGAGGGATCCATTCATTTGCAAAATGCTTCAAGAAGGCCCGGCAGGGGCTTAAGCCAGGAGAAGTGGGTAATGCGAGCGGTGACCCCGGTGAGGGTAGAAAGGATGGTTCCGTGGCTAAGGGATTACGCCAGTAGGAGAGGGCATGCGGGGGATGCGGAGTTATTGTTGACGGGTTTCAGTTCTGGTTTTGTTATTCCGTTTAAGGAGCAGGAAAGTGGGGTTTTTGGGGGCAACTTGAAATCGGCCAGGGAGTTTCCAGCGGTGGTTAGGGAGAAGCTGCGGAAAGAGGTGGCCTTGGGGAGGATGGCGGGACCGTTTGAGGGCCCGCCATTGACAGGTTTGCGGATTTCTCCGCTAGGGGTGGTACCTAAAAAAGGGGCAGGGCAGTTCCGGATGATACATCATCTCTCGTACCCGGCTGGGTTATCGGTGAATGACGGGATTGATCCGGAGCTGGTGTCGGTGAACTATGCTTCGTTTGATAAGGCGGTGGGGTTGGTAAGAGTGGCGGGCCCTGGGGCTTTGTTAGCCAAGGCGGACGTGGAGTCAGCTTTTCGGTTGTTGCCGGTGCACCCAAGGTGCCACCATTTGTTGGGTTGCTACTTCGAGGGCTCGTTTTTCGTGGATCTGTGCCTGCCAATGGGTTGCTCCATCTCTTGCTCATACTTCGAGAAGTTCAGTACATTTGTGGAAGGGGTGGTGAAACAACGGTCGGGGAAGTCATCAGTAGTTCACTACTTAGATGATTTTTTGTTTGTTGGAGCAGCGGGTTCGGGGGCATGCGAGCAGTTGATGAAGGCATTCGGGGAGGTGACGCAGGAGTTTGGTATCCCGGGTGGCGGCAGATAAGTCAGAGGGTCACGGGTGACGTCATTGAGCTTCCTGGGTATTCAGCTGGATACCATTCGAATGGAGTGCAGGCTCCCGGAGGACAAGCTGTGGGACCTGAAAGAGGTGGTGGGGAAGGTGTTAGCCTCTAAGAAGGTTACACTGAGGCAGCTGCAGTTGTTGTTGGGGAAGCTCAATTTTGCTTGTCGGGTTATTCCGATAGGGAGAGTATTCTGCCGGCAGCTCTCTTTGGCAACGGCTGGGGTATCAGAGCCAAGGCATCACATCAGGGTGACTCGGGAGATGAAGGAGGATCTGAGGGTGTGGTTAACTTTTTTGGAAGAGTTCAATGGGAGATTGATGATACAGGAGCAGGGGCATTCAGGGGACAGCCTGTGTTTGTTCACGGATTCGTCAGGGGCCCATGGTTTCGGGGCTTATCTTCAGGGTAAGTGGTGCGCGGAGGCGTGGCCAGTCAGTTGGGGGGAGGCGGGCTTAACAAAGAACTTAACGTTCTTGGAACTTTTTCCCCTGGTGGTGGCACTGCGGGTGTGGCCACACATTTTGCGGGACAAGAAGGTCAGCTTTCATACGGACAACTTGGTTGTGGTCATGGCTATTAATCGGCTGACGGCCAATTCGCCGCCAGTGGTGAAGTTATTGAGAGTGTTTGTGCTGGAATGCTTGAGAAGCAATGTTTGCTTCAGGGCAGTCCATGTACCTGGCAGGTTGAATGTTATCGCTGACTCTTTGTCCCGTTTTCAGTGGGAGCGATTCCGGACGGTGGCGCCAGAGGCAGAGGAGGAAGGGGTTGTCTGCCCGAGGGACCTGTGGAGCTTGGGTGGTCTGGAATAATCAGCATGGTTCAGGGAGCATTGGCTCCGAACACATGGAAGGCTTACGCCCGAGTGTGGAAGCAGTGGTATGATTGGGAAGGAGGCGTTCTTTGGTCAGGGGACAAGGGGAACCGATTGGGGGCTTTGTTATCTTGGGTAAAAAGGTGGGGAGAAGAGAGGCTGTCGCCATCAGAGATGAAGAAAAGGGTGGCGGCGTTAGCCTTCTTGTTTCAGTTGTTGGGGTGGGAGGATCTGACAAAGGTGTTTGTGGTAAGAATGGCAATCAGGGGACTTTGCAGGGGTAAAGGGCGGAAGGATATTAGGAGGCCAGTGATGTTTGCAATGTTGGAGAAAGTGACGGGTTGTTTGGGGGGTTTGTGTTTTTCAAAATTCGAAGAGGTACTGTTCAGGGCAGCATTTGTGTTAGCATTTTTTGGAGCATTCAGAGTGTCGAAGCTGGTAGGGAAGAACAAGAGGGATACAAGGGGTATTAGTGTGGAGGAAGTGACAGTGAAGGAAGGTATGGTGGAGGTGTGGTTGAGAAGATCCAAGATGGATCAGGTGGGGAAAGGTTGCTGGATAAGATTGCGCGAGGTGGGGGGTGTGTGTTGCCCGGTGGCCGTGGTTCGTTCCTTCCTCAGTCTCCGCCCGGTTGGGGGTGGCCCACTTTTAATCCATGAAGATGGTTCGGTATTATCCCGGTACCAGTTTATATCAGTATTTAGGAAGGCGTTGGCAGTGTTGGGCATGGATGGGAAGGTGTTCGGGACCCATTCATTTAGAATAGGGGCGGCGACTGAGGCGGCAAGGTTGGGGCTGGATGTATCGGTGATTAAAGGGATTGGGAGATGGAAGTCTGACAGGTATCGGGGGTACGTGAGGCTGGGGATGGTGGAATAATTGGGGAGGGGGCAGCTGATACAGCTTTGTTTCTCTTGCAGGTCCAGTGAGGTGCTGGGTGATCGGGCACTCTTATGTTTATTGGGCCAGGAAGGCAGCTGCAGTGAAGGGAGACGGCAGTCATCTGGGAATGCCTAGGGAAAGAATTGTGCTAAAATGGTTTGGAATTAGGGGAATGAAATGGGGTCAATTGGTGGGAAAGGTGGTGGAGTATGCCAGGCTGTTTTCGCCTCCTCAGATTTTGGTAGTCCATTTAGGGGGGAACGATTTGGGTTTTATGTCCCAGAAGGATTTGGTGGACGAGATGAATTGGGGGTTGGAGAGGTTGCGGCAGCTGTTTCCTGGTTTGATCATAGTGTGTCAGAAATTGAAAGCCGGGTAGTGTGGAGGTCTGCATGGGATTTGGGGAGGTTGGAGGCTTCCAGACGGAAGATTAACAGAATGGTGGCTGGTTTTGTCAGGAGGATTGGGGGTGTGGGTTTGAGGCACGTGGAGTTTGAGGGTGAGTCGGGTAGGTGCTTTTATTTAAAGGATGGTGTACACCTGAATGAGGTGGGTTTGCACCTTTTCAATTTCACTCTAAAGGAGGGGATAGAAAAGGCCTTGGCTCTGGGTGGCGGCTCTCACCCGGGGGGTGAGTTGTGGCGGGGTGCTTGCTCTGGTTGGTAGAGGATTACGCCTGGAATGAGGTAGAGTGGACTTCCTGTTTGAGCAGCAGGGGGTTGGTTTAATGGTGGTAGCCCCTCCAATGAGGTGGGCGGGGCTTGTGGAATAAATTGAGGGGGCAAGCACTGTGATTGGTTAAGAAGTTTATGTTATTTATGTTATTTATGTTTTGGTTATGTATTAATAAATGAGCTGCAGCCTTTTCAATCCCTTGCAAGGTGTGAAGTGTGTTTTGGTTGGGGAATGGGGTAAATGACAGACTTGACGATGTGGGGTCAAGGAATAACCCTGAAAGAAAGAATTGCAGAAAGGGTTAAATGACCCCACTAGGAAGCAGGGCATGGGGTGAATTAGAGGGCAAGGGGCTGAGTTGGAGGGGGGTTTAAGAGGCTACAACAGGAAGTAGGAACAGTCACTTTTGCTGGAGCAGCACGGTGGGAGCATCTCCCGCCCTCCCTCCCTAAATTTGGGCTTTTGGTTACTTGTCGCAGCAGTGGCGGGGTGCTTGCTCTGGTTGGTAGAGGCTTACGCCTGGAATGAGGTAGAGTGGACTTCCTGTTTGAGCAGCAGGGGGTTGGTTTAATGGTGGTAGCCCCTCCAATGAGGTGGGCGGGGCTTGTGGAATAAATTGAGGGGGCAAGCACTGTGATTGGTTAAGAAGTTTATGTTATTTATGTTATTTATGTTTTGGTTATGTATTAATAAATGAGCTGCTGCCTTTTCAATCCCATGCAAGGTGTGAAGTGTGTTTTGTTTGGGGAATGGGGTAAATGACAGACTTGACGATGTGGGGTCATGATGTTGCTATATTTCTATTTATACATTTACCGCCTTCAATGGTCAAATGAATATTGTTGCCATAAAGTCCACACATACAGTCCAAATGTCTTTTTCACTTTAGTGAACGTGCAGTTCGATTATCAATCACTTCACAGTCTGAGGATTGCAGCTCGATTCAGGGACGTGTCACCACACACTCTGTATGTAAGAAGATCCTATAGCAAAAGAAGAAAAGCGCAAATCCTTTCAAGGTAGAAGTTTTGTGTTTTTATTATGCACACACAGTTAAAAGCACACAAGTAAAAAGGTCACAAGTATATATCCCAAACTTAGGGAACAGAAGAACAAGTCACAGAAGGAATCACAGTGGTATCGCAACCATGCTTCAAAATTTCTCACAGATATGTATCCGATCCACAGGAGCCTCGTCAAGCCCTGCCCCAACGCGTTTCGTTCGGCCTGTCTGAACTTTCTAAAGAGGAAATGGTGATGTAACATGTACAACTACGTCCCCATAAATATGCACTAGTTGTTCCTAATTGGTATGTCTCAGCCAATCCGTGCAATCCATCCTCACCGGCCTTCTACTGGTGGGCATGACAATTAAAACGTCACGTAACCGGAGCCCAAGCCTCTATCCTATTATTGGTCTGACTCGTTTGACACCGGCCAATCATTTGATGAATTTACGTCCAACCTCCAGGTACATCGCATTGCATATTAAGCTATAATACATAAATAATCCCAAGAAGGTTAAAAACAATGCATATTGATATTTCATATTGTTAAATTTTTAAAAAAATATATTGAACGATTTGCACATTCAGGCTAATACAGGAGCTGTTACCACATAATGTTGCTAAATTTGCTTACTAGGCATAACAAGAAAGGGTGCAAGATCTATCCTTCCCCTAACTACCCATTATTCATTTTCGCTATTAGACATTTAACTCATGTTATCTAAAAACATATTGTAACTATACAATATATCCATAAAATACAATATCACAATTCATATTCATACATACATAAAAGGAAAACATATTTAATACTTTTATTATATAAAACATATTAAAAGAACCAATTTCATTTTCCTATATAAATTTAAAAATTTACAACCCTCTTCATTCGAGTAAATGTCTATACAAAAATTCAGTACACTTTATTTGCACACTAACAGCATAGGCTCATGTCATAAAGGCCTGTAGATCCAATTCAATATTTAGCCCCTTAGGCATCATACAGTCCAATAAATGGATCCATTTAGTCTCACATTGCCTTAACTTAATGAGTCTTTGCTGCTCATTACCTACAGAAGCAGATATCAATTCCAACACCCTAACTGAAAGATTTGAGGGATTTTGACCATGGAAAATTTTAAAATGCTCAGAGACGCTATGATTTTCATAGCCCCTTTATATATTATCTATGTATTAATATATGCAGCGCTTGACTTTTCTTTTTGTTCTGCCTACATAGATTTTTCCACATTCACAGGTTAGGCAGTACACGCATACATGGACACACATGAAGCTTTATCTTTGATTTTAAATTCCTTCGATTGATTCCAATTATATACAAGGTATTTGTGGATTTCATGTGATGTTTCCTCCCTGTATACAAATATCCCGCACAAACAGGGAGTGGAAGCATTTGAAGAATTCTTTGATAGTTATAGTAACTTATCATCTGTTCAAATCCAATTTATAGCCCGAGAGATTGAATTTATATTATTCCACAACTATTTTGTTTTTGAGGGTAAATATTATCAACAGATTAGGGGAACCGCCATGGGGACATCCATGGCCCCTTCCTATGCCAATATTTATATGGCAGCCTTCGAGGAGGAATATGTGTGGAACAATAATCCCTTTGTAGAGAATGTCGTAATGTACCGGAGGTACATTGATGACATACTTATGGTGTGAAAAGGGGAGGAAAAGGAGGCACTAGAATTTATTAAGTATATGAATAATAACAACTTTTATCTTGAATTCACAGGGAAGGTTAATGATAAACAAATTGAGTTTCTAGATTTGCTCCTATATGTCAATGAGAGTAGCAATAAGATAGCTGTGAAAATTTTTAGGAAGAACACTGACAGCAACAGTTTTTTAAATGCAGAAAGTGGACATTTGCCCCAGTGGAAAAAGAATGTACCTTTGGGGCAATTTTTAAGAATTCGAAGAAATTGTACAGATTCAGATGACTATGAAAAAGAAGCAGACATTCTTGAAAGGAAGTTCGCACAAAAAGGTTATGATAAAGAACTACTAGGAAGAGCTAGAGGAATTAGTAGGGAGAAGAAAAGAGAGGATCTTCTAACTAGTAAGGATACTAGTAAGAAAAATGTATTACCACATATAATATGGGGGCAAGTTTTATTAAATCAACCTTAAAGAAACATTGGGATATCTTAAAAATGGACCCCATCTTAGGGCCTCACCTAGAAATGAATCCAGCTACAATCTTTAAAAAGAATAAAAACATTAAAAATATAATAGCCCCCTCAAAACTTAGGTCCAAAAAATCAACATATACAGGGAACCTTTTAGCTTGGAGTTCAAGCAAAGGGGGGACATTCGAGTGTGGCAGACTAAATTGTTGCATGTGTGGATTAATTAAACAAGGGGATGTTGTATATAATTGGAATCAATCGAAGGAAATTAAAATCAAAGATAAAGCTTCCTGTGTGTCCATGTATGCGGTGTACTGCCTAACCTGCAAATGTGGAAAAATCTATGTAGGCAGAACAAAAAGAAAAGTCAAGCGCCACATATATGAACACATAGATAATATAGAAAGGGGCTATGAAAATCATAGCGTCTCTGAGCATTTTAAAATTTTCCATGGTCAAAATCCCTCAAATCTTTCAGTTAGGGTGTTGGAATTGATATCTGCTTCTGTAGGTAATGAGCAGCAAAGACTCATTAAGTTAAGGCAATGTGAGACTAAATGGATCCATTTATTGGACTGTATGATGCCTAAGGGGCTAAATATTGAATTGGATCTACAGGCCTTTATGACATGAGCCTATGCTGTTAGTGTGCAAATAAAGTGTACTGAATTTTTGTATAGACATTTACTCGAATGAAGAGGGTTGTAAATTTTTAAATTTATATAGGAAAATGAAATTGGTTCTTTTAATATGTTTTATATAATAAAAGTATTAAATATTTTTTCCTTTTATGTATGTATGAATATGAATTGTGATATTCGGCTAGATTTAGAGTTTTGTCGGTAACGACCTGCGTAGCTAACACATTCTTTTTTTTCCCCGCACCTTTTAAATACCGCTGGTATTTAGAGTTAACAGAATGGCTGCGTTTTCAGTGCATTAGGCTCCAAAAAAGGAGCGTAGAGCATAATTTACCGCCACTGCAACTCTCGATACCAGCGGTGCTTACGGACGCGGCCAGCTTCAAAAACGTGCTCGTGCACGATTCCCCCATTGGAAACAATGGGGCAGTTTGAGCTGAAAAAAAAACCTAACACCTGCAAAAAAGCAGCGTTAAGCTCCTAACGCAGCCCCATTGTTTCCTATGGGGAAACACTTCCTAAGTTTGCACCTTACACCCTAACATGTACCCCAAGTCTAAACACCCCTAGCCTTACACTTATTAACCTCTAATCTGCCGCCCCCGCTATCGCTGACCCCTGCATATTATTATTAACCCCTAATCTGCCGCTCCGTACACCGCCGCAACCTACATTATCCCTATGTACCCCTAATCTGCTGCCCATAACACCGCCGACCCCTATATTATATTTATTAACCCCTAATCTGCCCCCCACAACGTCGCCTCCACCTACCTACAATTATTAACCCCTAATCTGCCGACCAGACCTCACCGCTACTATAATAAATGTATTAACCCCTAATCCGCCTCACTAACCCTATAATAAATAGTATTAACCCCTAATCTGCCCCCCCCTAACATCGCCGACACCTAACTTCAAGTATTAACCCCTAATCTGCCGACCAGACCTCACTGCTACTCTAATAAATTTTTTAACCCCTAAAGCTAAGTCTAACCCTAACCCTAACACCCCCCTAAATTAAATATAATTTAAATCTAACTAAATAAATTAACTCTTATTAAATAAATTATTCCTATTTAAAGCTAAATAAATAATAGTTATATTGTAGCTATTTTAGGATTTATATTTATTTTACAGGCAACTTTGTATTTATTTTAACCAGGTACAATAGTTATTAAATAGTTAAGAACTATTTAATAGCTACCTAGTTAAAATAATTACAAAATTACCTGTAAAATAAATCCTAATCTAAGTTACAATTAAACCTAACACTACACTATCAATAAATAAATTAAATAAAATACCTACAAATAAATACAATTAAATAAACTAACTAAAGTACAAAAAATAAAAAAAGCTAAGTTACAAAAAATAAAAAATTAATTACAAACATAATAAAAATATTAAAAATCCAAGATGGCGTCCCTCGAATTCCGATTGGCCGATAGGATTCTATTAGCCAATCGGAATTAAGGTAGGAAAAATCTGATTGGCTGATGGAATCAGCCAATCAGATTCAAGTTCAATCCGATTGGCTGATCCAATCAGCCAATCAGATTGAGCTCGCATTCTATTGGCTGATCGGAACAGCCAATAGGATGCGAGCTCAATCTGATTGGCTGATTCAATCAGCCAATCAGATTTTCCCTACCTTAATTCCGATTGGCTGATAGAATCCTATCAGCCAATCGGAATTCGAGGGACGCCATCTTGGATGACGTCATTTAAAGGAACCTTCATTCGGACTTAGGACGTCGCAAGAAGAGGATGGATCCGCGCCGGAGGTCTTCAACATGGAGCCGCTTGTGACCGCTTGGAAGAAGATGGTTGCCGGTCCGGATCTACTCTTCTGCCCGGATAGGAGGAAGACTTTAGAGCCTCTTCTGGACCTCTTCAGCCGTCGCTTGATAGAAGACTTCAGCCGGATGATGGATCTCCAGCCCCCGCTTGGGCTTGGATGAAGATTTCGGAGCCTGGAGCGATCGGTGATACCTGGCATGGTGAAGACAAGGTAGGAAGATCTTCAGGGGCTTAGTGTTAGATTAATTTAAGGGGGGTTTGGGTTAGATTAGGGTATGTGGGTGGTGGGTTGTAATGTTGGGGGGGGTATTGTATGTTTTTTTTTACAGGCAAAAGAGCTGAATTCTTTGGGGTATGCCCCGCAAAAGGCCCTTTTAAGGGCTGGTAAGGTAAAAGAGCTTTTCTATTTTAATTTTAGAATAGGGTAGGGCATTTTTTTATTTTGGGGGGCTTTGTTATTTTATTAGGGGGCTTAGAGTAGGTGTAATTAGCTTAAAATTGTTGTAATATTTTTATTATGTTTGTAATTCATTTTTTTATTTTTTGTAACTTAGCTTTTTTTATTTTTTGTACTTTAGTTAGTTTATTTAATTGTATTTATTTGTAGGTATTTTATTTAATTTATTTATTGATAGTGTAGTGTTAGGTTTAATTGTAGATAATTGTAGGTATTTTATTTAATTAATTTATTGATAGTGTAGTGTTAGGTTTAATTGTAACTTAGGTCAGGATTTATTTTACAGGTAATTTTGTAATTATTTTAACTAGGTAGCTATTAAATAGTTATTAACTATTTAATAGCTATTGTACCTGGTTAAAATAAATACAAAGTTGCCTGTAAAATAAATATAAACCCTAATATATAATTATTATTTATATTGTAGATATATTAGGGTTTATTTCACAGGTAAGTATTTAGCTTTAAATAGGAATAATTTATTTAATAAAAGTTAATTTATTTTGTTAGATTTAAATTATATTTAATTTAGGGGGGTGTTAGGGTTAGGGTTAGACTTAGCTTTAGGGGTTAATAAATTTATTAGAGTAGCGGTGAGGTCCGGTCGGCAGATTAGGGGTTAATACTTGAAGTTAGGTGTCGGCGATGTAAGGGAGGGCAAATTAGGGGTTAATACTATTTATTATAGGGTTATTGAGGCAGGAGTGAGGCAGATTAGGGGTTAATACATTTATTATAGTAGCGGTGAGGTCCGGTCGGCAGATTAGGGGTTAATAATTGTAGGTAGGTGGAGGCGACGTTGGGGGCGGCAGATTAGGGGTTAATAAATATAATATAGGGGTCGGCGGTGTTAGGGGCAGCAGATTAGGGGTACATAGGGATAACGTAGGTTGTGGCAGTGTGCGGTCGGCAGATTAGGGGTTAAATTTTTTTATTAGAGTTGTGGCGATGTGGGGGGACCTCGGTTTAGGGGTACATAGGTAGTTTATGGGTGTTAGTGTACTTTAGAGCACAGTAGTTAAGAGCTTTATGAACCGGCGTTAGCCCAGAAAGCTCTTAACTCCTGACTTTTTTCTGCGGCTGGAGTTTTGTCGTTAGATTTCTAACGCTCACTTCAGCCACGACTCTAAATACCGGCGTTAGAAAGATCCCATTGAAAAGATAGGATACGCAATTGACGTAAGGGGATCTGCGGTATGGAAAAGTCGCGGCTGGAAAGTGAGCGCTAGACCCTTTCCTGACTGACTCCAAATACCAGCGGGCGGTAAAAAACCAGCGTTAGGAGCCTCTAACGCTGGTTTTGACGGCTACCGCCAAACTCTAAATCTAGGCGATTGTATTTTATGGATATATTGTATAGTTACAATATGTAGTGATGTCGCGAATAGTTCGCCGGCGAATAGTTCCCGGCGAACATAGCATGTTCGCGTTCGCTGCGGCGGCCGAACATATGCGATGTTCGATCTGCCCCCTATTCGTCATCATTGAGTAATACTTTGACCCTGTACCTCACAGTCAGCAGACCCGTTCCAGCCAATCAGCAGCAGACCCTCCCTCCCTCCCAGACCCTCCTACCTCCTGGACAGCATCCACTTTAGATTCATTCGGAAGCTGCATTCTTAGTGAGAGGAGGGACAGTGTAGCTGCTGCTGATTTAATAGGGAAATCGATAGCTAGGCTAGTGTATTCAGTGTCCACTACAGTCCTGAAGGACTCATCTGATCTCTGCTGTAAGGACAGCACCCCAAAAAGCCCTTTTTAGGGCTAGACCATCAGTCTGCTTTTTTTTTTTTTCCTGTGTAATCTAATTGCAGTTGCCTGCCTGCCAGCGTGTGTGTCAGGCTCACAGCGTATACTGTGCCCATTTGCCCAGTGCCACCACTCATATCTGGTGTAACAGTAGTGTAGATTTAAAAAAAACAACACTTTTTTGACTGTGTTAAATAATAGCAGTCGGTTTCCTTCACACGTGTGCGTTTCAGTGCCTGCCTGCCAGGGCACAGTGTCACCCCAGTGCAACTCATATCTGGTGTAACAGTAGTGTAGATTTAAAAAAAACAACACTTTTTTGACTGTGTTAAATAATAGCAGTCAGTTTCCTTCACACGTGTGCGTTTCAGTGCCTGCCTGCTAGGGCACAGTGTCATCCCAGTGCAACTCATATCTGGTGTAGCAGTAGTGTGCATTTAAAAAAAAAACAACACTTTTTTGACTGTGAAATAATAGCAGTCAGTTTCCTTCACACGTGTGCGTTTCAGTGCCTGCCTGCCAGGGCACAGTGTCACCCCAGTGCAACTCATATCTGGTGTAGCAGTAGTGTAGATTTAAAAAACAACAACACTTTTTTTGACTGTGTTAAATAATAGCAGTCAGTTTCCTTCACACATGTGCGTTTCAGTGCCTGCCTGCCAGGGCACAGTGTCACCCCAGTGCAACTCATATCTGGTGTAACAGTAGTGTAGATTTAAAAAAAACAAACACTTTTTTGACTGTGTTAAATAATAGCAGTCAGTTTTCTTCACACGTGTGCGTTTCAGTGCCTGCCTGCCAGGGCACAGTGTCACCCAGTACAACTCATATCTGGTGTAACAGTAGTGTAGATTTAAAAAAAAAAAAACACTTTTTTGACTGTGTTAAATAATAGCAGTCAGTTTCCTTCACACGTGTGCGTTTCAGTGCCTGCCTGCCAGGGCACGGTGTCACCCCAGTGCAACTCATATCTGGTGTAACAGTAGTGTAGATTTAAAAAAAAAAAAACACTTTTTTGACTGTGTTAAATAATAGCAGTCAGTTTCCTTCACACGTGTGCGTTTCAGTGCCTGCCTGCCAGGGCACAGTGTCAACCCAGTGCCACCACTCATATCTGGTGTAACAGTAGTGTAGATTTAAAAAAAAAACAACACTTTTTTGACTGTGTTAAATAATAGCAGTAATTTTTCTTCACACGTGTGCGTTTCAGTGCCTGACTGCCAGGGCACAGTGTCACCCCAGTGGAACTCATATCTGGTGTAACAGTAGTGTAGATTTAAAAAAACAACAACACTTTTTTGACTGTGTTAAATAATAGAAGTCAGTTTCCTTCACACATGTGCGTTTCAGTGCCTGCCTGCCAGGGCACAGTGTCCCCCCAGTGCAACTCATTTCTGGTGTAACAGTAGTGTAGATTTAAAAAACAACAACACTTTTTTGACTGTGTTAAATAATAGCAGTCAGTTTCCTTCACATGTGTGCGTTTCAGTGCCTGCCTGCCAGGGCACAGTGTCACCCCAGTGCAACTCATATCTGGTGTAATAGTAGTGTACATTTAAAAAAAACAACACTTTTTTGACTGTGTTAAATAATAGCAGTCAGTTTCCTTCACACGTGTGCGTTTCAGTGCCTGCCTGCCAGGGCACAGTGTCACCCCAGTGCAACTCATATCTGGTGTAACAGTAGCGTAGATTTAAAAAAAAAAAAACACTTTTTTGACTGTGTTAAATAATAGCAGTCAGTTTCCTTCACATGTGTGCGTTTCAGTGCCTGCCTGCCAGGGCACAGTGTCATCCCAGTGCCACCACTCATATCTGGTGTAACAGTAGTGTAGATTTAAAAAAAAACCAACACTTTTTTGACTGTGTTAAATAATAGCAGTAATTTTTCTTCACACGTGTGCGTTTCAGTGCCTGACTGCCAGGGCACAGTGTCACCCCAGTGGAACTCATATCTGGTGTAACAGTAGTGTAGATTTAAAAAAAACAACACTTTTTTGACTGTGTTAAATAATAGAAGTCAGTTTTCTTCACACGTGTGCGTTTCAGTGCCTGCCTGCCAGGGCACAGTGTCCCCCCAGTGCAACTCATTTCTGGTGTAACAGTAGTGTAGATTTAAAAAAAACAACACTTTTTTGACTGTGTTAAATAATAGCAGTCAATTTCCTTCACATGTGTGCGTTTCAGTGCCTGCCTGCCAGGGCACAGTGTCACCCCAGTGCAACTCATATCTGGTGTAACAGTAGTGTAGATTTAAAAAAACAAAACACTTTTTTGACTGTGTTAAATAATAGCAGTCAGTTTCCTTCACATGTGAGCGTTTCAGTGCCTGCCTGCCAGGGCACAGTGTCACCCCAGTGCAACTCATATCTGGTGTAACAGTAGTGTAGATTTAAAAAAAAACCAACACTTTTTTGACTGTGTTAAATAATAGCAGTCAGTTTCCTTCACACATGTGCGTTTCAGTGCCTGCCTGCCAGTGTCACCCCAGTGCAACTCATATCTGGTGTAACAGTAGTGTAGATTTAAAAAAAAAAAAAACACTTTTTTGACTGTGTTAAATAATAGCAGTCAGTTTCCTTCACACGTGTGCGTTTCAGTGCCTGCCTGCCAGGGCACAGTGTCACCCCAGTGCAACTCATATCTGGTGTAACAGTAGTGTACATTTAAAAAAAACAACACTTTTTTGACTGTGTTAAATAATAGCAGTCAGTTTCCTTCACACGTGTGCGTTTCAGTGCCTGCCTGCCAGGGCACAGTGTCACCCCAGTGCAACTCATATCTGGTGTAACAGTAGTGTAGATTTTAAAAAAAAACAAAACACTTTTTTGACTGTGTTAAATAATAGCAGTCAGTTTCCTTCACATGTGTGCGTTTCAGTGCCTGTCTGCCAGGGCACAGTGTCACCCCAGTGCAACTCATATCTGGTGTAACAGTAGTGTACATTTAAAAAAAACAACACTTTTTTGACTGTGTTAAATAATAGCAGTCAGTTTCCTTCACACATGTGCGTTTCAGTGCCTGCCTGCCAGTGTCACCCCAGTGCAACTCATATCTGGTGTAACAGTAGTGTAGATTTAAAAAAAAAAAAAACACTTTTTTGACTGTGTTAAATAATAGCAGTCAGTTTCCTTCACATGTGTGCGTTTCAGTGCCTGTCTGCCAGGGCACAGTGTCACCCCAGTGCAACTCATATCTGGTGTAACAGTAGTGTACATTTAAAAAAAACAACACTTTTTTGACTGTGTTAAATAATAGCAGTCAGTTTCCTTCACACATGTGCGTTTCAGTGCCTGCCTGCCAGGGCACAGTGTCACCCAAGTGCAACTCATATCTGGTGTAACAGTAGTGTACATTTAAAAATAAAATACAATTTTGACTGTAATAGATTGAATAGCAGTTAGTTGTCTGCAAGCCTGTGTGTCAGGCCTACAGCGTCTACTCTGCCAACTTCTGCCAGTGTACAGTGCCACTCATATCTGTTGTCACAGTAGCTTGCATGCATAGTACCACTAATCGAAAAAAAAAATGACAGGCAGAGGCAGGCCACCCCGCAGGGGCCGTCGTGTTTTGTGGTGCTGTGATTCCCTTTGGCCCTAGAATAATGCCCAGTGTTCAGAGGCCACGTACCCCGAACTTGAACAGTTCTGAGGACATAGTTGACTGGCTAACACAGGACACCCAATCTTCTACAGCTTCTGCTCAGAACCTTGACGCACCATCCTCCTACAGCTTAGCTGCGGGCACCTCTCAAGTTACCACTCGCCCGCCTGTCGCCACCACCAACACTAGCACCACAGCCGCTTCACTTGATCTGTCAGAGGAGTTATTTACACATCAGTTGGAAGAAATGAGTGATAGTGATGCGCTACCATTATTGCCAGAGGATGTAGATAACAGGGTTATGTCTCAGTCAGGCAGCATTACACACATGGACGTATGGTGTGATGATGATGATGTTGTTGTACCCGCTTCTGCTTCCTGAGTTGTCAGATACAAGTGAAGCGGCTGATGATGATGATGCATCCGTGGATGTCACGTGGGTTCCCGCTAGAAGAGAAGAAGAAGAGGGGGACAGTTCAGATGGGGAGACAGAGAGGAGGAGGAGGAGGAGACGAGTTGGAAGGAAGGGGAGGTCGTCGCAAGGAGCTAGTGGCACAGTCAGACAACATGCATCGGCAACCGGGGTCAGCCAGACAGCACGACAATCAACGCATGCTGTTGCCACCACCAGAATGCCGTCATTGCAGAGCTCAGCATTGTGGCATTTTTTTGTGTGTCTGCCTCTGACAACAGCGATGCCATTTGCGACCTGTGCCAAAAGAAGCTGAGTCGTGGGAAGTCCAACACCCACCTAGGTACAACTGCTTTGCGAAGGCACATGATCACACGTCACAAACGCCTATGGGATCAACACATGAGTACAAGCAGCACACAAACTCAAAGCCGCCATTCTCCTCCTGGTCCAGCATCTTCAGCCATGTCAACCACTGCTGTCCTCCTTGCCCCCTCTCAACCATCCGCCACTTCGTGTCTCGCCTTGAGCAGTTCTTGCTCATCTGCCCACAGTCAGGTGTGTGTCAAGGACATGTTTAAGCGTAAGAAGCCAATGTCACAAAGTCACCCCCTTGCCCGGCATCTGACAGCTGGCTTGACTGAACTCTTAGCCCGCCAGCTTTTACCATACAAGCTGGTGGAGTCTGAGGCGTTCAAAAAATTTGTAGCTATTGGGACACCGCAGTGGAAGGTACCCGGCCGAAATTTCTTTGCACAAAAGGCAATCCCCAACCTGTACTCGATTGTGCAAAAGGAAGTAATGGCATGTCTGGCACACAGTTTTGGGGCAAGGGTCCATCTGACCACTGATACCTGGTATGCAAAGCATGGTCAGGGCAGGTATATCACCTACACTGCGCATTGGGTAAACCTGCTGATGGCTGCCAAGCATGGAATGCGTGGCTCTGCAGAAGAGTTGATGACACCGCCACGACTTGCAGGCAGGCCTGCTGCCACCTCCTCTACTCCTTCTACTCCATCCTCTTCCATAACCTCCTCGGCTGAGTCCTCTTCTTCTGCTGTGTCTTGCTCCACATCAACGGCACCCCCCCAGCTCCCCAGGTACTATTTCACATCCCGGAAACGGCAGTGTCACGCCATCTTGGGGTTGACTTGCCTGAAAGCAGAGAGTCACACCGGACCAGCACTCCTGTCCGCCCTGAACGCACAGGTGGATCAGTGGCTGACTCCGCACCAACTGGAGATCGGCAAAGTGGTTAGTGACAACGGAAGAAATTTGGTGGCGGCATTGAATTTGGGCAAGTTAACACATGTGCCGTGCATGGGACATGTGTGTAATCTGATCGTACAACGCTTTGTGCATAAGTACCCAGGCTTACAGGACATCCTGAAGCAGGCCAGGAAGGTGTGTGGCCATTTCAGGCGTTCCTACACGGCCATTGCGCACTTTTCAGATATCCAGCGGTGAAACAACATGCCAGTGAGGCGCTTGATTTGCGACAGCCCGACACGTTGGAATTCAACACTCCTAATGTTCGACCGCCTGATCCAACAAGAAAAAGCCGTTAACGACTATTTGTATGACTGGGGTGCTAGGACAGCTTCTGCGGAGCTGGGAATTTTTTTGCCACATTACTGGATGCTCATGCGCAATGCCTGTAGGCTCATGCCTCCTTTTGAGGAGGTGACAAACCTAGTCAGTCGCACCGAAGGCACCATCAGCGACATCATACCATTTGTTTTCTTCCTGGAGCGTGCCCTGCGAAGAGTGCTGGATCAGGCCGTAGATGAGCGTGAAGAGGAAGAGGAAGAGTTGTGGTCACCATCACCACCAGAAACAGCCTTATCAGAATCACTTGCTGGACCTGCGGCAACGCTGGAAGAGGATTGTGAGGAAGAGGAATCAGAGTAGGAATGTGGCTTTGAGGAGGAGGAGGAAGACCAACCACAACAGGCATCCCAGGGTGCTCGTTGTCACCTATCTGGTACCCGTGGTGTTGTACGTGGCTGGGGGGAAGAAGATGCCTTCAGTGAGATCACTGAGGACGAGGAACGGGACATGAGTAGTTCGGCACTCAACCTTGTGCAAATGGGGTCTTTCATGCTGTCGTGCCTGTTGAGGGACCCTCGTATAAAAAGGCTGAAGGAGAACAACCTGTACTGGGTGTCCACGCTACTAGACCCCCGGTATAAGCATAAAGTGCCCGAATTACTGCAAGTCGGAAAGGATGCAGCAGTTCCAAAATAAATTAAAAAGTATGCTTTACACAGCGTATAAGGGTGATGTCACAGCACAACGGGAATCTAACAGGGGAAGAGGTTAAAGTAATCCTCCTCCTCCCACGACCACGCCGGCAAGGACAGGACGCTTTACAGACGTGTTGTTGATGGAGGACATGCAGAGCTTTTTAAGTCCTACGCATCGCCACAGCCCTTCGGGGTCCACCCTCAGAGAACGACTCGACCGACAGGTAGCAGACTACCTAGCCTTAACTGCAGATATCGACACTCTGAGGAGCGATGAACCCCTTGACTACTGGGTGTGCAGGCTTGACCTGTGGCCTGAGCTATCCCAATTTGCGATAGAACTTCTGGCCTGCCCCGCTTCAAGTGTCCTATCAGAAAGGACCTTCAGTGCAGCAGGAGGTATTGTTACTGAGAAGAGAAGTCGCCTAGGTCAAAAAAGTTTAGATTACCTCACCTTTATTAAGATGAATGAGGGATGGATCCTGAAGGGACTGACAGTGGGCGATACATTCGACTAAAAAAGGCCTGATGAGATGAGCTGCCTTGGACTAAAAATGGTCCACACGCTGCAGTATTTTATCTCTGAATGCCGGATGACTTGCGTGACTTATCCGCCACCAACTAGGGTTCAAGCCGCAATGTTTTAGGGCACTTTCTGCCTGGAAAACAAACATCAATTTTTCTGGCTGCTGCTACAGCAGCGGCTGCAACAATACCTAATTTTTCAGGCATGTGTACATGACTAATTTTTCTGGCCTCTGGTGCTGCACTGTGGCTTCAAAAACCAAACCAAAAAAAGGCACATAACAGGGATTAAACTGATAGGAATAGTACTACTTAACACACCACTCCTATCTGGTGGCACATTAGATTGCACGCGCAGTGCCCCAAATTTGAAGTAGGAGGACCAACCAAGCATCTTTTTCCATCTCCCGGTTCCTAAAATCGATGCCATATACACGTCCCCTGATAGGGGACGTAACAGGGATTAAACTGATAAGAATAGTACTACTTAACACACCACTTCTATCTGGTGGCACATTAGATTGCACGCGCAGTGCCCCAAATTTGAAGTAGGAGGACCGACCAAGCATCTTTTTCTATCTCCCGGTTCCTAAAATCGATGCCATATACACGTCCCCTGATAGGGGACGTAACAGGGATTAAACTGATAAGAATAGAACTACTTAACACACCACTCCTATCTGGTGGCACATTACATTGCACGCGCAGTGCCCCAAATTTGAAGTAGGAGGACCGACCAAGCATCTTTTTCCATCTCCCGGTTCCTAAAATCGATGCCATATACACGTCCCCTAATAGGGGACGTAACAGGTATTAAACTGATAAGAATAGTACTACTTAACACACCACTCCTATCTGGTGGCACATTAGATTTCACGCGCAGTGCCCCAAATTTGAAGTAGGAGAACCGACCAAGAATCTTTTTCCATCTCCCGGTTCCTAAAATCAATGCCATATATACATCCCCTGATAGGGGACGTAACAGGGATTAAACTGATAGGAATAGAACTACTTAACACACCTTATAATAATGCAGAGAGAGGCAATGCACAGAGAGGAGTCTGAAGAAGAGGAGTCAGAGGAGGAAGGTAGCTTTGAGGAGGTGGAAGACCAAACACAGCAGGCGTCCAAAGGGGCTTGTTGCCACCTTTCGGGGACCCTTAGTGTTGTACATGGCTGGGTGGAGGAAGAGAACTTCAATGACATCAGTGAGGACAAGGAATGGGACATGGCTAGCTTGGTATCCAACCTTGTTCAAATGGGGAGTTTGCGGTTGTGCAAATGTACTGTTTGCGGTTGTTGTGGTGCGTTAAACGGGGAGTTTGGTCTGTCACTGTGAAGCAGACGTAACCCTTACACTACCTGATCGATACAACATCATACTTGATGTTTTAAAGCACGTTATTCCAAACAATTTAGGAATGTTAGGTGATTTATGCCCTTTATGGCTTAAAACCAGACTCTGCATCAACTATGTAATTTTCCATGGGAGTTTTGCCATGGATCCCCCTCCGGCATGCCGCAGTCCAGGTGTTAGTCCCCTTGAAACAACTTTTCCATCACTATTGTGGCCAGAAAGAGTCCCTGTGGGTTTTAAAGTTCGCCTGCCTATTGAAGTCTATGGCGGTTCGCCTGGTTTGCCCGTTCGCGAACAGTTGTGGAAGTTCGCGTTCACTGTTCGCGAACCCAAATTTTTATGTTCGCGACATCAGTAACAATATGTTTTTAGATAACATGAGTTAAATGTCTAATAGCAAAAATGAATAATGGGTAGTTAGGGGAAGGATAGATCTTGCACCCTTTCTTGTTATGCCTAGTAAGCAAATTTAGCGACATTATGTGGTAACAGCTCCTGTATTAGCCTGAATGTGCAAATCGTTCAATATATTTTTTTAAAAATGTAACAATATGAAATATCGATATGCATTGTTTTTAACCTTCTTGAGATTATGTATGTATTTTAGCTTAATAAGCAATGCGATGTACCTGGAGGTCGGACGTAAATGCATCAAATGATTGGCCAGTGTCAAACGAGTCAGACCAATAATAAGGATAGAGGCTTGGGCTCCGGTTACGTGACGTTTTAATTGTCACGCTCACCAGTAGAAGGCCGGTCAGGATGGATTGCATGGATTGGCTGAGACATACCAATTAGGAACAACTAGTGCATATTTATGGGGACGTAGTTGTACATGTTACATCACCATTACCTCTTGAGAAAGTTCGGACAGGCCGAACGAAACGCGTTGGGGGCGGGGCTTGACGAGGCTCCTGTGGATCGGATACATATCTGTGAGAATTTTTGAAGCGTGGTTGCGATACCACTGCAATTCCTTCTGTGATTTGTTCTTATGTTCCCTTTTTACTTGTGTAAGTGTTTTTAACCGTGTGTGCATAATAAAACACAAAACGTCTACCTTGAAAGTATTTGCGCTTTTCTACTTTTTGATATAGGATAAAAAACTTTTTAGTTTAATTTGTATTCACTAAAAACTGGGCCCATTGTTAAAAGCAGTGTCACAACAGCACTATGTTGTAAAGGTATTTGAATTGCAATCGAGATTGCAGGGGAAATGTTCTAAAGGGTTCTGCCATTAGTTATACTTATATATCCCAATAAACTGGACAGAGTCTGGTTTAGCTCCTTGAAACTCATGAAAATGCCTAGCCGCACTGATGGTGGGAATCTCTTCATTAATATTACCCCCATGTTCTCTGACCCTGTCTTTGAACATTCTTTTTGTGTTTCCAACATAGAAATGTGGGCACGAATATAACAGCAAATAGACAATCACTACTGAGTTACATTTGAGAAAGTAACAAACATGTCCTATAATTACTTGTTGAAAATTATTTGGCTTGAATCATAAATACATAACTTACACAATTACCACAAGATTAGCTTAACTTTTTTTTAAACACGCTTAAGCCAATTGGCCTTACATGAATTAAAAGGATGCATACTTTGTACTAAACTGTCACACAGGTTAGGTGCCCTGCATGCAGTCATTAGTGGGCAATGGCCTACTTCTCTACCCACTTGTTCATCAGCTTGAAGATAGTGCCAGTTCTTTAACTCTCACATGTTCCCAGTGGGAATTGTGCTGAGTCATGGACCTCAGTTTAGTTTCAGAGGATTTCCTCTGCGGGTAGAACAACGTTTCTCTGTCTTTGAGCTTTGCTCTTTTAATGCCTCTATTTATCACTCTCTTTAAATATCCACAAGCCCAAGCCTCTTTTGTATTTCTAACGCCACCTGCTCAAACTTTGTTTTTAAAGAACAATTTCTTCTAAGATGAAGAAATTGTCCTACTGGAATACCATTCTTTAGATACCAAGGATGGCTATTAGCTATTACCAGGCTATTAGTGGCCATGTTCTTCTTATAATTCTCTGTTGTTAGCAATTTGCATACTTTAATGATTTTAATGTTAAAAATGAGAGCTCATTATAATCATACTCCAAAGTGAGGAAGCTATTGAGGTAATTATCACTCAACTTCAACACAAAGTCCTTCAAAATTTCCACTGTACCTTTCTACGGCAGCAGCACATTAGAAACATATCTTAACCAAAGCCGAAGATATTTATCCTTATATTCACTCAGATTGTCAAATACTTCCTGCATCTCCCAGGCACCTAAATTGATTCTTGCATATGTACGGGTACGGGCATATGTCTCATGTTGCCGTGCCTCATACCTGTTTATACAGTTTGCCATTGAAAGAAAAACCATTCTCAAGGATGAATCTTAAAAGATCAGTAGTAAACTCTACATGCTTCTGGAAGTTCTCACAGCTTTCTAAGAAGAACCTGCCTACTTTTAAGCAAACCTCATGAAGAATTGAGGAATACAGACTTTCAATATCCAAAGATACCAGAATGGTTTCACTTTGAACAATCATTCCATGCAGTTTCCATAGGAGAAACATCAGAAAGGGGTCCTTAAAACATAGCGTTCCCCGACACTGTGTATCATCTTGTATACATTCCCATAAATGTTCAATGTCACTCCTTTGGAATCTGTGGCAGATTTGATTTGACCAATAGATGGACCAAGTTGAGACAGAGGGAAACATATTGGATTTAATGACTTTGTGCCTTGTTTCCTTCTGGACTACACAAGGTTCTGGATTTAGCTGCTTTTTAGTGTGTATATATAGATTTTATCAGGATTACACATCTAGGCCCTGATGATAGAAAGTGCTAAGAGGTGGCAACATATTCCAAGGGATCTGCCGTTATGTCGAGCAAAATGGTTGGAATATTCCAAGTTCCCAACATAGATGCTAACAGGGGCCATCACAGAGACGTGTTTACTATACATGCCATTGGTTGGCGATGCTGGTGATAGATGACACCCAGCATAGCTGCCCATATTGACAATATATGCTAAACAATCCCTTGGGATATAGCTGCCGTGCTTAACTACTAATCATAAGTACGGTTAAACCATACCCCACAATCGTAAATAATCACTACTCTAATAAATAAATAAATTGCCACGTACCCACCGCAAGTACCCATCTACTATATTAGCCTCTCAACTGCCACATACCCACAGCAAGTATCTATCCTGTTAACCCCTATACTGCCACCACAATTACCCATCTAATCTATTAACCCCTATACCACCACTAGCCCACTGCAAGTAACCATCTAATCTATTTACTCCTATACCGCCACTAGCCTACAAGTACCCCACACTATAAATTTAAAATAACAAATCTTATTCTTTAAAATAAAAAAGCCACCCCAAAAAAAGCAATAACTAAATCCAAAGTTTAAACTTACCATCCAAAAATCCAGCTCCTTTTGATCCAACGTTGGGCCCTCTTCATCCATGGTCAAGGTGCCGGGCCCATTTTCACTCATGCAAACTTCTATTCGGCCTCTTCTGCCACCTCTGCTCCACAATCTCCATCTTTATTCATCCCGGTGCCAGGGGCCCATCTTCGCAATAAATTCTTATTATGCAATAGAATAATGAAATAATTTCTGTTGGATGGTAAGAATTTAAAATAAAATAGTTTCTTGCTATTGGCTGATTTTAAAAAATGCGGTACCCCTATATAAAGGGGTTCTGCTCATCCTGACATTTAGTGTGTGGTGGCAAATGCATGAAGGTGAGGGCTCTAGGACGAGAGCTGAAGAATTAAAGACATGGTGGAAGAGGCCGCCTGTAAGTCTGCCTCTGCAAAGATGGGCCCTGGGCCTCAGGATGAAAAAGGATGAAGAGGGCCCTGGCATGGATGAAGATTGTGGAGCGGAGGCTGGTGGATGAGGCTGTCTGGAACCATGACTCAGCTGCCACAAAGATAGGCCCACAGCACCAGGATGAAGAAGGATGAAGAGGACCCCGGCGGGGATGAAGATTACAGAGCGGAGGCAAGGCTGCCTAGAAGTCCACCTCCACCACCATGAAGATAGGCCCCCGGTGCCTGGACCTTGGATGAAGATGGTCCAATGTCAGCTCAAAAGGAGCTGGATTTTGGATGATGAGTTTAAACTTTGGGTTTAGTTAGGGCTTTTTAAAAATAACATTTGTTATTTTAAATTCTAGGGTAGGTATTTTGTAGTTAGCCTTTATTATTGTAGGGAGTGGGGGTTACGTGTATTGTAGGATGGTGACATTTATTTTAATGTAAAAGAGATGTAATAGCTTTAGGGCAATGCCCTACAAAAGACCCTTTTAGGAGCTATTATAATTTAAGAGTATTTTTTTGTTTTGGATGTGTTTTATTTTTTATGAGGCATGTAGGTTAGTGTTAGGTATATTGTGGATTTTATATTTTTATACTTATTTTCTGTAACTTAGACTTTTTTATTCTCTGTAACTAAGACTTTTTTATTTTTCTGTAACTTAGGTAGTTTATTTTAGAGGAGGGTTAGGTAGTATAGTTGTAGTTTGCGTTTGGAGGTGGTGATTTAGGGCATAATCAAATGACCACCTCATATAGGCATGAGGTGGTTAGGGGATTTGTTTAGTTTTGGTTAGAATTTAGTAGGCCTTAATTACCTAACCACCTATAATACCTATACCTGGGGAGGTGATTAGGTTAGGGCAGCTTAAGGGTTAATAGTGTATTTTAGAAATTCTCTACAATGTTTAAAATAGTCTGCGTTCTCATGTATGATGCATATTATTACAAGTATTGTATATAAATTCAAATGTATTTGTTTTTTCTTGTGTTTATTATTGTAAACATAAATATATTTTTTTTAAATTTATATTGTTGTTACAAAAGCCATTAGTATTACAATTGTATTATTTAATAACAGGCATGCAGTTATTTAAAACCATAATTATAATGCATTAAACTATACATAATTATATCATGGAGTCTTTCTTTAAATACAAATACAGTATTTATTCAGTTTCAAAAGTAGAAGTAACAGTTGGGGACACGCAGGACCCCTGCTCCAAATGATACAAACATATGAAACGGACAAGCAGGTCCGGTTGAAATTGTCAAAACATTGATAAATTAAGTAACCCTTCCTTAGTGAGGGAAGGGGACTTTAAACCAACTCCCCCATGGACAAACTAAGAAATGAAAGCTTGATCAGTTGTATAAATAGAAAACATCAGAGTGACACACATTTTTCTATTTCAAAGAGACCAATATAGACCTGACCATTGGGGAACTCACATTTCTATAATACGAAAAGGAAAGAATAGGTAAAATGAGGGAGTTTGTGGTGAAAATAGTTCACCAAAATTGAACCCTGGTGTGGGCTCGGAATATGGGGGGGGGGGGGGAGGGGATTATATTCCAGCGATAGTTAATATTATATTGGTCTCCCAGTATGTTATAAATATAAACTAAGACAACAATGCATAGCAACATGAGGAAGAGGATCGCTTAGGTTGGAAGGTCGCAAAATGATCCAAAGACTTTACTCAACACACACCACATCCAGAGCAACCAGTACCCAACACACACCGCAGCCAGCACACACACCACCCAGCACACTCTGCACACTCTGCACCACCCAGCACACTCTGCACCCAGCCTGAACCCTGATGTGGGCTCGGAATATGGGGGGGGGGGAGGGGATTATATTCCAGCGATACTTAATATTATATTGGTCTCCCAGTATGTTATAAATATAAACTAAGACAACAATGCATAGCAACATGAGGAAGAGGATCGCTTAGGTTGGAAGGTCGCAAAATGATCCAAAGACTTTACTCAACACACACCACATCCAGAGCAACCAGTACCCAACACACACCGCGGCCAGCACACACACCACCCAGCACACTCTGCACCCAGCCTAGCACAAGCAGTACCTAGCACAAACAGTGCCTAGCTCAAACAGTGCCTAGCACAGGCAGCACCTAGAACAGACAGCACCTAGGACAGACAGCACCTAGTCCAGACAGCACCTAGCACAAACAACACCTAGCACGGACGGCATCTAACACAGACAGCACCTAGCACAAACAGTACTTAGCACAAACATTACCTAGCAAAAACAGTACCTAGCACAAACAGTACCTAGCACAAACAGTAGCTAGCTCAAACAGCACATAGCCCAAACAGCACCTAGCCCAAACAGCACCTAGTCCAAACAGCACCTAGCCCAAAATGCACCTAGCCCAAACAGCTCCTAGCCCAAACAGCACCTAGCTCAAACAGCACCTAACCCAAACAGCACCTAGCCCAAACAGTACCTAGCACAAACAGTACCTAGCACAAACAGTACCTAGCACAAACAGTACCTAGTACTCACAGTACCTAGCACAAACAGTACCTAGCACAAACAGTACCTAGCACAGGCAGTGGCTAGCCCAAACAGTGCCTAGCTCAAACAGTACCTAGCACAAACAGTACCTAGCACAAACATTACCTAGCACAAACAGTACCTAGCACAAACAGCACCTAGCCCAAACAGCACCTAGCCCAAACAGCACCTAGCCCAAACAGTACCTAGCCCAAACAGTACCTAGCCCAAACAGTACCTAGCCCAAACAGTACCTAGCACAAACAGTACCTAGCACAAACAGTACCTATCACACACAGAACCTAGCACACACAGTACCTAGCACACACAGTACTTAGCACAAACAGTACCTAGCACAAACAGTACATAGCACAGGCAACAGTACATAGCACAGGCAGTGGCTAGTCCAAACAGTGCCTAGCTCAAACAGTACCTAGCACAAACAGTACCTAGCATGAATAGTACCTAGCACAAACAGTACCTAGCATAAGCAGTACCTAGCACAAACAGTACCTATCACAAACAGTGCCTAGCACAAACAGTACCTAGCACAAACAGTACCTAGCACAAACATTACCGAGCACAACCAGTACCTAGCACAAACAGCACCTAGCACAAACAGCACCTAGCACAAACAGTGCCTAGCACAAACAGTACCTAGCACACACAAGACCTAGCACACACAGAACCTAGCACACACAGAACCTAGCACACACAGAACCTAGCACACACAGTACTTAGCACACACAGTACCTATCACACACAGTACCTAGCACAAACAGTACCTAGCACAGGCAGTGGTTAGCCCAAACAGTGCCTAGCTCAAACAGTACCCAGCACAAACAGTACCCAACACACACAGTACCCAGCACAGAAAGTACCAAAATTGAACCCTGGTGTGGGCTCGGAATATGGGGGGGGGGGGGGGGGGGGGATTATATTCCAGCGATAGTTAATATTATATTGGTCTCCCAGTATGTTATAAATATAAACTAAGACAACAATGCATAGCAACATGAGGAAGAGGATCGCTTAGGTTGGAAGGTCGCAAAATGATCCAAAGACTTTACTCAACACACACCACATCCAGAGCAACCAGTACCCAACACACACCGCAGCCAGCACACACACCACCCAGCACACTCTGCACACTCTGCACCACCCAGCACACTCTGCACCCAGCCTGAACCCTGATGTGGGCTCGGAATATGGGGGGGGGGGGAGGGATTATATTCCAGCGATACTTAATATTATATTGGTCTCCCAGTATGTTATAAATATAAACTAAGACAACAATGCATAGCAACATGAGGAAGAGGATCGCTTAGGTTGGAAGGTCGCAAAATGATCCAAAGACTTTACTCAACACACACCACATCCAGAGCAACCAGTACCCAACACACACCGCGGCCAGCACACACACCACCCAGCACACTCTGCACCCAGCCTAGCACAAGCAGTACCTAGCACAAACAGTGCCTAGCTCAAACAGTGCCTAGCACAGGCAGCACCTAGAACAGACAGCACCTAGGACAGACAGCACCTAGTCCAGACAGCACCTAGCACAAACAACACCTAGCACGGACGGCATCTAACACAGACAGCACCTAGCACAAACAGTACTTAGCACAAACATTACCTAGCAAAAACAGTACCTAGCACAAACAGTACCTAGCACAAACAGTAGCTAGCTCAAACAGCACATAGCCCAAACAGCACCTAGCCCAAACAGCACCTAGTCCAAACAGCACCTAGCCCAAAATGCACCTAGCCCAAACAGCTCCTAGCCCAAACAGCACCTAGCTCAAACAGCACCTAACCCAAACAGCACCTAGCCCAAACAGTACCTAGCACAAACAGTACCTAGCACAAACAGTACCTAGCACAAACAGTACCTAGTACTCACAGTACCTAGCACAAACAGTACCTAGCACAAACAGTACCTAGCACAGGCAGTGGCTAGCCCAAACAGTGCCTAGCTCAAACAGTACCTAGCACAAACAGTACCTAGCACAAACATTACCTAGCACAAACAGTACCTAGCACAAACAGCACCTAGCCCAAACAGCACCTAGCCCAAACAGCACCTAGCCCAAACAGTACCTAGCCCAAACAGTACCTAGCCCAAACAGTACCTAGCCCAAACAGTACCTAGCACAAACAGTACCTAGCACAAACAGTACCTATCACACACAGAACCTAGCACACACAGTACCTAGCACACACAGTACTTAGCACAAACAGTACCTAGCACAAACAGTACATAGCACAGGCAACAGTACATAGCACAGGCAGTGGCTAGTCCAAACAGTGCCTAGCTCAAACAGTACCTAGCACAAACAGTACCTAGCATGAATAGTACCTAGCACAAACAGTACCTAGCATAAGCAGTACCTAGCACAAACAGTACCTATCACAAACAGTGCCTAGCACAAACAGTACCTAGCACAAACAGTACCTAGCACAAACATTACCGAGCACAACCAGTACCTAGCACAAACAGCACCTAGCACAAACAGCACCTAGCACAAACAGTGCCTAGCACAAACAGTACCTAGCACACACAAGACCTAGCACACACAGAACCTAGCACACACAGAACCTAGCACACACAGAACCTAGCACACACAGTACTTAGCACACACAGTACCTATCACACACAGTACCTAGCACAAACAGTACCTAGCACAGGCAGTGGTTAGCCCAAACAGTGCCTAGCTCAAACAGTACCCAGCACAAACAGTACCCAACACACACAGTACCCAGCACAGAAAGTACTCAGCGCAAGCAATACCCAGCGCAAGTAGTGCCTAGCACAGACAGTACCTAGCCCAGACAGAACCTAGCACCCATGTTACCTAGCACACTCAGTACCCAGCTCACACAACACCCAGCACGAACAGACCCCAGTAAAGACAATACCTAACAAAAACAGTACCTAGCATAGGCGGTACCTAGCACAAACAGCCTCCCAAACCCCTTCATGATACAGAAATACAGAGGTGACACTAATATATCAAACATGATACCTTATTCCTAATCGTCAGAAATACTATATCGCTAAGACAACAGGTTTGACACACTATGACCTGAAATCAATATGGATATCTGTATCTTGGTAGTATAAACTATAATGCAGCTTGCTGTAATGCAATATAAATTAAAGTATATAGGATAAAACTATTCTGGGGGGATAAGCAATGAATATCTCCAATCTGGGTTTAATATGCGTATAGACAGGACATATATTTAGATTTTGAGTAGAATATATAAGGAAGAAAACCTTATTCTTACCACATTCTAATCGCTGAAGTAAGGAAACAAGGATTAATATACGGTGTCATATAGAAATATATACTCTCTACCCCCACCATCCTATATGGGTCTGCTTCAGTACATTTTATAGATGTAGGGACTTTAAAGTTTTGGACTTTCAGAATCCCAAACATATTATAAAACAGATTACCACCTTAGGGACCTAATATCCACTTGTACATTGAACATCATAATACATTAACATATGTATATAATATAGAGTGTGAGGAGCTGCAGGAGTCAACATTAGATGTTACCATGCAAGTACCGCACACTGTATGAGGAAATTCTGTATCTTCCTTTAGCTCTAGACATCGTGTGGAAAAACAACTGAAAATTATTTGAACAAACCATGATTATGTTAAACCAAAGAAGCCAGCTTAAGAAAATATTATCGTGTCCTGTGGAAACTTAACTGCGTGCCATCCTAACTAACTTTAGATATCTAAGACAGAATCCAAAGATAAAATGACTATCATCTGTACTTTAAGGGATTAAGTGGGTTGAGAAATAAGCTGCATCCCCAAAATATGTGTAGACTTCTGAGAACACATTATTGAGATAAGTATAAACAAAAATAAATTATAAGGGGGTGTAAAAGTACCCTGGTGGGAACATTACAATTACCCCACGCCAGTTTTAACATAGGTTTCCACATATGTCCGGTGGTGGCATGAACGTGTAGTGATGCACATTTAAAAGCATCCAGCCAAGTAAGGAGAGCTGTCTCTGAAAGTTATCTTGGGTAGGCGAATCTTAGCTTCCTTTTGAAATATGGAGATAGTGGTATTCACAACGGTATTGTGTACTTCAATCACCGACTAGCCGACATTGCTTACAGTATCACTCTCCCCACTTTGACTACGCCCCCAAAATCAAACATTGGGCATGTCCAGCAATTGTAAGAATGGTAAAGTCCCAAAGCATCTAGGAGATACTTATACAGTGGAAAAGTACATATCTTATATATAACATAGTTATGCCTCATTTTCTTTTGCCGATATCTGTTACCTTGTTGTTTGGGTGCTGTGTATGTGCAAGCTACTCCCGCTGTCTGCGTGTTAATGGAGCAACACACATAATAAGAGTACATATCTTCAAATCCTCGGGTCAGGCCACAGCTATCTGCTAAGGTGCCTCAATATAGACTAGAGGTCCATCTTTGGGCTGCTTGTAACAGTTGTCCGCTGTTTTAAACTTCGCTGCGAGAATGCAAAATGGCGCAGGTCAGTTTAAGCACCTCATCTGCCCTACGCTCTCTCTTCACTCTGTATGGCCTCTCCCATGTATTTTTCCGTATCTCGCCCGATAGAAACAACTCTCTGATGCTAGCTCCAAGAAACACAGCTGCTGTCATTTAGGTTACTTGTCAGTTAAAAACTTTAGTGTGCCTTGTAACGCAGTAATTCCCAGGGCCAGTACTGGTACCAGCTCATAGAGCCCTCCAGGGGTGATCTTGTTGGCAGTCTCTTGCTACTGTGCCGAGTTAATACCTCGCCCCAGGTAGGGTAATTGTTTTGGATCTGTACCCTTTTGGGCGGTAGCGGGTAAGCCGGACAGTCTTGGCAGCTCCCAATTGGTATTGAGCCCACCGGTTACAGTTTCTTTCAGGAAAAGTCTCCATCCTTGTTGCCTAATTGGTACACTTGTTTAGTTAAAGCAGTGTTGCCAAAACCGAGCATTTTTTAGCCGTTAAATTTAATTATTTGAGCTGTTTTAGCTGGAGCTAAGCCAAAACACAGCTTCCTAGCTCGGCTGTTAGCTCCGCCCCGGTGCACGATAATTTAGCGCTCCACTTGCAATCTAGCCCTAAATGCGTAATTATTATTCATAATTATATAAATGTATTGTTTAATACCATGAATACAATTATATTAACAATTGTCTAACTATAGTCAGATACATTTGCAAAGCAAAATACTGTAAAAGGTTTAATCCAAAAATAACCAAGTTTGCTAGATGTTAAATGGTTAATTTTAATGGGGGGTGGGAGTACTCTGGTGAAATTTTCATGCAGTTGGAAAAGCAAAGTATCTGAACTAGGCTCAAAACAAAAAACAATATCACTTTACACCAGCCAAAAAAAATTGTAATACTTTACGGCTTAAAGTTAACACCACATATTTTATTGATCAATGTGTTTTAAGTACATTTTAAGGGCAAAAAATCTTGACCTCCAAAATATGCAGCCACAATCCAAGTGAAGAAGTAGCACTTTTCAACATTAAAATCTGTTAGAATTTTTTTAGATAAAATAATGTGATACAATTTTCAGCTGGAATAGCATTGTCCCTAATATTGCTATATTGGCTTCCTCATATACTTTGTTCATTCTGCTTAGATAATATGGGTCAAAACTACTTTGTGAATAAAAATAGATATAGCAGGCAATAATAATGAGGAACATGTTGCATGGAGAGGAATTGAAGCAAGATTATTTGTACTAGACTCAGTGGCTTATTTAGGTTTTGTGCTGCCCTAGGCACTCAAAATTATGCTGCCCCCCTTCTCCCCCCCCCCCTTTTAGGCCTATTTTAATCTTTTTTTTTTTTTCAGTATTAAAAAATGACTCATTTTTTATTATTACATTAGTAGTGATTTCACTACAAATGTGCTCTAAAAACAGGCTGGCAGTTAAAAAAAATCCACATAGTGTAATATATATATTTACACACACACACATATACTCAGGGGAACTGGGAAACCCACAAAGTTCAGTTAAATTACATAAAAATGGTGCAAAATAAACAATTAAAACACTATACAGCAAAGTTGTTTGTTTTTTGTGTAAAAAGGACTAATTTTATATTAAAGTTGTTAATGCCCCTTTAAATACATGCATTCCTTTCAAAGATGTGTCAGCATAGTTAGAGCCAGACAAAGAGAGTGATATTATCTTAAATTGTGCTACAGTTTATCTATGACTCTGGCTCAACCTAACCTTTACTCAGTCCCTTTGCAACCCACATTAAGCCTGTCCCAATGCAAGCCATTAACTCTGTATTGCACTGGGCAAAGCTGCAGCTATACTATGGTTGACTTGGCCACCAGCCCAGGTCACTATTAACCATAAAAGCAGTCTTAACCTTTATCCCTCCCACTGCAATGCCCTGAGCCTTAACACTCTTTCAACATGGTTTACCATTAGTAAGCTTCCCAATAATTTCTACCATTGTAATTACCTCCCATTCAAATCAAACTGCAATTTGCCATAACGACCCCATTGCAAATTTTTACAAAAAGCTAATCCCATTCCAAGGATCTAACCCCACAAAATCAACACTATTGCAAGAGTCTGAAGAGGAGTCACCATGATCATGATGCTATGATGGGAGACTTTGTTTACAGCAGTTAAAAGGGACTCCTCACTCCTGCCTGCTTTATACATTTTATTTGTGAAATCAGTCAGTCAGCGAGTGTCTGAGTGACATTTACCTACCTGATGCGCTGAACTCCACTGTCTGACCATGACGACTGCCTGCCAAAATACACCCCTGCAGTCCACTGATCAGTGGCCATGTGACCGCTCAGCGGTAAGCCACCCAGGTCCCACCCAGACAATTTTTTTTCTGCCATAATATGCCCCTGCAGTTTACTGATCAGTCTTCTCTCTCTCCGTTTTCACTCCGTCTTCCTCCACAGTGCAGCCGATCATGTGACCACTCAGCAGTAAGCCGCCAAGTTCCCACCCAGACAAAAATTTTTTTCATATAGCCACAGTCAGTGCAGACACTTGGGCAAAGTGCCGCACCCCAAAATTTGTCACTCTAGGCACCGGCCTTGTTGGCCTATGCCTTAATACACCCCTGACTAGACTGAATTTTCTCTTAAAGGGACAGTCTACTCCAAAATGTTTTTTTTTTTTAAAAGATAGATAACACCTTTACTACCCCTTCCCCAGCTTTCCACAACCAAAATGTTTTTTTTTGTTTTTTTTTAAAGATAGATAACACCTTTACTACCCCTTCCCCAGCTTTCCACAACCATTGCTATATTTATATAATTTAGAACCTTTAAACCTCTAAATGTTTGCTTGTTTTTAAGCCACTACAGGCCGCCTCTTATCTGAGCACATTTTTTGTAGCTTTTCACAGCAAGACACTGCTAGTTTATATGTGCCATATAGATAGCATTGTGCTCACTCCTGTGGAGTTATTCATGAGTCAGCACTGGCTAAAAAGTATATTAATATAACAGTTGGTTATGCAAAACTGGGGAATGGGTAATAAAGGCATTATTTATCCTTTTTAAACAATAAAAATGTTGGTGCAGTCAAACTGTTAAACAAAAGATAGTAACATAGTGCTAAGATAGCAGGATGAGAGGAGGATCTGAATCCTAGACAGAATCCATACAAAAGTAAAAGACATATAAGGCCAGATTACAAATGAAGCATAAACATCTTTTAGCACACATGAGTTAGACCGCGTATAACAAGATGAAATTAAAACTTTTGAATTCAAGCGAAACCCGACACACACTAACTTCAGGACCTCGGATGTAGCGACAACGCCAACTTTTTCTCCCCATAGACTTAAATGGAGAGTGCAGAAGAAAAAAACTTATAACCAACCAGAATTTGTACACATAAACCCAACTCGAGTACACTAATTCGTCATGTGCGCTAACCCAAAATAAGTTATCTTAAGGTGCATTATGTATTTATTAAATATTGAAAAATAATAATAATTAATGTCAATAATTATTATAGATGTAGTAAAAATATACTATATACAGGTAAATATATATATATATATTACAGTATCTTTAATAAATACTACTAATTATTATTATTTTTTAATATTTAATATTTCCATAAATGCTTGATAAGATAACTAATTCTTCATGTGCGCTAACCTGACACTGCACAAGACCCAAAGCACTTTACGCATATTTTACATTCCAATATTCTTCACATAGAAACAAATATTATATATATATATATACTAGGCGATAAGTCTGCCAGAGGGCAGTCTATGCTTAAAAAATAAAAAAAAGTAAAATTACAGAAAAAAAAATAAAGCTATCCAAAATAAAAAAAATTAAACTAATACCCCTATAAAAATAAAAAATCCCCCCAAAATAAAAACACCCCCTAATCTAATACCAAACTACAAATATCCCTTAAATGGGCCTTTTGTAGGGCATTGCCCTAAGTTAAACAGCTCTTTTACTTATAAAAATTACTATTTACCCCCTAACAATAAAACCCCCAACCCAACAAACCCCCCCAAAATAAAAAAACCTAACACTAAAGAAACCTAAACTACCCATTGCCCCTAAAGGGGCATTTGTATGGGCATTGCCTTTAAAAGGGCATTCAGCTCTTTAACTGCCCTTATAAGGGCAATCAGTTCTTCTACAGCCCATTAAATCACTAATCTTAAAACTAAAAAAAAAATCCTAACTCATAGGGGCATATTTATCAGGCTGCGTATGGAGCTTGATGCCCCGTGTTTCCGGCTGCTCTATAACCTGTCCGCCTGTTCTGAGGTGGTGGACAGAAATCGTCAGAAATCAACCCGATCAAATACAATCGTACTGATTGACACCCCCTGCTAGCGGTCGCGAATCTGCAGGGGGAGGCATTGCACCAGCAGTTCATAAAAACTGCTGGTGCAATGATAAATGCTGAGATCATATGCTGTCTGCATTTATCGATGTGCAGCGGACATGATCTGATATCGCACCATCATAAATAGGCCCCTAAGCTCCAAATAGGTACTCACGATTCCTGAAGTCTGGCGGAGAAGGTCTTCTTCCAGGACGGCTCCGTCATCATCTATCTTCATTCTGTGCGAAGGCGGCGCAGAGCAGAGGTGCGGAGCGTTCTTCCCCAATGCGCGGATTCGGACCGGCGGTCCTCAGCGGCGGTCTTCAGAGGTATCAATCCTCAGCGGCGTAGAGGCTCCTCTTCATCCGATCTCCGGCATACACTGAAAATTGAATGCAAGGTACTGCATTCAATTTGGGGCAACTTGCATTCCTATTGGCTGAAATTTTTAAACCAGCCAATAGGATTAGAGCTACTGAAATCCTATTGGCTGTTCAAATCAGCCAATAAGTGGCTGAAGACCGCTGTTGAGGACCACGACTGAGGACCGCCGCTGAGAGAACTGCCGCTGAGAACCGCCGCTGAGGACCACCGCTGAGGATCCATGCATCGGGGGAGCCAGTTCCACACCTCGGCTCCACTCCGCCTTCGCTCCAGATGAAGATAGAAGATGAGCTGAATGCCCTTTTAATGGCAGTAGAAGAGCTGAATGCCCTTTTAAGGGCAATGCCCATACAAATGCTTCTTTAGGGGCAATGGGTAATTTTTTTTTTTTTTGGGTTAGGTTTTTTATTTTGGGGGGTTTGGTGGATGGGGGGTTTTTACTGTTAGGGGGGACTTAGTCTTTTTTTAAATGTAAAAGAACTGGTAAACTTAGGGCAATGCCCTACAAAAGCCTCTTTTAAGGGCTATTGGTAGTTTAGTTTAAATTAGGGTGTGTTTTTATTTGGGGAGGCTTTTTATTTTCATAGGGATTAGGTTTATTTTTTATATTTTTAAATATTGTTTATTTTTTTCTGGAATTTTAGAGTTTTTTATTTTTTGTAATTTTAGATTATTTTTTTTGTAATTTAAAGTTAGGTTTTTATTAAAGTGTAACTTAGTATTGGGGTTAATTTAAGGGGTGTTAGGTTAGGGGGCTTAGTAATTAAATTAGCTATTTGCATTGTGGGGGGTTGGTGGTTTAGGAGTTAATAGGTTAAATAGGTTCATTGCGATGTGGGGGTTTGGTGGTTTAGGTATTAATAGGTTAATTTGGTTTATTGCGATGTGGGGGGTTGGCGGTTTAGGAGTTAATAGGTTAATTAGGTTTTTTTGCAATGTGGGGATTTGTCAGTTAAGGGGTTAAAATTTTAATTAGGTTTATTGTGATGTGGGGGGTGTGGCGGTTTAGGGGTTAATATTTTAATTATGTTATTTGCGGATTAGGGGTTAATTACTTTATTATTTTGCGATGTTGGGGGTTTCAGTGTTTGTTAATACTTTGTGCAGGAGGTTAGGTTTTTATTGTTATATTTCATGCGGGTGGTTAGGGTTTTTTTTAGTTCTTGCAGGCGGTGTTTCGTGCGGGCGGTTGCGTTTTTTTTTGTTTTTTTTTAAGGCTTTGGGTTTGTCTACGCTGCATCCAGGTGGATTCTTTTGGCTGAGTGCGCAGTCAACATTCTTTTGGCTGCCTCGCGCAGCCAACATTCCTTAGAGGATGCATGCGCAACTGGCGACACTAAAGGATGCGTTACAAATGCGATTATAGTATAGATACATATGAGAATGTTAATGTAAAATATATATCTATACCTATATATCTATGGCAAAAGATATATAGGTATATATAGATATATATATAGAGAGAGAGAGAGACATATCTATTTCAAATAAAAATAATATTTTCCTGTATGTGAAGAACAATGGAATGTTAAATATTTACAGTAAATGCACAGTAAAAACATGATTAAATATTATTATAGTATTATTGTTTAGACACACATAAATATTATAGCCATTTGCAGTAAAATACATTGCAACATACCATATACTTTATAAACACTTATAAAAATGTATTAATATTTATATGAATAATTTTAATCAGATAGGGCAAGATTACAAGTTGTGTGGTAAATCAGTTATGAAACCTCCCCACGCTTTCTGACTTTTTCGCATTTGGAGTTGCGCAGCTATTACAAGTTGAGAAATAACCTATTTTGTGTGCGCGTTAAGCCGCATAATGCAAACTGCAAAATTGTGTGTGCGTTCACGTGGTCCCCATAGAAGCCAATGGAGAAGACAAGAAAAAAAACTCCACAAAAACCCTATTATGTTGCGCAAAGCCCATGATGTATTCTCCTCGAAAAGTATACATGAAAATATATATTTCATATTGTAAAAATGTTTTCGCAATAGAATATGTTCTATTTAATTTTAAATAAATATTTCTCTATATATTTGATGATTTTTGGACAGTTATATCTATTTATAGCGAGATATGTATATGAAAATATATATATATATATATATATATATATATATCTAGATATCTCTAGATCTATATGCAAATATCACTTTGAAAATCCCTCTGAGATATTGTTTAATGTGCATAAGATTGTAATGTGAAATATTTTCATTATCTCCATTGTTAAACATACCTTTATACATATAAACCCATGTTTCTTAATGTATGTGTATTATGTCACTGTAAAAACACCTGAGATCTCGTGTCTTTGAGCCCTTATTACTTTTGTGTGCAATATATTTTTAAGAATTTTTATTAGACAGTGTTAATATGAGTGTAAGTGTACTTTGTAATGTATTTTAGAAGTGTTTGTGCAACTTTTTTGTTGCGCAAAGCTGTTAACTACAGCCCTTCGAGCGCGCAATCGTGTTTTTTCAGACTTGTAATACCTGCGCAATGGAAATTGATTGCGCAAAGACCATATTGCTCTACTTGTAATCTTGCTGATAGTGTTTATATGAGTATACCAATATGTTTTAATTTATTTATGTTGTGTTTAATGAAACTTTTATTTTATGCCTAATTCTTTACACAAGGTTTTTCATTCAGTCGCTCTTACCCGGCGCAAGTTAAATTACATACTGTACGTTTACAAATAACCGCGCCTTCAATATTCTGCTATCGCTCGCACTCTTTCATTAGTGCGCCACTTGTAATATAGCCCATAGTGGGCAATGGGTGTAAGGAATAGAAATCCCCCTTTTCTATGAATTAATTATCAAAGTGAAGCGTTATTTAGCGCTTATTCAAGAGCGCTAATTGCGCTATAAGTAAATATTTTGCGTTTGTTGGGTTGCACTGGTACTATGAGTTTAAAGTAAAAATTTGCATTCTCGAGCTAACCCGATGAGCGCAAACAGCTTACTTCTAGCACAATTAGACTATTGCGCAAACGATAACCTCTTCCCCCATAGAAGTCAAAGGAGAAAAAAAGTAGAAAAACCTAACACCCTACTTGTACGCAAACCCAATCGCATGCTCGCATATGCGCATACCCGATTGCATATTCACATATGCGCACATCCGATCGCCTAGTCTAAATATGCTTCTACATGTTTTCATTTACTTAACTGCAAAGGGCTCCAATGCACATATATATATATATATATATATATATATATATATATATATATATATATATATATATATATATGTCTGTATATGTGTACATATGTACTTATGTGTTTATATGTGTATATATGTCTGTAAATAATCATATATCCACATATAAATACATAAATATATATATATAACTATATATATAACTATATATATATATATATATATATATATATATATATATATATATACAGGGAGTGCAGAATTATTGGGCAAATGAGTATTTTGTTGTCTTACTCCAAGCTGTAAAGGCTCGAAAGCCTACTACCAATTAAGCATATTAGGTGATGTGCATCTCTGTAATGAGAAGGGGTGTGGTCTAATGGCATCAACACCCTATATCAGGTGTGCATAATTATTAGGCAACTTCCTTTCCTTTGGCAAAATGGGTCAAAAGAAGGACTTGACAGGCTCAGAAAAGTCAAAAATAGTGAGATATCTTGCAGAGGGATGCAGTACTCTTAAAATTGCAAAGCTTCTGAAGCGTGATCATCGAACAATCAAGCGTTTCATTCAAAATAGTCAACAGGGTCGCAAGAAGCGTGTGGAAAAACCAAGGCGCAAAGTAACTGCCCATGAACTGAGAAAAGTCAAGCGTGCAGCTAAGATGCCACTTGCCACCAGTTTGGCCATATTTCAGAGCTGCAACATCACTGGAGTGCCCAAAAGCACAAGGCGTGCAATACTCAGAGACATGGCCAAGGTAAGAAAGGCTGAAAGATGACCACCACTGAACAAGACACACAAGCTGAAACGTCAAGACTGGGCCAAGAAATATCTCAAGACTGATTTTTCTAAGGTTTTATGGACTGATGAAATGAGAGTGAGTCTTGATGGGCCAGATGGATGGGCCCGTGGCTGGGTTGGTAAAGGGCAGAGAGCTCCAGTCCGACTCAGACACCAGCAAGGTGGAGGTGGAGTACTGGTTTGGGCTGGTATCATCAAAGATGAGCTTGTGGGGCCTTTTTGGGTTGAGGATGGAGTCAAGCTCAACTCCCAGTCCTACTGCCAGTTTCTGGAAGACACCTTCTTCAAGCAGTGGTACAGGAAGAAGTCTGCATCCTTCAAGAAAAACATGATTTTCATGCAGGACAATGCTCCATCACACGCGTCCAAGTACTCCACAGCGTGGCTGGCAAGAAAGGGTATAAAAGAAGAAAATCTAATGACATGGCCTCCTTGTTCACCTGATCTGAACCCCATTGAGAACATGTGGTCCATCATCAAATGTGAGATTTACAAGGAGGGAAAACAGTACACCTCTCTGAACAGTGTCTGGGAGGCTGTGGTTGCTGCTGCACGCAATGTTGATGGTGAACAGATCAAAACACTGACAGAATCCATGGATGGCAGGCTTTTGAGTGTCCTTGCAAAGAAAGGTGGCTATATTGGTCACTGATTTGTTTTTGTTTTGTTTTTGAATGTCAGAAATTTATATTTGTGAATGTTGAGATGTTATATTGGTTTCACTGGTAAAAATAAATAATTGAAATGAGTATATATTTGTTTTTTGTTAAGTTGCCTAATAATTATGCACAGTAATAGTCACCTGCACACACAGATATCCCCCTAAAATAGCTATAACTAAAAACAAACTAAAAACTACTTCCAAAACTATTCAGCTTTGATATTAATGAGTTTTTTGGGTTCATTGAGAACATGATTGTTGTTCAATAATAAAATTAATCCTCAAAAATACAACTTGCCTAATAATTCTGCACTCCCTGTATAAACAGTAGAACAAAAGCGGTGAATCCCACGGACGGTCTCCGTGTTGTAGCCAGGATCCAAACAAGCAGGCACTCAGGATTTTTCTTAAACCGTTTAATGGCAGCAAATAAACCAAACGTTTCGGCTCAAACACGAGCCTTTGTCAATGGTGTACAAAACCGAATGTGACATATCAAACAAACCTATACCTTAAATACCCACCCATCCCCCTTGTGACAACCAATCAGCATAAACATCCGAAACACACCCTCATTCACAAGGCCAACGTGCCAGGTTTCCATGTGCGCACTGTAGCTTCAAAGAAAACGCGGTGTGACGTCAGCACGCTTCCTCCGTCTCAAGTGAATCGTCAGTGGTCACAGGTGACCATAGCAACCACGTATAAACAACTGAGCTACACAAGTGCGTAATCGGATGTGCATCTGACAGATACTAGAAAAAATGTTGATTAGTGAATAACCAGATCCACCCCACATAAACAATAAGAGGTATAAGATAAAGCATAGACTAACTTGCACCTCGGAATACGTGGTCTACACCATTATTTGCCCATGTTCAAAATTCTACATAGGCAAAACGGTTACACCATTCAAAGAACGTTTAGCAAACCACAAGACAGCAATCCGTCAGGCGATCGATAAGGGACAATCTGAGCAACCAGTTGCACAACATTTTGCAGCTGCAGGACACACTGTCTCCTCCCTACGGGTTATGCTGATTGATCATGTGCCCCGCCATCGACAGGCTGGGGACAGAGGCTTAGCCCTACTACGGATGGAAGCCCGTTGGATCTTCACTTTGGACACTGTTGCCCCTCAGGGACTGAATGTCAATATAGACTTGGGCTGTTGGTACAAACATAAATGAGTTGTGGCCATCTGGGAGTCATCTATTAGTATGTTTCTACCTACTCCTTTAGGCTTGATGTAATTTAAATTAGTGATATAAAGTTTAACACATCGGGGGTCTTTACCCTCTGTGTTTCCTGCTACTTCCCACCAGCCTTGATACTGCGGGTATAGAGGACTGTGTTATAAGTTTTAAAACTTTGGTTTTCAGTAGCGGAATTTATGATTTATATAAGTTTCTCCTGTATATTAAATAGTTTGATACCTTTTTTTATAATTTTTTATGTGGGGTGGATCTGGTTATTCACTAATCGACATTTTGTCTAGTATCTGTCAGATGCACATCCGATTACGCACTTGTGTAGCTCAGTTGTTTATACGTGGTTGCTATGGTCACCTGTGACCACTGACAATTCACTTGAGACGGAGGAAGCGTGCTGACGTCACGCCGCGTCTTCTTTGAAGCTACAGTGCGCACATGGAAACCCGGCACATTGGCCTTGTGAATGAGGGTGTTTTGGATGTGTATGCTGATTGGTTGTCACAAGGGGGATGGGTGGGTATTTAAGGTATATGTTTGTCTGATATGTCACATTCGGTTTTGTACACCATTGACAAAGGCTCATGTTTGAGCCGAAATGTTTGGTTTATTTGCTGCCATTAAACAGAGTGTTTAAGAAAAATCCTGAGTGCCTGCTTGTTTGGATCCTGGCTACAACACGGAGACCGTCCGTAGGATTCACCGCTTTTGTTTTACTGTTTGTATATATTCAGTAAGAGCACCAGGTAGCTGAAGTGATAAAGTGAGTGCCATACACCTCTGCAAATTTATATATATATATATATATATATATATATATATATATATGTATACATCTTTAGACATTTACAGTATCTCACAAAAGTGAGTACACCCCTTACATTTTGGTAATTATTTTATTATATCTTTTCATTTTATAACACTGAAGAAATGACACTTTGCTACAATGTAAAGTAGTGAGTGCACAGCCTGTATAACAGTGTACATTTGCTGCCCCTCAAAATCACTCAACACACAGCCATTAATGTCTAAACCGTTGGCAACAAAAGTGAGTATACCCCTAAGTGGAAATGTCCAAATTTGGCCCGATATGCAATTTTCCCCTCCCGGTGTCATGTGACTCATTAATATTACAAGGTCTAAGGTGTGAATGCGGAGCAGGTGTGTTAAATTTGGTGTTATCGCTCTCACACTCTCTCATACTGGTCACTGGAAGTTCAACATGGCACCTCAGGGCAAAGAACTCTCTGAGGATCTGAAAAAAAGAATTGTTGCTCTACATAAAGATGGCCTAGGCTATAAGAAGATTGCCAAGACCCTGAAACTGAGCTGCAGCATGGTGAGCAAGACCATACATCGGTTTCAAAGGACAGGTTCCACTCAGAACAGGCCTCGCCATAATCGACCAAAGAAGTTGAGTGCATATGCTCAGCGTCAAATCCAGAGGTTTTGCCAGCATTACTGCAGAGGTTTAAGGGGTGAGGGTTAGCCTGTCAGTGCTCAAACCATATGCCGCACACTGCATCAAATTGGTCTTCATGGCTGTCATCCCAGAAGGAAGCCTCTTCTAAAGATGATGCACAAGAAAGCCTGTAAACAGTTTGCTGAAGACAAGCAGACTAAGGACATGGATTACAGGAACCATGACCTGTGTTCCAATGAGACTAAGATAAACCTTTTTGGTTCAGATGGTGTCAAGCGTGTGTGGCAGCAACCAGGTGAGGAGTACAAAGACAAGTGTGTCTTGCCTACAGTCAAGCATGGTGGTGGGAGTGTCATGATCTGGGCCTGCATGAGTGCTGCTGGCACTGGGGAACTACAGTTCATTGAGGGAACCATAAATGTCAACCTGTACTGTGACATACTGAAGCAGAGCATCATCCCCTCCCCTCGGAGACTGGGCTGCAGGGCAGTATTCCAACATGATAACAACCCCAAACACACCTTCAAGTTGACCACTGCCTTGCTAAAGAAGCTGAGTGTAAAGGTGATGGACTGGCCAAGCATGTCTCCAGACCTAAACCCTATTGAGCATCTGTGGGGCACCCTCAAACGGAAGGTGGGGGAGCGCAATGTCTCTAACATCCACCAGCTCCGTGATGTCATCATGGAGTAGTGGAAGAGGACTCCAGTGGCAACCTGTGAAGCTCTGGTGAACTCAATGTCCAAGAGGGTTAAGGCAGTGCTGGAAAATAATGGTGGCCACACAAAATATTGACACTTTGGGCCCAATTTGGACATTTTCGCTTAGGGGTGTACTTACTTTTATTGCCAACGGTTTAGACATTAATGGCTGTGTGTTGAGTTATTTTGAGGGGACAGCAAATTTACACTGCTATACAGGCTGTACACGCACTACTTTACATTGTAGCAAAGTGTCATTTCTTTAGTGTTGTCACATGAAAAGATATAATAAAATATTTACAAAAATGTGAGGGGTGTACTCACTTTTGTGATATACTGTATATGAATGTATCTCAATGTTAAAGTCCTTTGGCTGCCTTTTTTTCTAACACTTGAGATATGGTATCTTTGAGCTCTTATAACTTTTTTTTGTGCAATTTTTTCTTTTAATAATTTTTATAAGATGGTATTATTATGAGTGTAACTGTACTTTTTAATGTATTTTTTTAGGTGTTTTGTGTCACTTTTTAGTTTAGTGAACCAGTTAAACACAGCTATGAAGTTGCGGTAATGATTCTAGCGTAAATCGCAATTGCACTCCCGTGATCACGTTTACTTTCAATTTGTAATACGAGTGCAATTTAACTTTTATTTTTGAAAAGTGTCAGTATGTGAAATATATTTCAGTGTGTTTGTTTGTTTTTTAAACAGCACAGTAATACAGCTCACAAACTTTGTGCTTTTCTTGGGAATTTGCTTGTTAGTTTTAGCATGTTCCTTGGGAAAAAAAAAAAACACAAAACACTTCCAATAATGGAGAAAATCAACAAATCAACACATACAGCAGAATACTAATAAACTAGCTGAATTATTTTAAAATCCAGTTCAATATATTATTATTTTCCTTTTGCACTCCCAGGTCGATGGTTTCTTCAGCAGAAGTGGAAAAACTAAATGGTGTAGAATGACAAGAATTCTAAATATCAGTGTACAGACTGATTATCATTTTTTACAGAGAAATGCAGTGCTCTGCAGAATTTTAGATTATTGTCCAGTTCAGGGTCCAAATACCCCCCCCATGTTCGATCATCCAAAATGGAATTGTAGATCTCTCTTGCTGCGTATCTTGTACCTAAAATGTATTTTTAATTATATAAATATTAATATAAGCCATATCCACGGGCTAATCAGGCAACAAAGTGTCTTCTAATAAGTTTTCCACATGCAAAATAATTACAGACAAAATCTTTGCAATTTCTCAAAGCAAGGTGCCTAGAGTCTGATGTCTGTCATCTATGTCATCTAAGACTGGGATTATTAAATTGTCACCTGTCCAATGTTCACTTCTGCCTTCTGAGAGTGTAAGGCTGCTTGTAAGCCTGGAGCAAATTATGGTTTGACCTGTGCAGATATGACTTGAGTGTGTGAGTGTTGCATTTTTGTGGGTGGGTTATTCTTTACCTTTTTAACAGTTAGGAGCTGTATCTTCTTCCATTTTTGTTCCTGCTGCTGTGGTCTGCGATTTTGCTGGGATTCTGCTGCATTATGGAGCGTTCTAGGAGGGCTTCTCTGCCACTTCGTGGCTTGAGGGATGCCTTGGAGTTTCTGCCGTGTCGTGAAACTTCATCTCTGGGGCAAATGAGTAGCAATGAGTTGGAGGATGGGGTCCCTCCACCTCCTATTGAGGTTTCGGGCCTCCCTTACCTAGTTTAGCCCCTCTGTCTTTGCCCCTTAATCCCCTGGTGGTGATGTCCCCAGTTGGTCATGGTTTTGTAGGGGTTTCCTCTTCCTTGGCCCCTCCTTCTGGAGTATCCCCTGATGGCCCGAGTGCTGCCTGTTTCCTCTTCCCTTAGCCCCTTCTACTTCTTATGGTGTTAGTGTGGGTCCCCCTCCCAGAGCTGATCTACGGCAAGGTGTTTTTGTAGTGCAGGGACAGGGGTAACTTACCTACCCTTGAGCAGTCATGAGCATTTCAGTGTGGGAGGTAGCGGTGGCCTCGGGTGTGCTGTCTAACAGGAGCTAGCAGACATCTGTAGACATCAGTATACATCTAAAACTTTGAGCTTGGTTAGAAGTCAGAAAATCAGCACAATGCTATTTAAAAATAAGAAAAACAATACATTTTTTTCAAAGACACTCCCAGATGGGCTATATAAATGTATCATCTACAAAACATTTATGCAAAGATAAATCTAGTATACAATGTCCCATTAATATTATTTATGATTATAATGTGTTTGAATGCTGATTTTTTTAAATTAACCAAATATATTAGTTCATGACGTTCAGTTAGCAGTTTCATATAATATTTAATTTGTGAAAAAAATTCATACATTGTAATGTAGCATTTCAAATGATCATATTTAATTTGAAGAATAAAATTTTAAGCAACTTTCTAATTTACTCCTATTATCAATTTTTCTTCGTTCTCTTGCTATCTTTATTTTAAAAGCAGGAATGTAAATCATAGCATCCAGCCCATTTTAGGTTCAGCACCATGGATAGTGCTTGCTTATTGGAGGCTTACATTTACCCACCAATATGCAAGCATAACCCAGGTTCTCCACCAAAAATGGTCCGGCTCCTATGCATCACATTACTGCTTTTTAAATAAAGATAGCAAGAGAACGAAGAAAACTTGATAATAGGAGTAAATTAGAAAGTTGCTTAAAATTGCATGTTCTATCTGAATTATGAAAGAAAACATTTGGGTTTAATGTCCCTTTAACTTGAGAAAATATTTCATACATGCTTAATCAACATTCTGTTAATGTTTAACATGAGGAAATATTTAATACATGCTAAAATGAACATTCTTATGATAAGATTTAATTTGAGTAAAGCTTTCATACATGTCAAAAGAACATTCTAATAATCATATTTAATTTGACTAAAAATATTTTATAGGCGCTAAAGGAAATTTTTATGCTCATATTTCATTTGAGTACAAGTTTCATACATCCTAGAGGAATATTCTAAATATTTAAACAATCAATCAATTAATTAATTAGAGTGAGAGTTTCATACAGTATCAAATAAACATATATATTATTCCATACTGTAAAATAATTCCTTTGTAAAAAAAAAAAACCTTTCATGCTAAAGGAACATTCTATTGATCAGATCTGATTTGAGAAATGATTTCATAAATGCTTAAGAATCATTCAATATTTTTACTGTAGTTATGGCATAACTTATTTGCTAAGAATTGGAAGAGAATTCACAAATATTCCATGCAAAACTAGTTTGGTAGCCAACCTTAAAGGGAAACAAAATCCAAATTTTTCTTTCATGATTCAGATAGAGCATGCGATTCTAAGAAACTTTCTAATTAACTCAATTTTTCTTCATTCTCTGGGTATCTTTATTTGAAAAATCAGGAATGAAAGCTTAGGAGCCGGCCCATTTTTGGTTTAGCACCCTGGATAGCCACCAATCAGCAAGAGCTACCCAGGTGCTGAACCTAAAATGGGCCGGCTCTTAAGCTTTCATTTGTGCTTTTAAAATAAAGATACAAAATAAAGATACAAAGAGAACGGGTTTAGTATTCCTTTAAACAAAATTGAGTTTTCTCCTTTCCTGCTCTATATACTATCATAAATGTAACCTTTGATACACAGACCTCTGCCATTTTATCATAGTACTGATTATATTTGATTTCTATATGCCAGAGGGGTCTTTATAGTTAACAGCAACACGTCACCTGCAAGTCACGAACAGTACTTTGTAGTAAACATTCACAATTATTTTCCATATAATTATGACATATCTTTCTCAGCATATTGCATAGAAATCAAAATATCTGTTCTGAGAAATCCATTGATTTTGCTTTCACCTTAACTGTTAGAGAGGATCACATATAGACAGTCATATGAGTCCAAAACTTCCCTGTCTTTGTTGTGCAAGTTGGCCAATATGTAGGTGGGAAACAGAGAAACGTGTAGCTTATCTGCTGAGACACAGCTGTTTCTTCATGTTTTTATTGAACAAAGAGAAATGAAGGTATAAAAGAAAAACCAAACAGAAAACGATGAGCATATTTTTTTAACCTTAGCAAAAGCTGTCCATATATTTCTGTAATTAATACAGCCTATTTGACACTTTATTTAATATAAATTAATTGTATTCATTTATCATTTTTGTGAGCCAAAGAATAATTTCAGAAGTGGTTAAAAGCACTTTCAATACTCTCCTATAAATCATTTTTCTGCAGTTAATCCTCTTCATGGTTGTGTATGACATGTTGATTGTTAAATAACAAAGGTTAAGTGCTAACACATACCTCCAAATGTGCTTGAGTACAATCAATAGCACCTCTATTTCTGCACTCATGTTACAGGTCCAAAAGTATTCTATAGCACTCAATATATAGTCTACTAGCTCATTTCTAACATCTGCATGTCGTATATGTCATGACTTATAAAACGAGTGTAATAAGCTTGCTCATAGAGCTTACTCCACTATCCATTTAAAGAATGGGGTGTGGTTTAAGATGCTCTGGATAAGATTTTTTTAAAACATCCACTTGTAATACCAGATTGTGTGTTATTCTTAGCACAAGGCTGAGCGTGACATAACTCACCCTGCGCTATTGATCGTGTTCCACTTGTAATCTAGCTCGAAACATTTAATTGCGAATCGTGAAAAAACTTGGAATACACTTTAATCACTTATTTTGCCAATTTTTCTTTTAATTTGAACAAATTTACGGCGAGATTACGAGTTTGGCGTTAACAGGGGTGCGTTGCTAACAAGGCTTTTTTTTCTAACGCTACCTTAAGCCAAAGCTGGTATTACAGGTTTTTTTAAACCTGGCATTAGCCGCAAAAAGGTGAGCGTAGAGCTGAATTTAGCTCCACATCTCACCTCAATACTAGCGTTGCTTACGGTAGCGGTAAGCTGGTTAAACGTGCTCGTGCACGATTTCCCCATAGGAAACAATGGGGCTGAGCTGGCTGGAGAAAAACCTAATACCTGCAAAAAAGCAGCGTCCAGCTTCTAACGCAGCCCCATTGTTTCCTATGGGAAAATAAAAAATATGTCTACACCTAACACCCTAACATGAACCCTGAGTCTAAACAACCCTAATCTTACACTTATTAACCCCTAATCTGCCGCCCCCGCTATCGCTGACACCTACATTATATTATTAACCCCTAATCTGCCGCTCCGGACACCGCCGCCACCTACATTATCCCTATGAACCCCTAATATACTGCCCCCAACATCGCCGCCACCTACATTATACTTATAAACCCCTAATCTCCCGCCCCCAACGTCAACGCCACCTACCTACAATTATTAACCCCTAATCTGCCGACTAGACATCGCCGCCACTTTAATAAATGTATTAACCCCTAAACCGCCACACTCCCGCCTCGCAAACACTAGTTAAATTTTATTAACCCCTAATCTGCCCCCCCCACGTCGCCGACACCTACCTACATTTATTAAACCCTAATCTTCCGACCCCAATGTCGCCGCTACTATAATAAATTTATTAACCCCTAAACCTAAGTCTAACCCTAAGTCTAACCCCCCAACTTAAATATAATTTAAATTAAACAAAATGAATTTAACATAATTAAATAAATTAATCCTATTTAAAACTAAATACTTGCCGATAAAATAAACCCTAAGCTAGCTACAATATAACTAATAGTTACATTGTAGCTAGCTTAGGATTTATATTTATTTTACAGGCAACTTGGTATTTATTTTAACTAAGTACAATCAGCCAATAGGATTGAGGTCGCATTCTATTGGCTGATTGGAACAGCCAATAGAATGCAAGCTCAATCCTATTGGCTGATCCAATCAGCCAATAGGATTTTTCCTACCTTAATTCCGATTGGCTGATAGAATCCTATCAGCCAATCGGAATTCAAGGGACGCCATCTTGGATGACATCATTTAAAGGAACCTCCATTCTTCGTTAGGACGTCGTTTGAAGAGGATGGCTCCGCGTCGGCTGGATAGAAGATGGCTCCGCTCCGGAAGGATGAAGATAGAAGATGCCGCTTGGATGAAGCCTTCTGCCATCTGGAGGACCTCTTCTGCCCCGATCAGATGAAGACTTATGCCGTATGGAGGACCACTTGTGCCCGGCTGGGTGAAGACGGCTCAAGGTAGGGAGATCTTCAGGGGGTTAGAGTTAGGTTTTTAAAGGGGGAATTGGGTGGGTTTTAGAGTAGGGGTGTATGGGTGGTGGGTTTTAATGTTGGGGGGTATTGTATTTTTCTTTTACAGGTAAAAGAGCTGATTACTTTGGGGCAATGCCCCGCAAAAGGCCCTTTTAAGGGCTATTTGTAATTTAGTATAGGGTAGGGAAATTTTATTATTTTGGGGGGCTTTTTTATTTTATTAGGGGGATTAGATTAGGTGTAATTAGATTAAAATTCTTGTAATTTTTTTATTTTCTGTAATTTAGTGTTTTTTTTATGTACTTTAGTTTATTTAATTTAATTGTATTTAATTGTAGTTAGTTTAGGTAATTAGTTTAATGATAGTGTAGTGTTAGGTATAATTGTAACAGGTAATTTTGTACTTATTTTAGCTAGGTAGTTATTAAATAGTTAATAACTATTTAATAACTATTGTATCTAGTTAAAATAAATACAAAGTTGCCTGTAAAATAAATATAAATCTTAAGGTAGCTACAATGTAACTATTAGTTATATTGTAGCTAGCTTAGGGTTTATTTTATAGGTAAGTATTTAGTTTTAAATAGGATTAATTTATTTAATAATGTTAAATGTATCTCGTTTAATTTAAATTATATTTAAGTTAGGGGAGGTTAGGGTTAGGTTTAGACTTAGGTTTAGGGGTTAATACCTTTAATATAGTAGCGGCGATGTTGTGGGTGGCAGATTAGGGGTTAATAAATGTAATTAGGTTTCGGCAATGTTAGGGACGGCAGATTAGGGGTTAATAAAATTTAACTAGTGTTTGCGAGGCGGGAGTGCGGCGGTTTAGGGGTTAATACAAATATTAAAGTGGCGGCGATGTCCAGTCGGCAGATTAGGGGTTAATAATTGTAGGTAGGTGGCGGCGATGTTGGGGGCGGCAGATTAGGGGTTAATAAATATAATGTAGGTGTCGGCGATGTTAGGGGCAGCAGATTAGGGGTTCATAGGTATAATGTAGGTGGCGGCAATGTACGGTCGGCCGATTAGGGGTTAAAAATTTTTATTATAATGTTTGCGATGTTGGGGGGCCTCGGTTTAGGGGTTAATAGGTAGTTTATGGGTGTTAGTGTACTTTGTAGCACTTTAGTTAAGAGTTTTATGTTCCGGCGTTAGCCCATAAAACTCTTAACTACTGACTTTTAAATGCGGACGAAGTCTTGACAGGAGACGGTCTACCGCTCACTTCTTCCAAGACTCGTAATACCAGCGTTAGGCAAATCCCATTAAAAAGATAGGATGTGCAATTGACGTAAGGGGATTTGCGGTATCCTCGAGTCGCGGAAGAAAAGTGAGCGGGACACCTGTACATACCAGACTCGTAATATCAGCGTTAGGTAAAAAGCAGCGTTGGGACCTCTCAACGCTGCTTTTTAAGGCTAACGCCAAACTCGTAATCTCAATGTTAGTTTTTCCACTGCCCCTTAGAGAGGCTGCAGAGCCTCTGGAGAGCAACACAATACTATACAAATCATGCTAACAAAATGACAGTTTTAGATTTTGTATGGAGATATGTTGCAATGAAGTGATTCATTTCTGATGCACATAAATGTGCTTTAATATATCTTTACTCAAACAAGGTCTGTTACTTATTGGACCACAGAGCTTTGTACCTGTCTTTGAGCAGAGTAAGGTACCATATAAAGAACCCCCTTAAATCTGCATTCTGCAATCCATAAAGAACAATGCACTATTTCTTGCTGTACTGTAGTGGTTTGAACACCAATCAGAGTCACGTAGTTCTGACATATCCTAGGGATACCAACCAACACTATGAAGAAATAGATATCCAATTGTAATTGCACTTTGTACTCTTCTTGGTTTCACTTGCTGTTTATTGGTTTATTGTCCCTATGGGGGAAACTGGCAAATGTTGCAATATAAACAGAAAAAGGCTGCACTTGATGTAATTTGTTTCAATTTTTAAATCCAACTATATTATATTACTCTATGGCTTCAATCAGAACAGACACCAGAGATTTCCTAAATAGTTGTTTTCAGGGAATGTGAAAGTAATGGAAAAATAATGTAGCAATTTAAATACAGTGTTTACAGAGTAGGAGCTGGAAATGGATTGGTGAGGGTTTTTATCAGGGTATTAGGGACTTGGTTAGTTTAGAAAAAATAAACATGTTTTTTTCCTAATATGAGGTGAGATTTAAGCTATTTTTACTTCTATTTAAATCAATGTAAAGGGACATGAAACCCAAAATGTTTATTTCAAGATTCAGATAGAGTATACAATTTTAAACAAATTTCTAATTTACTTCTATTATCAATTTTGCTTTATTCTCTTGGTAACCTTTATTGAAAGAGCAGGAATGCACTACTGGGAGATAGCTGAATACATTGGTAAGCCGACGACAACAGGCATATATGTGCAGCCACCAATCAGCAGCTAGCTTCCAGCTTCTGAGCCTACCTAGGTATTCTTTTCAATAAAGGATACCAAGACAACAAAGCAAATTAGGTACTGTAATAGAAATAAATTGGTAAGATGTTTAAAATTGTATGCAGAATGAAAGAAAACGTTTGGGTTTCATGATCTTTTAAGCACTAAATACATTTCATTCACCTACTTTTTTATTATGGGTGCTGCCATTTTGGAAACTATGTTTCACTGCAGGTATATGGAAGGGAGCTCATGCACACGTGCAAACACATCAGAACTGGAATGTAATACAGGCTAGATTTCAACATGGCGGCACCCATGAGGGAGGAAAAGAATAACCTCTATAATATGTATTTAAGTCTAAATTACAAGTGAAGTGCAAAAATATTTGTTATTGTGAGCTAACATTGCTTGAGTTAAATCAATAGCACATTCATTTTTTTTTATTGCTTGAACAAAAGTCTAGGGCATGCTAATATCTGCAACTCATATAGTATGGGGGTTCTAAATGACATCTTTAGGGGCACACTGAAAACTCATGTTGGATATTGTTTGAATGCTCAAGTAGAGGAGTTCTTAACTTAGATATATACAATGGTTTTGTATTGAAATGTAAGTTTAAAACACTTCACACATACATACACATACCCGCCACTTTATTACACCTTGCTTGTACCGGGTTGGACCCCCTTTTGCCTTCAGAAGCACCTTAATTCTTCATGGTATAGATTCAACAAGGTGTTGGAAACATTCTTCAGAGATTTTGGTCCATATTGACATGATAGCAGATTTGTCGGCTGCACATTCATTATGCAAATCTCCCTTTCCACCACATCCCAAAGGTGCTCTACTGAATTGAGATCAGGTGACTGTGGAGGCCATTGGAGTACAGTAAACTCATTGTTATGTTCAAGAAACCAGTTTGAGATGATTTAAGCTTTTTGACATAGTGCATTATCCTGCTGGAAGTAGCCATCATAAGATGGGTACACGGTAGTCATATAGGGATTGACATGGTCAGCAACAATACTCAGGTAAGTGTGGCATTTGAACTATGCTCAATTGGTACTAAGGGGCCCAAAGTGTGCCAAGAAAATATCCCCCACACCATTACACCACCACCAGCAGCCTGATCCATTGATACAAAGCAGGATCGATCCATGCTTTCATGTTGTTTACGCCAAATTCAGAACCTACCATCTGAATGTCGCAGCTGAAATCGAGACTCATCAGACCAGGCAATGTTTTTCCAATCTTCTATTGTCCAATTTTGGTGAGCCTGTGCGAATTGTAGCCTCAGTTTCCTGTTCTTAGCTGACAGGAGTGGCACCCGGTGTGGTCTTCTGCTGCTGTAGTACATCTGCTTCAAGGTTCAGCATGTTGTGCATTCAGAGATGGTATTCTGTATACCTTGGTGGTTGTAACAAGTGGTTATTTGAGTTACTGTTGCCTTTCTATCGCCTCAAACCAGTCTACCAATTATCCTCTGACCTCTGACATCAACAAAGCATTTAGGTCCACACAACTGCAGCTCACTGGATATTTTCTCTTTTTCAGACCATTCTCTGTAAATCCTAGTGATGGTTGTGCGTGAAAATCCCAGTAGATCAGCAGTGTTTGAAATACTCAGACCAGCCCGTCTGGCACGAACAACCATGCCATGTTCAAAGTCACTTAAATCCCCTTAGTTTCCCATTCTGATGCTCGGTTTGAACTTCAGCAAGTCATCTACACCACTTCTAGATGCCTAAATGCATTGAGTTTCTGCCATGTGATTAGCAATTTGTGTTATCAAGCAATTGAACAGGTTTACCTAATAAAGTGTCCGGTGAGTGTACATATACTGTACATATACATATATACACACATACACACACACACACACACACACACATGTATATATATATATATATATATATATATACAATACATACACACAAATACATAAATACATATGGATACATACACACTTACACCACACACACACACACATATATATATATATAGTATAAATATATATATATATATATATATATATATATATATATATATATACTGTATATATATATATATATATATATATATATATATATATATGTATATATATATACATACCTGTATATACACACATAAATATATGCATACATATATACATTCATCAAATATATATATATATATATATATATATATATATATACATATATATATATATATATATATATATATATATATATATATATATATATATACTTTCAAATAGGTAAAGCACTCACTGGACTGTAGACATCAGTGTTAAATCCAAACTTTATTGTGACGTTTCGGGACCAACAGCGTCCCTTCCTCTGACAAAGATCAAGTGAGAAAATGAAACTTTTATAGGCCTACAAACCACTCCCCCAGTAGACTACCAATCAAAGTGAGCCGTGTGCAAAAAAGCCTAAACATGTGCAATTAGTGTAATACTGATCATAAACACTGTGAATATACTGATGTTTAAATAATATAGGTGTGTCCATATAGGTAGTGTTAATATCAGGGTGAATGTGAAACCAATAACCCCCAAGTGTACCTTGATCATGATCGTAATCCATACGAGTCTAAATCGGCAAAAAAACATATGTGTAGGACAACCAAAAGTCCTGATAGGCTGAAAACATCACGCCCCTGATGAATAATTGGTCAGTTGGTTCAAACACCACTCCTACAGAGACCCGTATGTCAACATCGATGGTGCATCGTTACTAACGCCCCAGTGTGATCCACATACATCGGATGTGACCTTCTGATCGTAACTCAACTTATTGCCTCCAGATCTAAATGTAATGTGCCATATACTGTGTTATACACCTATCTCTATGGTACCTAGTTATGCTCACAAAACTATAATATCGCAAGTAGGGGAATTATGTGTATTGGACATGATGTCACACACCCCATATTGTAATTGGCCAAGATCCGCCTCCAACCATCTCCAAAGCAACCTAGACCACACCCACATGTGATCCAAACATGTCACTCCAAGTCACCTAATGTAACACTCACATATCTCTTCGTACTCAAACTGTATTTGCCGTGCCCTTGCGAGAGTGTGATAGTCATAATCTTCTAAGGGTCTCAACTCATTTCACTGATCCATATTCACCGTCCTAATCAGTATCATACCCGTCAGAGCCGACCACCACCCCTAGGGTATAGAAGGGTTACATGTGTTGCCATGGCAACGCCTGCTCGTAAACAATGTGGAGAACTAATATATTCCCAACTAAACTGGTCTGCAATGGCTACGCCTCACAACTCTCTCTTCATAATCATGCTAATAAGCATATACAAGACGTAACCAGCCACTATATCCAACTGAACTGATGTGATCACGACACCGTCAAAGGGGGTTATGTATATTCTAACACTATGCAAAAAAACAAACCTGTGTGAGTGAGAGCTGTAGAATAAATACTACACACTAGATCTCAGACACAAATACAATGTGTTACCATCCTAATGCTGTACGTAAATGCGGGCTCAATCCTAGGTTTATATCACACATGTCACCATTATCCACTCAAGGTAAACACAACATAAATTCAAACCTAATGGTACCAAGGTATAATATGTCAATTTGTATCGTACACTAGATTAACCAAAATACACCTAATATCTCAGAGTACTACCACGATCATAGCTAGTGTTCACAATGGTATAAGACCATACAAACAACAAACTCAATTTAATGTCAAGTGGCTAAGAATAAAAAATAAAAAATAAACATTAATATCCAGAACAAAATAAACTCTCTTACATGCTGAAACCCAAAAATATATACATAGACCCTCTCATATAACAAAGGAGTCTATGGGTAATCCATAATGGTCCAAATGCCATTACAATCCTAACACCATGGTTATGTGGCCAAATGTATGCTCAAATCAAACCCATGCCCAATACACCAATATATCCAAATGTCTAAGAGAAAGACAACAAGCTACCTTATGTATTCTGTGATTCCTATTTCAAAGTAATAACTGTGTCTATACACCATTGGACTCCTAGTGGTACTTACATTACATATGTTACCTCCATACAGCCACCACTCATATATCAGTTACAAGAGTAATCTTACTACTGTTATCTGACCAAAACAAGAGATCATGTATCTAAGGTCTTGGGGGGACATAGTCCACAATCATCTATATCGTGTTCATATGTGTGAAAAACTAATACATTGAAGACATAACATCATTAAAAACAAATTAAAAACACCTCACACATCTTCCATCGTAAGATATGCTATATTATTGTTAGGACTGAAGAAAACAGGGAACACTTTTCATCATGATAAATCTGTACAAACATAGTATTATCAAGTGTATCTTATATCAAACTAACTATCCCCACAGGGCAAATATTGCTACTGTGAAGAATGAAAACATGGACTCTCAAGTGTAGGAGCAAACCTACACATAGCGGATCAATAAACTCTCATACATCATGGTGTGTCTTCTCCACTTCACAAAAAGCTTTGCCAACCCGTCTGGACATTCAAGCCTCTCGGAGCTAGAGTAAAAAGTTCATGTATCCATCAAGCTTCTTTCTTCAAAAGTATTTTGGCTGTATTCCCACCTCTTCTCAAAACCGGCACATGGTCGATAATCCTAAACCGCTAGTCACTCACAGTGTGCCCTGCATCCAGAAAGTGACGAGCCACTGGATTTCCCGCCTTTCCCATCTTCAAAGCCAATCTGATGCTAGAGCGATGATTCGCCATCCTTACTCTGGCGTCATCGGTCGTCTTTCCTGTGTAAAATTTCCCACAAGGACAATTAAGAAGATACACAATAAACTGGGTAGTGCACGTGAGGAAGAATTTAATCTGGATTTTCTTTCTGCAATCAGGATGTTGAAATATAGTGCCTGTGTTCATGCTGTTACATGTGACACAACTGATGAAGCGCATGTGCCCATGTGCGAAACGCGTAAGATAGGAGCTCACCTGATATGCTGAAGTCTACTCCATAATAAACTCTTACTAAATTGACTCCAGGACTCAGCCTCCTTTTTCCTCATCTTGATGCATTTAAAGCAACCAACTTTCTTTTTCAACCAAGGTTGTTTCTCATTCTTCAAGGGGATGTCCGTCTTCACCAACATATCCCTCAAGCTCCTACCTCTACGGTAAGCCAATCTGGGTGCCGACCACTCTGTAAATGGTAATGTAGGATCACTTTGGAGTATTTTCATTCCTCTTTAATTGCTTTCGCAATGTGGAATTGATCTGGGCTGTATGTAGTGACAAACATAAGCTGTGGGTTCCTATTTACATTCTGAGCAGTCTGCTCCTCTTGGGATAATAGGGCTAATTCTTGTTGTTCACATAGACTCCTCTTATTATATCCACGTTGGACAAACCTCTGTGTCATTTCTGACAATTGCACCTTCATTAGGTTCTCATCTGTGTTGTTTCTTATCACACGCTGGTATTGCGCTTTTTGAATATTGCGAATTAACGCTGGTTGATAACAGCTTTTTGCGTGCAGTATGGAATTACAGTCAGTTCCTTTTCTAAATAGGGTGGTGCCTAATCCATCTAGGGTCTTGAACACTCTGACATCCAAAAATTCTACTGTGTCAATATTGGCAGTATGCTGAAATTTAATGGTACTGTCCATCCCATATAGGGTGTCGATCCAGGTTTTCAGAGTATGTTCTCCATCATGCCAGATCAAGAACACGTCATCTATATAACGACAATAAAACATAATGGCTTTGGTTTCATAAACATTCATTTGTGTAGATTCATACTCAGCCATAAAGAGATTTGCCAATGAGGGGGCCATGTTTTACCCAATTGCAGTCCCTTCTATTTGCAGATAAAAGGTGTTTTCAAAACGAAAGAAATTATTCTCAAGACACATTGTAAGAAGGTCCACCATTACTTCTTCCGAGGGGCCTACATAGGGTGTGCATCTTATATGGTTGACTACCGCTGCAATCCCCAGATTGTGGGGAATCACTGTGTATAAACTACAAATGTCCATCGTCACCAATATGTCAGTATATTGAATATCCCTCAATTGAGTGATAGATCGTATAAAAGCACTGGTATCTTGTGTATATGATTTCATTCTTTTTACCAGAGGTTGTAGATGAAAATCCAGAAACTCAGCCAGTAGCTGGAGGAGTGATCCCCTCGCTGAGACGATGGGTCTTCCTGGGGGCTGTGAAGCATCCTTGTGAATTTTGGGTAGCGTATAGATAATTGGTGTTATAGGGAAATCCCTCTTGAGGAATTGATACTCCTGTTTGGTAATTATCTCCATGTCGCGCCATCTCTCGAGTTTTTGATCAATAACTCTCTTCAACTGGTAAGTGGGATCATTTTGTAAAATCGTGTAGGTCTTCGAATGCGATATTTGTCTCAGGATCTCAGATCTATATTGACTCAGGTCCATCACGACCACCGCACCCCCCTTATCTGCTGGACGTATCACTATGGTCGTGTCTTCAACCAGTGATTTAAGCGCCCGTCGTTCCTCTTTGGTGAGATTGTCAATCCTCCTCTTTTTGGGGGTGATGTTTTTAGATACCTGGGTCAGATAATTCGTGTACATTGTGACAGATGGATTCTGTGATTTTGGATTAAACATCCCAGCTGATCTAAAGCGAGTTACCTCATCAGAGTCTGTCTTAAAAAATTCTTTAAGTCTCAAGTTCCTCCCAAATTTTTGGATGTTGATATATGTATTGAATGGGTTCATCTTAGTTGTAGGTACATACGATAATCCCTTATTCAATAAAGATGTCTCTAATTGCATGAATATCCTTGAGCTGATGTTGAATACATTATTACTCATCTTCTCTGGATCGGGGGGCAGTGGGACATGCCTCCCCTCCTCGTATGCGGCCTGTGCCTCATCCTAAAAAATGAGCCGAAGGGTTATAAGTCACCATCTGTGAGGTATTGGTACCACTTGCTTCCCTAGTGTCATCCCACTGTTGTCCTCTACTTGCACCTCTGGATCTAGTGGTAATACCTCTATAGGTGGACTCCCCACCACTGGTCACAACTTCTGAATCAGAGCTCTCACCCGAACTGGTGTCTACAGTATTAATGTTTTTCTTTGTAAACCTCCTCTCTCGTCTTGATCTAATACTCTTTCTTTCATCAGGAGATAACATCCATCGGTAAACACTTTTATACGTATAGTCCTGGTTGACAGTTAAGAGTTTTCATTTTTTAAAAGCAATAAGTTCTTGTTTATATAGCTTGACTTGTTGTGATAATTTATCAATCCAATCACAGGTGCTATCCGATCTCAAACGAGTTAGCTGTTCCGTTTCGAACACCTGAATTTCAATCCTTACTTCTTTAAGTAATCGTCCAGCCTCTCTAATAACAAGCAGCATGAGGTCAAATGAGCATTTGTTGAGAATTTTGCACCAATTGGTGCAAAATTCAACATTTGACCTCCCAATAGAGGGAATATTCTTGACTCTAAATCCACATGGGAGCAGTCTTTTTTTATGGTAATCAGATAGATATGTACCATGTAGGTTCAGATCTATCTCACATTGCTTCAGTTTTGCAAGAGTATTATAGAGAGATTGACAAAACTCCTCTGTCTGTTGTTCTTCAATAGAGCCAAACCAAATTGCTTCAGCATCTTCATCCGTGAAAGTAAAGATATCCTCATGTTTGTCCTCTATGTTTTCACTCTGAGATGTACTCGGTGTTCCCATATTCCCAGTGTTTTTTTCAGTCATAGTGGTATTGAATGAGGTAAAAATTATGAGAAATGGGAAGTGAAATGGGCTGAGTCAGCCACAGAGTGGGTGCACTGTACTGTAGAATAGTAGAACCAGGTTGTGTAGTATGTGCACTCTTCCTCACGTGCACTACCCAGTTTATTGTGTATCTTCATAATTGTCCCTGTGGGAAATTTTACACAGGAAAGACGACCGATGACGCCAGAGTAAGGATGGTGAATCATCACTCTAGCATCAGATTGGCTTTGAAGACGGGAAAGGCGGAACATCCAGTGGCTCGTCACTTTCTGGATGCAGGGCACACTGTGAGTGACTTACGGTTTAGGAACATCGACCATGTGCTGGTTTTGAGAAGAGGTGGGAATACAGCCAAAATACTTTTGAAGAAAGAAGCTTGATGGATACATGAACTTTGTACTCTAGCCCCGAGAGGCTTGAATGTCCAGACGGGTTGGCAAAGCTTTTTGTGAAGTGGAGAAGACACACCATGATGTATGAGAGTTTATTGATCCGCTATGTGTAGGTTTGCTCCTATACTTGAGAGTCCATGTTTTCATTCTTCACAGTAGCAATATTTGCCCTGTGGGGATAGTAAGTTCGATATAAGATACACTTGATAATACTATGTTTGTACATATTTATCATGATGAAAAGTGTTCCCTGTTTTCTTCAGTCCTAACAATAATATAGCATATCTTCCGATGGAAGATGTGTGAGGTGTTTTAAATTTGTTTTTAATGATGTTATGTCTTCAATGTATTAGTTTTTCGCACTTATGAACACAATATAGATGATTGTGGACCATGTCCCCCCAAGACCTTAGATACATGATCTCTTGTTTTGGTCAGATGACAGTAGTAAGATTACTCTTGTAACTGATATATGAGTGGTGGCTGTATGGAGGTAACATATGTGGTGTAAGTACCACTAGGAATCCAATGGTGTATAAACACAGTTATTACTTTGAAATAGGAATCACAGAATACATAAGGTGGCTTGTTGTCTTTCTCTTAGACATTTTGATATATTGGTGTATTGGGCATGTGTTTGATTTGAGCATTATGGATTACCCATAGACTCTTTTTTATATGAGAGGGTCTATGTATATATTTTTGAGTTTCAGCATGTAAGAGAGTTTATTTTGTTCTGGATATTCATGTTTATTTTTATTTTTTATTCTTAGCCACTTGACATTAAATTGAGTTTGTTGTTTGTATGGTCTTATACCATTGTGAACACTAGCTATGATCGTGGTAGTACTCTCAGATATGAGGCGTATTTTGGTTAATCTAGTGTACGATACAAATTGACATATTATACCTTGGTACCATTAGGTTTGAATTTATGTTGTGTTTACCTTGAGTGGATAATGGTGACATGTGTGATATAAACCTAGGATTGAGCCTGCATTTACGTACAGCAGTAGGATGGTAACACGTTGTATTTGTGTCTGAGATCTAGTGTGTAGTATTTATTCTACAGCTCTCACTCACACAGGTTCGTTTTTTTGCATAGTGTTAGAATATACATAACCCCCTTTGGTGGTGCCGTGACGACATCAGTTCAGTTGGATATAGTGGCTGGTTATGTCTCGTATATGCTTATTAGCATGATTATGAAGAGAGAGTTGTGAGGCATAGCCATTGCAGACCAGTTTAGTTGGGAATATATTAGTTCTCCACATTGTTTACGAGCAGGCGTTGCCATGACGACACATGTAACCCTTCTATACCCTAGGGGTGGTGGTCAGCTCTGTCGGGTATGATGCTGATTAGGACAGTGAATATGTATCAGTTATATGAGTTGAGACCCTTAGAGGATTATGACTATCACACTCTCGCAAGGACACAGCAAATACAGTTTGAGTACAAAGCGATATGTGAGTGTTACATTAGGTGACTTGGAGTGACATGTTTGGATTGCATGCGGGGTGTGGTCTAGTTGCTTTGGAGATGGTTGGAGGCGGATCTCTGCCAATTACAATAAGGGGTGTGTGACATCATGTCCAATACACATAATTCCCCTACTTACGATATTATAGTTTTGTGAGCATAACTAGGTACCATAGAGATATGTGTATAATACAGTATATAGCACATTGCATTTAGATGTGGAGGCAATAAGTTGAGTTACGATCAGAAGGTCACATCCGATGTATGTGGATCACACTGGGGCATTAACGATGCACCATCGATGTTGACATACGGGTCTCTGTAGGAGTGGTGTTTGAACCAACTGACCAATTATTCATCAGGGGCGTGATGTTTTCAGCCTATCAGGACTTTTGTTGTCCTACACATATGTTTTTTGATGATTTAGACTCGTTTGGATTACGATCATGATCAAGGTACACTTGGGGGTTATTGGTTTCACATTCACCCTGATATTAACACTACCTATATGGACACACCTATATTATTTAAACATCAGTATATTCACAGTGTTTATGATGATCAGTATTACACTAATTGCACATGTTTAGGCTTTTTTGCACACGGCTCACTTTGATTGGTAGCCTACTGGGGGAGTGGTTTGTAGGCCTATAAAAGGTTCATTTTCTCACTTGATCTTTGTCAGAGGAAGGGACGCTCTTGGTCCCGAAATGTCACAATCAAGTATGGATTTAACACTGATGTCTACAGTCCAGTGAGTGCTTTACCTATTTGAAAGTCTACATTCCTTGCTACAGCCCCCTGGCAAGTTGGAGCTTGTTGGTGAGAGTGCACATACAATACAACCTGGTTCTATATATTTATATATATATATATATATATATATATATATATATATATATATATATATACACAAATATGCATACACACACATACACCACACATATACATACACCCACACACACATACATACGCATATACGCATATGCACACAAATGCACCCCATATATATATATATATATATATATATATATATATATATATACGGTCCAAGTAAACCCCTACCCAGCCAGTGTATGTGGGGAATACTAAAAAGCAGGCAAAACACAGGATTATACACAGCAAGCCTTTATGTTCAAATAGAAAAGTTCCAAACTGAGGGCCTTAAGCCATAACGTTTCGGGTCACACACAAGCCTTTTTCAAATAAAGGTCACAACATACAAAGCACCACCAGAAACACCCTTATATACCTAATACCTCTTTAGCATAATGATGATCTGGTGTTATGCTCCCAGCCTGCTTGATTTCTGCACTTACTGCGTTAGTGGCAAAATCGGCCACGCCATCTGATGACGTCATCCGTCATCGCTGGCATCAACATGGCAACCGCAAATGTTGTCATGGTGAAGGTGTAAACAACAATGATTACACTCACACTTCGTGTTATTAGAACGTTGGGAGCTGCAGCATACATTGAATCTACATATGACCTGTAAAAAACAGGTAGAAAACAAGTGTACAAAAACACATATTATATACAGCATTTAAAGCTTAACTATTTACATAATGATTATCAACATCCCTATGGTATCAATGTCGCACAGGAAACCATATATTTATTTACATTAATCTTTGATACTAATTAATCAATATTAATTCATCAATACCAACATGTCCCCAAGAATAGGTAGAAACTCATGTATTATCCTTAGAGGAGATTCCCGCATAGTTCTTTATTGCTTATAACAGCCAAAGTCCACCATTGTGTTCAGACCTCTAGGGGTGACCATATCAAGATCAAAGATCAATTTTGCTTCCAAGCGTAATAAGGCTGCAAGAAGTGTCTTGCAACGGGTTGGTCTGATCGTCCTTTTTCCAGGGCATGGCGAATGGCCGTTTTGTGATTCGCCAGACATTCCCAAAAGGTTGTGACCGTTTTATCGATGTAATAAAGGGAAAAGGGGCAAATAATAACATAGGCCACGTATTCAGTCCTCTAGGGGTGACCGTATCAAGATCAAAGATCCATTTCGCTTCCAAGTCTAATAAGGCTTGAGCCCTATCACCACCTCATTTTAGACAGGGAATGTGAATGATCAACATAGTCCTTAATAATGAGACAGAGAGGCCTACTTATCAAGCCGTCAACTTACTTGCATTCGACGGCACCAATACGCTCGCCTGACATCGCCTAACATCGCGGCCGCAGACCTGAATACGCTCTCCATATTTATATAAAAAGCTGTCAAAAAGCCGCGCACCAAGTACAGGGGGATGAGCAGCGGACTGTTGCTAACTAACAGTCATCGATCTCGCTGCTATTCAGCTTTTCCCAGCTTTATTTATATACTGTCACTAAACACCGCCACTATACTAAACTGTTCCTCTGCTCCCGGACCCTACCGCAACTCTAATAAACTTATTAACCCCAATTCTGCCGCTCCCCGACATCGCCGCAACTAACTAAATGTATTATCCCCTATCCCTCCGCTCCCGGAGCCCACCGCAACTAAATAAAGTTATTAACCCCTAAACCCTTGGCCTCCCATATCACTACAATTTACTAAACCTATTAACCCCTAAACCGCCAGCCCCCCACAATGCCATAAACTAAATTAAACTATTAACCCCTAAACCTAACAACCCGCTAACTTTATATTAAATATTAACTCATCCCTATCTTATAATAAATTTAAACTTACCTTTAGATTTAAATTAAACTATATTAAACTATTAATTAATCTACCCTAACTATTATACTAAAATTACATTAAACTATATTAAACTATTAATTAATCTACCCTAACTATTATACTAAAATTACATTAAACTATATTAAACTATTAATTAATCTACCCTAACTATTATACTAAAATTGCATTAAACTATATTAAACTAATAATTAATCTACCCTAACTATTATTCTAAAATTACATTAAACTACAAATTATATTAAATATATTATATAGTTAAAAACCTAACCCTACTAAAATAATTTAAATCTACTATTAACAATTACAAAGTTACAAAAAACTAACAACTAAGTTACACAAAATAACAAACACTAACGGCTAGATTTAGAGTTTTGTCGGTAACGACCCGAAAAGCTAACGCCGGCTTTTTTCTGGCCGCACCATAAAAATAACTCTGGTATTGAGAGTCCACATAAAGGCTGCGTTAGGCTCCAAAAAAGGAGCGTAGAGCATATTTAACGCAGCTTCAACTCTCGATACCAGAGTTGCTTACGGACGCGGCCAGCCTCAAAAACGTGCTCGTGCACGATTCCCCCATAGAAAACAATGGGGCTGTTTGAGCTGAAAAAAAACCTAACACCTGCAAAAAAGCCGCGTTCAGCTCCTAACGCAGCCCCATTGTTTGCTATGCGGAAACACTTCCTACTTCTGCACCTAACACCCTAACATGTACCCCGAGTCTAAACACCCCTAACCTTACACTTATTAACCCCTAATCTGCCGCCCCCCGCTATCGCTGACCCCTGCATATTATTATTAACCCCTAATCCGCCGCTCCGTAAACCGCCGCTACTTACATTATCCCTATGTACCCCTAATCTGCTGCCCTAACATCGCCGACCCCTATATTATATTTATTAACCCCTAATCTGCCCCCCACAACGTCGCCTCCACCTGCCTACACTTATTAACCCCTAATCTGCCGACCGGACCTGAGCGCTACTATAATAAAGTTGTTGACCCCTAATCCGCCTCACTAACCCTATAATAAATAGTATTAACCCCTAATCTGCCCTCCCTAACATCGCAGACACCTAACTTCAATTATTAACCCCTAATCTGCCGACTGGAGCTCACCGCTATTCTAATAAATGTATTAACCCCTAAAGCTAAGTCTAACCCTAACACTAACACCCCCCTAAATTAAATATAATTTACATCTAACGAAATTAATTATCTCTTATTAAATAAATTATTCCTATTTAAAGCTAAATACTTACCTGTAAAATAAATCCTAATATAGCTACACTATAAATTATAATTATATTATAGCTATTTTAGGATTAATATTTATTTTACAGGTAACTTTGTAATTATTTTAACCAGGTACAATAGCTATTAAATAGTTAAGAACTATTTAATAGTTACCTAATTAAAATAATAACAAAATTACCTGTAAAATAAATCCTAACCTAAGTTACAATTAAACCTAACACTACACTATCATTAAATTAATTAAATAAAATATCTACAATTACCTACAATTAAACCTAACACTACACTATCAATACATTAATTAAATACAAAATTTACAAATAACTACAATGAAATAAACTAACTAAAGTACAAAAAATAAAAAAGAACTAAGTTACAAAAAATAAAAAAAATATTTACAAACATAAGAAAAATATTACAACAATTTTAAACTAATTACACCTACTCTAAGCCCCCTAATAAAATAACAAAGCCCCCCAAAATAAAAAATGCCCTACCCTATTCTAAATTACTAAAGTTCAAAGCTCTTTTACCTTACCAGCCCTGAACAGGGCCCTTTGCGGGGCATGCCCCAAGAAGTTCAGCTCTTTTGCCTGTAAAAAAAAACATACAATACCTCCCCCAACATTACAACCCACCACCCACATACCCCTAATCTAACCCAAACCCCCCTTAAATAAACCTAACACTAAGCCCCTGAAGATCATCCTACCTTGTCTTCACCTCACCGGGTATCACACCAATCCGTCCTGGCTCCAATATCTTCATCCAACCCAAGCGGGGGCTAGACATCCACTGAAGAAGTCCAGAAGAGGGTCCAAAGTCTTCATCCTATCCGGGAAGAAGAGTAGATCCGGACCGGCAACCATCATCTTCCAAGCGGCATCTTCTATCTTCATCCGATGAGGACCGGCTCCATCCTGAAGACCTCCACCGCGGACCCATCTTCATCCGGCGCCGTCCAACTGAAGAATGACGGTTCCTTTAAGGGACGTCATCCAAGATGGCGTCCCTCGAATTCCGATTGGCTGATAGGATTCTATCAGCCAATCGGAATTAAGGTAGGAAGATTCTGATTGGCTGATGGAATCAGCCAATCAGAATGAAGTTCAATCCGATTGGCTGATCTAATCAGCCAATCAGATTGAGCTCGCATTCTATTGGCTGTTCCGATCAGATTGATCTTGATTCTGATTGGCTAGGGTTAGACTTAGCTTTAGGGGTTAATACATTTATTAGAATAGCGGTGAGCTCCAGTCGGCAGATTAGGGGTTAATGTTTGAAGTTAGGTGTCGGCGATGTTAGGGAGGGCAGATTAGGGGTTAATACTATTTATTATAGGGTTAGTGAGGCGGATTAGGGGTTAATAACTTTATAATAATAGCGGTGCGGTCCGCTCGGCAGATTAGGGGTTAATAAGTGTAGGCAGGTGGAGGCGACGTTGAGGGGGGCAGATTAGGGGTTAATAAATATAATATAGGGGTCGGCGGTGTTAGGGGCAGCAGATTAGGGGTACATAGCTATAATGTAGCTGGCGGCTCTTTGCGGTCGGCAGATTAGGGGTTAATTATTGTAGGTAGCTGGCGGCGACGTTGTGGGGGGCAGATTAGGGGTTAATAAATATAATATAGGGGTCGGTGGTGTTAGGGGCAGCAGATTAGGGGTACATAAGGATAACGTAGTTGGTGGTCGGCAGATTAGGGGTTAAAAAAATTTAATCAAGTTGCAGCGATGTGGGGGGACCTCGGTTTAGGGGTACATAGGTAGTTTATGGGTGTTAGTGTACTTTAGAGTACAGTAGTTAAGAGCTTTATAAACCGGCGTTAGCCCAGAAAGCTCTTAACTACTGACTTTTTTCCTGCGGCTGGAGTTTTGTCGTTAGATGTCTAACACTCACTTCAGACACGACTCTAAATACGGAGTTAGAAAAATCCCATTGAAAAGATAGGATACGCAATTTACGTAAGGGGATCTGCGGTATGGAAAAGTCGCGGCTGAAAAGTGAGCGTTAGACCCTTTTTTGAGTGACTCCAAATACCGGAGGTAGCCTAAAACCAGCTTTAGGAGCCTCTAACATTGGTTTTCACACGGCTAACGCCAAACGCTAAATCTAGGCCTAAGTTACAAAAAAAAATAAACACTAACGTACACAAAATAAAAAATAAATGATCAAATATTTAACCCTTTCGTGACAGGGTTAAAGTGCCTACATCGGAACAACTGTATCAGATGTAAGACAAATTGAAACTACGCAATCGTGCATACGGATCGCGAGATTTCAATTATTGGATTGCATCTGGGGGGGCGTCCCTACAATCCTAGAACGCCCTCCAGACCGCGGATCAAATCTAGAAGCACAGAAGGCTTCAGGGGACAGCCGTTGACTATGACGTTCTATTCCGTCATTAACGGCTTTAAAGGCCCAGTATAATTAGGACGAATAGAACGCATAACGGCTTTAAAAGGTTAAAACTAAATACACCTAATCTAAGAGCCCTATGAAAATAAAAAAGCCCCCCAAAATAAAAAAAACCCTAGCCTACAATAAACCTACCAATGGCAATTAAAAGGGCCTTTTGTGGGCATTGCCCCAAAGAATCAGCTCTTTTACCTGTAAAAAAAAAATACAAATACCCAACAGTAAAAACCCACCACCCACACAACCAACCCCCCCAAATAAAAACCTAATCTTAAAAAACCTAAGCTCCCCATTGCCCTGAAAAGGGGCATTTTAATGGGCATTGCCCTTAAAAGGGGCATTTAGATCTTTTTCCTTGCCCCAAACCCTAATCTAAATTTAAAACCCATCCTAATAAACCCTATTAAAAAACCTAACACTAACCGCCGAAGATTCCACTTACAGTTTCTGAAGACCGACATCCATCCTCACGTGCCGCAGAAGTCCCCATCGAAGCCGGCAGAAGGTCTTCATCCAACTGGGCAGAAGTCTTCATCCAACAGGGCAGAAGTCTTCATCCAGACCGGCATCTTCTATCTCATCCGTCTGGCGTGGAGCGGCTCCATCTTCAAGGCATCCTCTTCTTTAGACGTCTTCTTCAACAATGAATGTTCCTTTAAATGACGTCATCCAAGATGACGTCCCTTAGATTCCGATTGGCTGATAGAATTCTATCAGCCAATCGGAATTAAGGTTGAAAAAATCCTATTGGCCAATAGGATTGAGCTTGAATTCTATTGGCTGATTGGATCAGCCAATAGGATGAAAGCTCAATCTTATTGGCTGATTGCAACAGCCAATAGGATTTTTTCAACCTTAATTCCGATTGGCTGATAGAATTCTATCAGCCAATCGGAATATAAGGGACGCCATCTTGGATGACGTCATTTAAAGGAACATTCATTGTTGAAGAAGATGTCGAAAGAAGAGGATGTCTTGAAGATGGAGACGCTCTGCGCCGGATGGATGAAGATAGAAGATGCTGTCTGGATGAAGACTTCTGCCTGGTTGGATAAAGACTTCTGCCGCTTTGTTGAGGACTTCTGCTGGCTTTGTTGAGGATGGATGTCAGGTCTTCAGAAACTGTAAGTGGGATCTTCGGAGGGTTAGTGTTAGTTTTTTTTTTAAGGGTTTATTGGGTGGGTTTTATTTTTAGATTAGGGTTTGGGCAAGGAAAAAGAGCTAAATGCCCTTTTCGGACCAATGCCCATCCAAATGCCCTTTTCAGGGCAATGGGGATCTTAGGTTTTTTTAGATTAGGTTGTTTATTTAGGAGGTTGGTTGTGTGGGTGGTGGGTTTTACTGTTGGGAGGTTTGTTTGTATTTTTTTTACAGGTAAAGAGCTGATTTCTTTGGGGCAATACCCTGCAAAAGGCCCTTTTAAGGGCCATTGGTAGTTTATTGTAGGCTAGGGTTTTTTTTATTTTTGGGGGGCTTTTTTTGTATAGGGCTCCTGTAGATTAGGTGTAATTAGTTTTAATATTTGATCATTTATTTTTTATTTTGGTGTAACTTAGTGTTTATTTTGTTTTTGTAACTTTGTGTTTGTTATTTTTGTGTATCTTTATGCCTCGCTTCCATTGGAGTTGTTAATAATGGATGAGCGTAAGAACTGTCCGAAGCGTCCAACAGGCCCTAAATAGAATATACGGCTCAATTTTAAGTACACAGGTTGTCCATTGAATAGATCCCTAGCGTGCTGCGCGCAAGCCTCGCTCATTTTCGTTGTAGCTGTAAGTTAACGTTCTGTTTAACCGCTTCTCCATCCTGACGTCGGATTTCCTTGAAAATTCAATATCGTTTGCTAAATGGTAACCCGACTCCTTACACTTATAGGAATTTACGTTTTACGTCCATGCTTCTTACCTGTGATCGCCTCTCAAGAAAAATAAAGATACACTTATCCATATTTTTAATAATCAAATATTATTTTTTATATTAATTATATTTTCCACTTCATAAATATAAGTAATATGTATTGCTGCCCTAGGCATAGGTCTAGTTTGCATTCTGTAGATATGTTCTTGCATATATTATTATATTTAAATTATACTGATATTTCTATTAGAATATAAGTTTAACTATTCCTATACATGAGGACAACAATAAAAATTACTAATAACAATTTATTTCTACATTAAAACACTTGCATTATTTTGCAAGTTTTATAATTTCAATAGAAAATTGGTCTCAAAAAGCACAATTTTCCTCTTTTACACCTAGTTGAGCTGGGTGTAATATTTCTCAAGTATCGGACAGCCTCCGACAGTATATTAACGGTTTGCGCTTTCATTGGAAACCTGGTATAATTTATCGATTAACGGCTTCTATTACTTTCTATGGGACGCTAAGATTTTTTTTCGGCAGCCGGAGTCCAGCTGCCGATATTGAGGTATAATGCGCCATTGGAAACAGTCGATAAACGATATTGCTTCGACAGCATATTTAATGGTTTGCGAGGTGCACGCAAACTGAATTACGACTCAATGGAAGCGAGGGCCTTAGTTTGTTAGTTTTTTGTAACTTTGCAATTTTTAATAGTAGATTTAGATTATTTGAGTAGGGTTAGATTTTTTAACTATATAATATATTTTATTTTATTTTGTAGTTTAATGTAATTTTAGTATAACTGTCTAGGGTAGATTAATATTAGGTTTAAATAGTTTAATTAATTTCAGTATAATAGTTAAGGGAAGGTTAATTAAACTAGTTTAATATAGTTTATTGTAATTTTAGTATACAGTTAGTGGTAGATTAATTAATAGTTTAATATATGTTTAATTTAATTTAAAAGGTAAGTGTAAATTATTTAATATAGGGATGAGTTATATTTAATATAAAGCTAGCGGGTTGCTAGGTTTAGGGGTTAATAGGTTAATGTAGTTTATGGCGATGTGGGGGGCCTGGCGGTTTAGGGTTAATAGGTTTAGTAAGTGGTAGTGATATGGAGGCCAAGGGTTTTAGGGGTTAATACCTTTTATTTAGTTGAGGTGGGCTCCGGGAGCGGAGGGATAGGGGATAATACTTTTATGTAGGTGGCAGCGGTGTTGGGGCCGGCTGATTAGGGGGTGTTTAGACTCAGGGTTTATGTTAGGGTGTGTTAGGTGTAAACGTAACTTTTATTTTAGCATAGAGATCAATGGGATATCGGGCAGCAGCGAAACATGAACTTTAGCTGCTTTCAGACTCCCATTGATTCCCTATGGCATCCGCCGCATCCAGGGCGGCGGATTGAAAAGCAGGCACATTGGGCCGGAATAGTGGCGAGCGTTAGATATTTGTTAACTAGCAAAAGTAGTCAGATAGTGCCGAATTTGCATTCTGAACAATCTGCAATGATGTAAGCATCGATCTGTATCGGACTGAGACCGGCGGATCGCTATGTTACGTCATGGATTTTAAACTTTCGCTGGTCTGTAGGCTTTGATAAATGAGGCAAATCAAGCCCGCCACAATTACGCTGCGGAATTCCCAGCGTATTTGCGATTCATGGCTGATAAATAGGCCTCAGAGTGTCCAGCCTGCAAGAAGTGTCTTGCAACGGGTTGGTCAGAACGTCCTTTTTCCAGGGCTTGGCCAGGTGTTCCCTAAAGGTTTGTGACGTTTTACCGATGTAATATAGGGAACAGGGGGGAAATAATAACATAGGCCACATATATGACGTGCAAGTCAGTCTATGTTTAATAGTGTAATTCCTATTTGTATGTGGGTGATGAAAACTTTTTGCCTGCTAACATGCTGTTGCATCGATAGCAACCCTGTTTTCCTTTCGGTAGCCATGTCCTCTTCTCGTAGCAATGTGTTGGATCATTAAGTATCAAAAGGTCACGAAGATTCTTAGACCTTTTATTACACCATCCGTGGAGGAGGTAAATTGTAAAATGGCAACTTGTATCCTTAGATTCTATGGGCCCAATTATCCTTGATTGTGGTTGCTACGCTGGATCCTGGGTAGTCACAAAATTCAACCGGTTACTTGTGTCAGTCCGTTGTTTCTAACGGTCAAACCCTCCTGGGGTCCACTATTCTGTGACAGAACATTGATCCATCCAAAACGTTGTTACATTTCCTGTAGCTGGGACTTCTTGCGGGAATCCCTCTGTGTTATTTCTCACAACCCACAGGAGTTGTGAGGAGATTAACCCAATTTTTCTGAAAGTGTGGGGTGAAAACTAGAATAATGAAGTTTAGAGTTTTTGTCTGTTTCTTTGTGATACAAGGTGGTTTTGTAATTTGCAGCCTATTTTAGTTGTAACTCTAAATATTTCCAAATCTAAGAAATTGATTTTATTAAAATTCCATTATATCTTGAAACATATGGTAGAGTCCAATGTATTAAATGGGTTGAACCACACCAGAAGAGACTCAGAAGTGCCCCTCCAGATGGGGAACACATCGGCGATGTACCGACGGTAGAATCTTATGGAGCTCTGTGTGGAGTTGAAAATGTTATATGACTCATACATGGCCATATAAATGTTGGCGTATGATGGGGCCTTACTCGACCCCATTGCTGTACCCAAAGTCTGCAGAAAAAAATCATTTTTAAACCTAAAAAATATCTTTCACAAACTGAAGTAATGTTCATTAGCAATCAGAAGTTTCCTAACCATATCTATGCCATGCTGGTTAGGGAACAGTGTACAGAATCACGACATCCATTGTGGCCAGGATGTCTGTGTCACTTAAATCACCCAATTAGACAAGCAGGTTGATAAGTTCAAAGGAGTCCCTTAAATAACATTTAGTTGTTTGAACAACTGGTTGGATAAATTCAGCCAATGGCTGAAAGAGAGAAACCCTAGCAGAAACAATGGGTCAGCCAGGGGGGTCTACAAGTGACTTATAGATTTTAGGAAGCAAACATAACATTGGAAAAATGGGTTTGTCTACAGAAAGAAATGCAAATTTATCATCACTAATAATATTTGCTGTATGAGCGAGTGTCAAGAATTCATCAACCTGCTTTTTGGAAGGCGATAGTGGGGATTTCCAGCTAATTTGCAAAAGGTGACACCATCCAACAACTGTCTGTAAGCCTCAGTTATTACTGTGAGTAGTCTATTACAGGTCTGATAACAATTATCACTATCTTCAGAGAGAGATTTGATGGCTATCCTCTCAGCTCAAGTAAGATTATCTCTGATGGGATGTATTTTCCTGTGCCACATCTGAGAGTGATGATGTACATATTCGATGTAAGGTTTTAATTTGAAGTGTGGGTGTTGACAGGTTCAAAGGTACTTAATGCCCTTGAAGGGTTTAGGTATACATTCCGCTTAGGTCTCTGAAGAAATCCTTCAGTTTTAGCTGTCTCTGAGATGTGCCAAAATCTACATTCAAAATCAAAAGATTACATTTAGGTGTGGGGAACAAAAGATTAACCTTTATTCAATGGAGTCTATTTATAAAAGCTTCAATCTCAGTGCATTCGCCGGGCATCAATATGCTCGACAGACATCGCTGACGTGGATCTGAATACGATCCCCCTATTTATCAAACAAGCCCATCAAAAAACACGCGCATGCAAGTACGGTTTCGAAGAGCATCGGACTGTTGTTAACTAACAGTTATCGATGTTGCGGTTATTCCGGTTTTTCCCAAACTTTATTTATACTGTCCATGAACAAGTACATTTCTCTAAAGCTAATCTTTTTATTTTTCAACTGTTAATGTCCAAGAAATAGCTACATTTATACCTCAACAAACAATATCTCATAGAAAGTTATTTTTATATTTATTTGTTATATGATACTTTCACATAAATTAATGTGTATTTGTATTTCTAGAAGTCATGATATGCTTTTATCTCATATTTTTTTTTATAAATGATTATTAATTTTAGAATTTGTACATATATCTTTGCTCATACTATATATATATATATATATATATATATATATATATATATGTGTGTGTGTGCGTGTGTGTTATGTCAGAAATCTTTCAAACATATTTACTTTTCCCTAAATTTCTTTCTTTGTTCTAAACAATGTTGTCTTTCATATCTCTGTGTTTATTTATACCACTATATGTATATAGTGTAAATGTATTATTATTCTGAGCAGGAATAATTGCAAATATATGATGTAATCAGGGTATCATAAGTATTTATTTGCAATCAATGGATATTTTAAGAGCTGGGACAGTTTTTCTCTCTGTACCTGTTAACACCTCCCGATTGCAATCTAGTTTTAAAAACTACCCCTTCACAGGTGTTATAAAATGGGCTGGCATATAAGATGACATTTCTTACTGAAAAAGAAATTCAAGAGAAGGAAGAAATACACTGAAAAAAGCATGACAGTAAAGAGGTGATTTTAATTTCTGCTGTATCTGGATCATGAGAGTTTAATGTTAGGTGGGCTATCCCATTGAGCTATCAGCTTAAGATTCTATTGAATCAAAAATCAATTCGAATTTAAAATCCTTGTCTAAAATATAACACTGTGTGTCCTAATGTCAGCATCAATGTTTATCTGTAATTCTAAATTCACATATACATACTTTCAAAGTATAATACACAATGTAACAAATGGCACTTACAAGTTCTGATGAGTGATCAATGACACAACAATTATTGAGCAACTTGATTAGTTAGTGATAGTTTAAAATGTATATTTGAATCAGATTGGCTGATGTCCTAAATCATGTGATTATGCATATTCCAATCAAAAGTGTGGAGGTTGTTTAGGTGTTTGTGTCATAATTGGTGCAAAAAGGGATGCGTCAAAATTGGGGCAAAGTGGAGAGTGGGACTTGTATTACATGGCTTAAACATGGTGCACATAGATTTTTCACACAAAAATAAAAACGAAGTTAGCTATATTATGTTGTGTATTTATTTGATTTTTATCTCTATATCTATTCGTGCGACAAGTTTGGGGCAAAACTTTTCAACAAATTTGTAGAAATAATATTGTCCCCTTGCTTTGTAATGAGAGACACATTTGTAGCATAATTGCAATGTCAATAACCAGTCTTTTCTGATTAGAACTAATTGTTAGAGTAAAAATGTTGTAAATGTTGCTATTCTTAATAACAACTTAGAAATAGGGTTAAAGAGCTGGAATTAGCAGGAAATGATAGAAGGTATGATAATGAGATAATTCACATATAAGCTTGAGGTGTTATGTGAAAACTCAAATAATGCCACTGAAGTATGAATAAAAAAATAAGTAGTTCAGAGATTACTACAGAAAATGATATACTAAGGTATTCATTGATCAGTAGGTTCTGAATAGTGCTGTGAAATGTGGTTTATACTAGGAACGTGATAATCTCTCAATATATTACAGGGAATATCAGCCATTGAATGTAGATGTCAGCAATACTTTTACATTCAGGTTACCCATGTAACACATCAGAGAGAACAGAGTCAATCTGTTGAGATAGAAAAATATACTTGCGGTTTTTGCAATAACTTAATTCCGGTATCGAGTCTCAGTGGCCAGTGGATGGAAACAAGTGGAGGATTCAACAGAGGGAGTTTAGCGTTCATCCACGCTGCAAAAGGCTCCAAACAGTTGAACGATCAGAGGGAGAATGTCTGTTCTGGATGACACCACACAATCAGCGTGAGACTTCAGAGAGGAGATAGATAATCCTGTGAAGTAGCATTAGATTGTTGCAATAGCGCAACAGAGTTTCCACAATTTGATTAGTAGAAGCAACAAGCAGTAATCAAAGAAGGCTTGAAGAGAAATAGTTAAAGTCTTTAGCGTAGGTTAGCTAAGAACTGATCTTTGCACCAAGAATTTTACACAGCAAATACTTGCAAATATGTTTAAAGGTGTAGGTAAGTATGACAATAATCAATAAGTAGTAGTGTAGTTTTCAATTGTATCCCTATATCTACTAGTGCACCAAATGTGGAGCAATAATATTGTTTGATTTAGAAAGTGTATACAATTTTAATAGAGTTTCTAATTTACTTTTATTATGTAATATACTTCATTCTCTTGCAGCATCGAACATAAACTTTCTGCCGGATTGAGATTGCGGGATCGTATATTACGTCACAAATATCAACATTTGCTGATCTTGATGCTTTGATAACTACGGCGGATCAATCTCGCAACAAATACGATGCGGAATTCAAGCGTATATTCAGTTGACGCTTTAATAAATAGACCCCAATAGACCATTTCTTTTTCTCCTACATTGGTGTGTCCAGTCCACGGCTTCATCCTTACTTGTGGGAATATTCTCTTCCCCAACAGGAAATGGCAAAGAGAGCACAGCAAAAGCTGCCCATATAGCCCCCCCTCTAGCTCCGCCCCCAGTCATTCTCTTTGCCGCTCTGAACAAGTAGCATCTCCACGGGGATGGTAAAGAGTATGTGGTGTTAGTTGTAGTTTTATTTCTTCTATCAAGAGTTTGTTATTTTAAAATAGTGCCAGTTTGTACTATTTACTCTACAACAGAAAGTGATGAAGAGTTCTGTTAAAAGAGGAGTATGATTTTAGCAACAGTAACTAAAATCCATTGCTATTCCCATGCAGGACTGTTGAGCCCAGAGAACTTCAGTTGGGGGGAACAGTTTGCAGACTTTTCTGCTCCAGGTATGACTAGTCTCTTTTTCTAACAAGACATAGTAATGCTAGAAGACTGTCATTTCCCTTTTGGGATCGGTAAGCCATTTTCTTAGACTCATAACAGAATGAAGGCTTATAAATGGGCTATATACTGGTTGACACTATTGTGGGCTAAATCGATTGATTTATATAATATTTATATGATTTTTGGAGTGTTTTGAGACTTGGAAACACTTTTGGGAACGTTTTATTACGCCTGGCAGTTTGTTAGACACCTAATCTAGTCAGGAAGGCCCCTTCACTCTGGTATGCAGCGGGAGGAAGCCTCATTTTTGCGCCTTAATTGCACAGTTACTTCTGGAAGCAGTGCAGCTTCATGTGAGAGGGTCCTGTGGCCACAAAAACGATTCTAAGAGGCTTATTTCTGTGGTGAATAACCCCCAAGGAAGGTAAAGCCGCAGCAAAAGGCTGTGGCAGGGACTGTAGTGGGTTTAAACTGCTAAATTGAACAATTAGCTCCGGTTTGCTCATTTAAGGGGTTAAAGACTTGAAATTTGGTGTGCAATACTTTCAAAGCATTAAGACACTAGGGTGCAATTTTTGTAAAGATCGGATAATTCCTTCATAGTTTTTCAAACATGCAGAAATAAAGTGTACTCTTTATTATTTAAATAGACAGTAACGGTTTTGTTTAAAAACGTTTTTTTTGCATTAATAGCCTGACTAAGTCTGTCTAACATGTCTGTACCTTCAGATAGATTATGTTCTGTGTGTATGGAGGCCAAGGTGATTCCCCCTTTAATTGTGCCATGGCGTCCAAACAAAGTAAGGACAGTAATGTCACATTTAATAAGGTTGCCCAAGATGATTCTTCAAATGAAGGTAGTGGGGATAGTTCATCATCCTCTCCTTCTGTGTCAACACCAGTTATGCCCGCGCAGGCGACACCTAGTACATCTAGCGCGCCAATGCTTGTTACTATGCAACAATTAACTGCAGTAATGGATAATTCTATAGCAAATCTTTTATCCAAACTGCCAACACTTCCCAGAAAGCGTGATTGCTCAGTTTTGAATACAGAGGATGAGCAAGTGGGCGCTGATGATAGTTTATCTGTAATACCCTCACACCAGTCTGAATTGGCAATGAGGGAGGGGCTGTCTGAGGGAGAAATTTCTGATTCAGGAAAAGTTTCTCAGCAGGCAGAACCTGATATCGTGACGTTTAAATTTAAGTTAGAACATCTCCGCGCCCTGCTTAAGGAGGTGCTAACTACTCTTGACGATTGCGACTCTTTGGTAATTCCAGAGAAATTGTGCAAAATGGACAAATTCCTTGAGGTCCCTGTGCACGCTGATGCCTTTCCGATACCCAAGAGGGTTGGCGGACATAGTGAACAAGGAGTGGGAGAAGCCAGGTATACCTTTTGTCCCACCTCCTATATTTAAGAAAATGTTCCCCATTGTCGACCCCAGAAGGGACGCATGGCAAACAGTCCCTAAGGTTGAAGGAGCAGTTTCTACGTTGGCCAAGCGCACGACTATTCCCATTGAGGACAGTTGTGCTTTCAAAGATCCTATGGATAAAAAATTGGAAGGATTGCTTAAAAAGATATTTGTTCAGCAAGGTTTCCTTCTTCAGCCAATTTCGTGTATTATTCCTGTCACCACGGCTGCGTCTTTTTGGTTCGAGGTATGAGGAAGTCATGGACAGAATTCACGCACTAAAGTTGGCTAATTCCTTTATTTTAGATGCCGCTTTGCAATTGGCGAAATTAGCGGCGAAAAATTCAGGTTTTGCAATTGTGGCGCGCAGAGCGCTTTGGCTAAAATCTTGGTCGGCGGATGTGTCATCCAAGACAAAATTGCTTAATATTCCTTTTAAAGGTAAGACCCTTTTTGGGCCAGAATTGAAGGAGATTATTTCAGACATCACTGGGGGAAAGGGCCATGCCCTCCCACAGGATAGGCCTTTCAAGGCTAAGAACAAATCTAATTTTCGTTCCTTTCGCAACTTCAGGAATGGACCGTCTCCTAACTCTGCAGCCTCTAGACAAGAGGGTAACGCTTCCCAGGCTAAGCCAGCATGGAAACCAATGCAAGGCTGGAACAAGGGTAAACAGGCCAAGAAGCCTGCTGCTGCTACCAAGACAGCATGAAGGGGTAGCCACCGATCCGGTACCGGATTAAGTAGGGGGCAGACCTTCTCTCTTTGTTCAGGCTTGGGCAAGAGATGTTCAGGATCCATGGGCACTAGAAATAGTCTCTCAGGGTTATCTTCTAGAATTCAAGGAACTTCCTCCAAGGGGAAGGTTCCACATGTCTCGCTTATCTTCAGACCAGATAAAGAGTCAGGCATTCTTACATTGCGTAGGAGATCTATTAAAGATGGGAGTGATACACCCAGTTCCAGCAGTGGAACAAGGTCAGGGGTTTTACTCAAACCTGTTTGTAGTTCCCAAAAAAGAGGGAACTTTCAGACCAATTCTGGATTTAAAAATTCTAAACAAATTCCTCAGAGTTCCATCGTTCAAAATGGAAACCATTCGAACGACTTTACCAACAATCCAGGAGGGTCAATACATGACTACCGTGGATTTAAAGGATGCGTACCTACATATTCCTATCCACAAAGATCATCATCAGTTCCTAAGGTTCGCCTTTCTGGACAAACATTACCAGTTTGTGGCTCTTCCGTTCGGTTTAGCCACTGCTCCCAGAATTTTCACAAAGGTGCTAGGGTCCCTTCTAGCGGTTCTAAGACCGAGGGGCATTGCAGTGGCACCTTACCTAGACGACATCCTAATCCAAGCGTCGTCCCTTTCCAGATCAAGGGCTCATACAGACATTGTATTAGCTTTTCTCAGGTCTCAAGGGTGGAAGGTGAACATGGAAAAGAGTTCCCTGTCCCCGTCTACAAGAGTTCCTTTTCTGGGAGCAATAATAGATTCTGTAGAAATGAAGATTTTTCTGACAGAGGTCAGAAAATTAAAGCTTCTAAAGGCTTGTCAAGTTCTTCAATCTATTCCTCAGCCTTCCATAGCTCAGTGCATGGAAGTAATAGGTTTAATGGTTGCAGCAATGGACGTGGTTCCTTTTGCTCGAATTCATCTAAGACCATTGCAACTGTGCATGCTCAGACAGTGGAATGGGGATTATGCAGACTTGTCTCCCAAGATTCAAGTAGACCAGTTAACCAGACTCACTCCGTTGGTGGTTGACTCAGGATCACCTGTCTCAGGGAATGAGTTTCTGCAGACCAGAGTGGGTCATTGTCACGACCGACGCCAGTCTATTAGGCTGGGGCGCGGTCTGGGACTCCCTGAAAGCTCAGGGTCTATGGTCTCGGGAAGAGTCTCTTCTCCCGATAAACATCCTGGAACTGAGAGAGATATTTAATGCGCTCCAGGCTTGGCCTCAACTAGCGAAGGCCGGATTCATAAGATTTCAATCGGACAACATGACGACTGTAGCTTACATCAATCATCAGGGAGGAACAAAGAGTTCCTTGGCGATGAGAGAGGTATCCAAGATCATCAAATGGGCGGAGGATCACTCCTGCCATCTATCTGCAATTCACATCCCAGGAGTAGACAACTGGGAGGCGGATTATTTGAGTCGTCAGACTTTCCATCCGGGGGAGTGGGAACTCCACCCGGAGGTCTTTGCCCAGTTAACTCAATTATGGGGCATTCCAGACATGGATCTGATGGCGTCTTGTCAGAACTTCAAGGTTCCTCACTACGGGTCCAGATCCAGGGATCCCAAGGCGACACTTGTGGATGCATTAGTGGCGCCTTGGTCGTTCAACCTAGCTTATGTGTTTCCACCGTTTCCTCTCCTTCCCAGGCTCGTAGCCAGGATCAAACAGGAGAAGGCCTCGGTGATTCTGATAGCTCCTGCGTGGCCACGCAGGACTTGGTATGCAGACCTGGTGAATATGTCATTGGCTCCACCATGGAAGCTACCTTAGAGACAGGATCTTCTAGTACAAGGTCCATTCGAACATCCAAATCTAGTCTCTCTGCAGCTGACTGCTTGGAAATTGAACGCTTGATTTTATCTAAGCGTGGGTTTTCAGATTCAGTTATAGATACTCTGGTCCAAGCCAGAAAACCTGTGACTAGGAAAATTTACCATAAAATATGGAAAAAAATATATCTGTTGGTGTGAATCCAAGGGATTCTCTTGGAGTAAAATTAAAATTCCTAAGATTCTTTCCTTTCTCCAAGAGGGTTTGGATAAAGGGTTGTCAGCGAGCTTTCTAAAAGGACAGATATCTGCTTTGTCTGTTTTGTTACACAAACGCCTGGCAGCTGTGCCAGATGTACAAGCTTTTGTACAGGCCTTAGTCAGAATCAAGCCTGTTTACAGACACATGACTCCTCCATGGAGTCTAAATTTAGTTCTTTCAGTTCTTCAAGGGGTTCTGTTTGAACCTCTACATTCCATAGATATTAAGTTACTATCTTGGAAAGTTCTGTTTTTGGTTGCTATTTCTTCTGCTAGAAGAGTTCTGAATTGTCTGCTTTGCAGTGTGATCCACCCTATCTGGTATTCCATGCAGATAAGGTTGTTTTGCGTACCAAACCTGGTTTTCTTCCAAAAGTGGTTTCCAACAGGAATATTAACCAGGAAATAGTTGTTCCTTCTCTGTGTCCGAATCCAGTTTCGAAGAAGGAACGTTTGTTACACAATTTAGATGTGGCCCATGCTTTAAAATTCTATTTAGAGGCCACAAAGGATTTCAGACAGACTTCATCTTTGTTTGTCGTTTATTCTGGTAAGAGGAGAGGACAGAAAGCTACGGCTACCTCTCTTTCTTTTTGGCTGAAAAGCATCATCCGATTGGCTTATGAGACTGCCGGACGGTAGCCTCCTGAATGAATTACAGCTCACTCTACTAGAGCTGTGGCTTCCACATGGGCCTTTAAGAACGAGGCTTCTGTTGATCAGATATGTAAGGCAGCGACTTGGTCTTCTCTGCACACTTTTGCCAAATTTTACAAATTCGATACTTATGCTTCTTCGGAGGCTATTTTTGGGAGAAAGGTTTTGCAAGCCGTGGTGCCTTCCGTTTAGGTAACCTGTCTTGTTTCCTCCCTTCATCCGTGTCCTAAAGCTTTGGTATTGGTTCCCACAAGTAAGGATGAAGCCGTGGACCGGACACACCAATGTAGGAGAAAACAGAATTTATGCTTACCTGATAAATTTCTTTCTCCTACGGTGTGTCCGGTTCACGGCCCGCCCTGGCTTTTAGTCAGGTTTCAAATTTTTTCTTTCTATACACTACAGTCACCACGGCACCCTATGGTTTCTCCTTTTTCTCCTAACCGTCGGTCGAATGACTGGGGGCGGAAGCCAGAGGGGGGGCTATATGGGCAGCTTTTGATGTGCTCTCTTTGCCATTTTCTGTTGGGGAAGAGAATATTCCCACAAGTAAGGATGAAGCCGTGGACCGGACACACAGTAGGAGAAAGAAATTTATCAGGTAAGCATAAATTCTGTTTTTTGCGCCCCCCCCCCCCTCCTGAAGTGTCTGCCTCAAGGCCCTGGGGTACAGGGGGCTTCTGGGCAGACCTTGTACCGACTCCTACATTAGCTTGTAGTTGTATCACTGTACTTAAATCACCATCTGAGGAGTCACCTCCACTACTATCCACCGTAGGGAAATTTGCTCTTCTATTCTTGTTAATGGGTCTTCTACGCCCAAAGGGAGGTGCATTATCTTTCCCATATAGCCACCTATATACCTTCTTGTCACTATACTCATTCTCCACAGTAGAGAATTTTTTGTTTTTAAATGCCAATAGTTCCTGTTTGTACTTGGTTATCTGTGTCTGGAGTTTAGACACCCAATCAGTGCTGGTGTCAGTTGTCAGCACAGTCATTAGATTTTCTTTTACTGTAGTAATCTCCTGCTTAACTTGTTGCTTAAGTCTTGTAAACATTTACTCAGGATCCCACAACAACGTCTGCAAAATTCTATGTTGGTTCTACCTAATGTTGGTATATTTTTAACTCATGTGGTATATATTTATGCCTATGGTATTTTGATAAATATACTGCATGTAGATAGAAATCTATTTCCTTTTTTCCCAAGTGTAAAAAAAACTTAGGGGGTGTTAGGTTAGGGTTCTTGGGGGGTTAAGTAGTGTAGGGGTAGTTTACAGTGGGATTGTGGCAGTTTAGGGTTTAAGTAGTGTAGGGATTATTGTGGAGGGGTTGTGGCAGTTTAGGGTTTAAGTAGGTTAAGGGGATAATGTTGTGGGGTATTGGCAGTTTAGGGGTTAAGCAGAGTAGGGAGTTTATTGCGTTTGGGTATTGGTGGTGTAGGGGTTAAGTAGGTTTCGGAAATAATGCAGTGGAGTATTGGCGGTTTAGGGGTTAAGCAGAATAGGGAGTTTATTGCAGTGGGGTTAGGGAGATAATTGCAGTGGGGTATTAGCGGTATAAGGGTTAAGTAGGTTAGGGGATAATGCAGTGGGGTATTGGAGGTTTAAGGGTTAAGCAGAGTAGGGAGTTTATTACGGCGGAGTATTGGCAGTGTAGGGGTTGAGTAAGTTAGTGGAATAAAGTGGTGGGGTATTGGCAGTAAATGGGTTAAGCAGAGTAGGGAGCTTATTGCAGTGGGGTATTGGCGGCTTAGGGGTTCATAGTTATGTTTATTAGATATGGTGATCTATTTAAAAGGGATCCTTTACATTATCAATGTCAATGCAAATGTTGCTTGGAATATTTCAAAAGCATCGCCACCCCAAAATTGAGATGTATAGTAAACCGCCTGTCAGTGATGCTGCCTTTAACTCTTTCAGTGCTAATGACGGCTCTGAGCCGTCACAGAGTTTCTCACTCTGGTGCTAATGACGGCTCAGAGCCGTCATGAGCACTCTCCCACCTTGAGGGAGATCTGGGGGCTCCTTGCTGCTCCTACCCCGGCGATCATGCCTGTAGAGTGACAGGCATTGCCGGGGCTTCACGTGATGTGCGTTGACGTCACGCGCAATTACGTGATGACGTCACCACACAACTTTATTTATACTTAACAATGTTAAGTATAGGAGGAGGGGGCATGCTGCTTAGAAGCCTGTATCTCAGGCATCTAAGCAGCTACAGACCCCCAAGACCCACTGTTGGAAAGGTAATCACCTACCCTTTCCAACACTGTAAGTCTTGGGAGTCTGTAAAAAAAAAAAAAAAGTTAAAAAAAAATATTCAAAAATAAAAATAATAAAAGAAAATATTAGCACCCAGGTGGGAAATGGCTTAGCAGCCAAAGGGTTAAAAAATATCTGCTGTATGTGTTATTAGCAACAAGGGTGGGGGGGGGGGGGAATCATTGCTATGGGTAAAATCACTGCTATGTATCTTACAAGAAACTGCAAGGGGTCAGATTGCTGCATTGTTTGCACTACTGGTAGAAGACGGGTAAAATCACTGATATATGCATACTACTTGCAAATTGCTGCTAATTTGTGAAAAACAATACATGATAGAACCTATGACAGAATTTGTAGATAATTGAGGGGACACACCTCTTGAGTGTTTTTAATTGCTGTGGCCTGTTAGGGACATATGTGAATGAACTCATACATTGATCAGGCAATTAGGCAAATAGATAGCATTTAGCAGGGCAGTCTACAGGTTGTACTCTAGCTTTTCTGGGGCAAAGGAAACCATACAGTTTTAATAGGTAAATTATAGGAAAATCAGAGTAAACATGATAGTATACTACATTGTTAACTACATTAAATTGACCCCTTAGCTGTCAAACCATTTCACATGCCTGTGCTGAGCTGTTTCAGAGCTTTTTTTTTTTTGAGAAACCCACACAAATTATATATTGTGTTTTTGTTTTTTCAACAGAACCAGCTGATTCAAAATATACCATTAATTTATGTACATATCATGATATGTGAGACATCTACAACAAAAAGTGTGAAAACAGATTTTATATTCTAAATTATATAGTCAAAACTTTGTGATGTATAATTGTATTGGTCAATTTTTCTAAAATAAGCAGAAATGGGGAATAATTCAGAGATTTCTCTTTAGAACTGAGCAATTGAAAATCAGAAGAAAAAACATACGGCTAGATTACGAGTTTTGCGTTATGAGGGGTGCGGTGCTAATTTGCATGTTATTGTTACCGCTCACTTTCCTACAGCGCTGGTATTACAGGTTTTCCTAAACCCGACGTTATTAGGCAAGAAGTGAGCGTAGAGCAAAATTGTGCTCCATACCGCACTCCAATACCAGCACTGCTTAAGTCAGTGGTGAGCTGGTTTTACGAGCACGATTTACCCATAGACATCAATGGGGAGAGCCGGCTGAAAAAAACCTAACCACTTGCAATAAAGCAGCGTAAAACTCTGTAACGCAGCCCCATTGATTCCTATGGGGAAACGAAATTTATGTTTAACCCTAACATGAACCCCGAGTCTAAACACCCCTATCTTACACTTATTAATCCCTAATCTGCCGCCCCTGACATCGCCGACACCTACATTATATTTATTAGCCCCTAATCTGCTGCTCTGGACATCACCGCCACCTACATTATACTTATTAACCCCTAATCTGCTGCCCCTAACATCGCCGACACCTACATTATATTTATTAACCCCTAATCTGCCGCCCCCAACGTCGCCGCCACTATAATAAACATATTAACCCCTAAACCGCCGCACGCCCGCATTGCAAACCTTAGTTAAATATTATTAACCCTTAATCTGCCGCCCCTAACATCGCCTCCACCTACCTACATTTATTAACCCTTAATTCGCCGCCCCCAACGTCGCCGCCACTATACTAAATTTATTAACCTCTAAACCTAAGTCTAACCCTAACCCTAACACCCCCTAACAAATATAATTAAAATAAATCTAAATAAAACCTACTATCATTACCTAAATAATTCCTATTTAAAACTAAATACTTACCTATAAAATAAACCCAAACGGCTAGATTTAGAGTTTGGCGTTAGCCGTCAAAACCAGCGTTAGAGGCTCCTAACGCTGGTTTTGGGCTACCGCCGGTATTTAGAGTCAGTCAGGAAAGGGTCTAACGCTCACTTTCCAGCCGCGACTTTTCCATACCGCAGATCCCCTTACGTCATTTGCGTATCCTATCTTTTCAATGGGATCTTTCTAACGCCGGTATTTAGAGTCGTGGCTGAAGTGAGCGTTAGAAATCTAACGACAAAACTCCAGCCACAGAAAAAAGTCAGTAGTTAAGAGCTTTCTGGGCTAACGCCGGTTTATAAAGCTCTTAACTACTGTGCTCTAAAGTACACTAACACCCATAAACTACCTATGTACCCCTAAACCGAGGCCCCCCCACATCACCGCCACTCTATTAAAATTTTTTAACCCCTAATCTGCCGACCACACAGCCGCCACTTACATTATCCCTATGCAGTGATGTGCAGTCACTAGAGGCAGGTGAGGCAGTGCTTCACCTCTCATATGGGCAAAAATAAATATTTTTTTTTATTGGCTTTAAAAAAATAAAAAAAATTGCTATTTTTTTTCCCCAGCATTTTTTTTTTCACAGCTACATGTTGTGCAATGGAGAGGCACAAGCAGGTCTGCCCACCATTACACAACATGCTGCGCCATCTACTGGATGAAAGTCGTTAAGATCATTGCATGGCCCATTATCTGCTTATTTGAGGCAGTCCCATTTGGGCTGACCCAATCCAGTGAGAGGCATTAGTAAGTGGAATTTAGGGTTGGGGCTGGATGTTAAATCATATAAAACAAAACAAAAACGGAAAAAAAACAACTTTCATTTATTTTATTGCTGTCCTGTGAAGCTGACAGCTTTGCTAAAGTGAAAAAAAGAGAGTTTTGTTCTTCCCCTCTAAGTGCAGTGGAATGTTCCACTGTCACTTCCTGAATCCTTACAGAGCAGGAAAGGGAGAGAGGCAGAGAGAGCAGTGTTTCAGCCACATTTTATTGTAGTAAGTGCTGCAGCTGTAGATTTTACTGAAATGGATTCTGTTAGTGAAAATGATAATTTAATGAATGTGGTTTAGTGTTTTTGTTGAATTGTGTTCAGATACAGCTCATTAACAGGGGGTACAGTAAGTGAGCATAACCCAATACTTACAGGAAGTCAAAGGGTCAATTCAAATTTAAATCCATAATTTAAAACCCAGAGTTTGAAGTTAAGTGTGCAGTGTCCACATTATTTAAATTAAAGTTTTTGACATTGAATATTGCTAAGCCTCCCTTTTTCATGGTTATTTGATTTAATTAGGTACAAACTCCATATATGTTATGTCTGTTCAGTCAGAGGATGCAGTATCTATTTTTATTTTTCTCTGTGTCTCCATTTATTTAAAGACTGCTGTTAACTTGTAATTCACAAATCAATTGAAAGCTGTTGCATTGTGTTTTTAATATGTGCTGCTTTTATACAAGTTTATATTAATAAAAAGGAGATAATGAGTCATTTAAAAAATATATGTAATTATTGCAGTTAAATGTTTTTAGAAATAATGCCACTGTAAAGTAACTGGTTAAACACATAGTCAAAGGGAGACATTTAAAATTAAACTTTCATGATTGAGGTAGAGCATGCTATTTTAATAGACTTTTCTAGTTATTTATATTTTGAGAATTAGCATCAACTGTTACTGGTCCCATGTCAGCAAATCAAATTAGTTTTTGAAAGGAACATGAAAGTCATAATTACATTTCCATCATTCAGATAGAAATTGCACAAAAAAAACAAAAAAACTTTCTATTTTACTTTTATTATTATGTACTTCATTCTTTTGGTATCCTTTGGTGTCCTTTGTTGAAGAGCATACCTAAGTGGGATGTGCACGTGCATATGAACACCATATTGCAGCAGCTGTGTTGGCAGTATTGATAACTTTGTGTAAAACTTGCATGGTAAATTATTTCTATTTTTACAATACAGTAGTGAGTAGAGAAGAGATTGTGTATCATTCTAATTGCTTAGTAACTGGCACTGTGCCACAGAATTGTGTGAGTGTGTATGTGGGCAGAGTGTGTGTGGGTGTCAGTGAGCAGAGAATGTGTGCTTTATTCTCCAGGTAATCAATACATTTCCGATGAGCTGGTGCTTTAGTGCAGTGTTTCTCAACAATGGTCCTCAAGTACCCCCAACAGGCCAGGTTTTCATTATAGCCAAATCAGTGCACAGGTGAAGTAATCAGCTGATCAGTAACTCAGTGGTTACTAACTTGCTCTCACCCATCACCTGATTATGTCACCTGTGCACTGGTTCAGCTATCATTTAAACCTGCCCTGTTGGGGGTACTTGCGGCCCTCTGTACATGTGTTTCTCCGGCGTATCATATCTAGTGCCTCACCAGCCTCTGACCTCACTGCACATCACTGTCCCTATGTACCCCTAATCTGCTGCCCCTAACACCGCCAACCCCTATATTATATTTATTAACCCCTAATCTGCCGCCCCAACGTCGCCTCCACCTACCTACAATTATTAACCCCTAATCTGCCGACCGGACCTCACCGCCACAATAATAAATGTATTAACCCCTAATCCGCCTCACTCCCGCCTCAATAACCCTATAATAAATAGTATTAACCCCTAATCTGCCCTCCCTAACATCGTCGACACCTAACTTCAAGTATTAACCCCTAATCTGCCAACCGGACCTCACCGCTACTCTAATAAATTTATTAACCCCTACAGCTAAATCTAACCCTAACCCTAACACCCCCCCTAAGTTAAATATAATTTAAATCTAACAAAATAAATTAACTCTTATTAAATAAATTATTCCTATTTAAAGCTAAATACTTACCTGTAAAATAAACCCTAATATAGCTACAATATAAATTATAATAATATTGTAGCTATTTTAGGGTTTATATTTATTTTACAGGCAACTTTGTATTTATTTTAACCAGGTACAATAGCTATTAAATAGTTAAGAACTATTTAATAGCTACCTAGTTAAAATAATTACAAAATTACCTGTAAAATAAATCCTAACCTAAGTTACAATTAAACCTAACACTACACTATCAATAAATTAATTAAATAAAATACCTACAATTATCTACAATTAAACCTAACACTACACTATCAATAAATAAATTAAATAAAATACCTACAAATAAATACAATTAAATAAACTAACTAAAGTACAAAAAATAAAAAAAGCTAAGTTACAAAAAATAAAAAAATTAATTACAAACATAATAAAAATATTACAACAATTTTAAGCTGATTACACCTACTCTAAGCCCCCTAATAAAATAACAAAGCCCCCCAAAATAAAAAAATGCCCTACCCTATTCTAAAATTAAAATAGAAAAGCTCTTTTACCTTACCAGCCCTTAAAAGGGCCTTTTGCGGGGCATACCCCAAAGAATTCAGCTCTTTTGCCTGTAAAAAAAAACATACAATACCCCCCCATTATTACAACCCACCACCCACATACCCCTAATCTAACCCAAACCCCCCTTCCCTATCAGCCAATCGGAATTAAGGTAGTGAAAATCTGATTAGCTGATTGAATCAGCCAATCAGATTGAGCTCGCATTCTATTGGCTGTTCCGATCAGCCAATAGAATGCGAGTTCAATCTGATTGGCTGATTGGATCAGCCAATCGGATTGAACTTGAATCTGATTGGCTGATTCCATCAGCCAATCAGATTTTTCCTACCTTAATTCCGATTGGAAATCGAGGGACGCCATCTTGGATGACGTCATTTAAAGGAACCTTCATTCGGACTTAGGACGTCGCAAGAAGAGAATGGATCCGCGCCGGAGGTCTTCAAGATGGAGCCGCTTGTCACCGCTTGGAAGAAGATGGTTGCCGGTCCGGATCTACTCTTCTGCCCGGATAGGATGAAGACTTTGGAGCCTCTTCTGGACCTCTTCAGCCGCCGCTTGATAGAAGACTTCAGCCGGATGATGGATCTCCAGCTCCAGCTTGGGCTTGGATGAAGACTTCGGATCCTGGAGTGATCAGTGATACCTGGCATGGTGAAGACAAGGTAGGAAGATCTTCAGGGGCTTAGTGTTAGGTTTATTTAAGGGGGTTTGGGTTAGATTAGGGGTATGTGGGTGGTGGGTTGTAATGTTGGGGGGGGTATTGTATGGTTTTTTTTACAGGCAAAAGAACTGAATTCTTTGGGGTATGCCCCGCAAAAGGCCCTTTTAAGGGCTGGTATGGTAAAAGAGCTTTTCTATTTTAATTTTAGAATAGGGTAGGGCATTTTTTTATTTTGGGGGGCTTTGTTATTTTATTAGGGGGCTTAGAATAGGTGTAATTAGCTTAACATTGTTGTAATATTTTTATTATGTTTGTAATTAATTTTTTTATTTTTTGTAACTTTTATTTTAGTTAGTTTATTGAATTGTATTTATTTGTAGGTATTTTATTTAATTTATTTATTGATAGTGTAGTGTTAGGTTTAATTGTAACTTAGGTTAGGATTTATTTTACAGGTAATTTTGTAATTATTTTAACTAGGTAGCTATTAAATAGTTATTAACTATTTAATAGCTATTGTACCTAGTTAAAATAAATGCAAAGTTGCTTGTAAAATAAATATAAATCCTAAAATAGCTACAATATAATTATAATTTATATTGTAGCTATATTAGGGTTTATTTTACAGGTAAGTATTTAGCTTTAAATAGGAATAATTTATTTAATAAGAGTTAATTTATTTCGTTAGATTTAAATTATATTTAATTTAGGGGGGTGTTAGTGTTAGGGTTAGACTTAGCTTTAGGGGTTAATAAATTTATTAGAGTAGCGGTGAGGTCCGGTCAGCAGATTAGGGGTTAATACTTGAAGTTAGGTGTCAGCGATGTTAGGGAGGGCAGATTAGGGGTTCATACTATTTATTATAGGGTTAGTGAGGCGGATTAGGGGTTAATACATTTATTATAGTAGCGGTGAGGTCCGGTCGGCAGATTAGGGGTTAATAATTGTAGGTAGGTGGAGGCGATGTTGGGGGCAGCAAATTAGCGGTTAATAAATATAATATAGGGGTTGGTGGTGTTATGGGCAGCAGATTAGGGGTACATAGGTATAATGTAGGTTGCAGCGGTGTACGGAGCGGCAGATTAGGGGTTAATAATAATATGCAGAGGTCAGTGATAGCGGGGCGGCAGATTAGGGGTTAATAAGTGTAAGGTTAGGGGTGTTTAGACTCGGGGTACATGTTAGAGTGTTAAGTGCAGACGTAGGAAGGGTTACCGCATAGGAAACAATGGCGCTGCGTTAGGAGCTGAACGCGGCTTTTTTGCAGGTGTTTGGTTTTTTTTCAGCTCAAACTGCCCCATTGTTTCCTATGGGGGAATCGTGCACGAGCACGTTTTTGAAGCTGGCCGCGTCCGTAAGCACCGCTGGTATTGAGAGTTGCAGTGGCGGTAAATTATGCTCTACGCTCCCTTTTTGGAGCCTAACGCAGCCATTCTGTGAACTCTAAATACCAGCGGTATTTAAAAGGTGCGGGGAAAAAAAAGCATGCGTTAGCTACACGGGTCATTACCGACAAAACTCTAAATCTAGGCGTAAGATAGCTATAATATAACTAATAGTTACATTGTAGCTATCTTAGGGTTTATTTTTATTTTACAGGCAAGTTTGTATTTATTTTAACTAGGTAGAATAGATATTAAATAGTTATTAACTATTTACTAACTATCTAGCTAAAATAAATACAAATTTACCTGTAAAATAAAACCTAACCTGAGTTACACTAACACCTAACATTACACAACAATTAAATAAATTAGATAAATTAAATACAATTACCTAAATTACAAAAAAACCCCACTAAATTTCACAAAATAAAAAACAAATTTTCAGATATTTAAACTAGTTACACCCAATCTAATAGCCCTATCAAAATAAAAAAGCCCCCCCCCCCAAAAAAAAAAAAACTAGCCTAAACTAAACTACCAATAGCCCTTAAAAGGGCCTTTTGCGGGGCATTGCCCCAAAGAAATCAGCTCTTTTACCTGTAAAAAAAAAATACAAACAACCCCCCAACAGTAAAACCCACCACCCACACAACTAACCCCCCAAATAAAATCCTAACTAAAAAAACCTAAGCTCCCCATTGCCCTGAAAAGGGCATTTGGATGGACATTGCCCTAAAAAGGGCATTTAGCTCTATTGCTGCCCAAACCCTAACCTAAAAATAAAACCCACCCAATAAACCCTTAAAAAAACCTAACACTAACCCCCGAAGATCCACTTACAGGTTTGAAGACTGGACATCCATCCTCAACTAAGCCGGGAGAAGTCCTCAACGAAGTGGCAAGAAGTTCTCAACGAAGCCGGGAGAAGTCTTCATCCAAGCCGGCAGAAGTGGTCCTCTAGACGGACAGAAGTCTTCATCCAGACGGCATCTTCTATCTTCATCCATCCGGAGCAGAGCATCTTCCAATCAGCCAATAGAAAGCAAGCTCAATCCTATTGGCTGATTGCATCAGCCAATAGGATTTTTTCACCTTTAATTCCGATTCCAATCAGAATTCAAGGGACGCCATCTTGGATAACGTCATTTAAAGGAACCTTTATTCTTCATTAGACATCAGAAGAAGAGGATGCTCTGCGCCGGATGTCTTGAAGATGGACCCGCTCCACGCCGGATGGATGAAGATACCTACAAGACTCGTAATAGCAGCGGTAGTGAAAAGCAACGTTATAACCCATAATGCTGCTTTTTTACTCATAACTCAAAACTCGTAATCTAGCCGATAGTTTTTGTTACTTTTTAGTACAAACAGTGGCGTCACTGGGGGGGGCCGGGGGGTGGGGGTGGGGCGTTCCGCACCCGGGTGACACCCTCCAGGGGGTGACACCAAAAAAAAAAAAAAATTCAAAGAAATACAATGTTGAGATGCATAGATTTTTTTTTATTAGAGGGGCTGGCATTTGTGAACATTGGTGGGACTGGGGAAGATGTAGACACACAATTTTTTTGCCCCTTGAGCCAGTGCTGCAATTTCAACAAATAGTTTTCCCGGCTGCTTTTGCTTGTTTGTACTTTGCTTCTCCCCTGCCCAATTTCGCTATGAATGTTGTGGGAATGCCGTGGGGCTTGCAAAGTTGCGCTCCTAGCCTAAACCTGCCTGCCTATCTGTGCTCACTGCTCAGTGACATGTGGAGCAGTGGAGTCACTCACTGCTGTGCTGTCTCTCTAAACGGGAACTGGCAAATCATGAGGGGATGCCTGGCACCTGACCGCATGACTGTTTGACACTGTCTTTAAAATGAAGGAGCCACGTATGATGCCCACCAGACCATTACGGTTACGGTACACTAAGTGCACACTGAACAGGTAGGATGGCGGGCGGGGGTCTGGGGGTGGGCAGAGAGCAGAGGTAATTGGCCATAAGAAGCGGTAGGCACGCGGCCCGGGGCTGTGCACTGACAGGCTTGGAACAGAGTCAGAGAGCAGAATTTTCATAGTTTGCACCTAAAACTTTTCTTTAGTGATTTATTTTTAGAGTGCTCCTGTTTATCTTTCATTTGATGCTCTGCTGAGCCAGGGAGCAGCTCTAGGCATGCGCTTTATAATTAATGCAGTGCAGTTTACATATTTTGTAAGTGTGTGTCTGAGTTTTTGTGTGTGTGTGTGTCTCAGTGTTTTTGTGTGTGTGTTTTTGTGTGTGTGTCTGAGTGTGTTTCCGAGTGTTTGTGTGTGCATCTGAGTATGTTTTAAGTGTGTCTGAGTGTTTGTATGTGTGTTTGCCTGTGTTTTTGTGTGTGTCTGCTTTCTGGGGGGGGGGGTGACACCATAACTTACCGCACCGGGTGACATCAACCCTAGTGACGCCACTGAGTACAAAAGCTTTCAGCTATAAAATAGTTAAATAATCAAGTATGCTGCATTCTGCTAACAAGGGGGGGGGGGGGGTATTCTAATCTAGAAAAGGACTTTTGGGGCTCACCATATACACCTAGACCCAGCCAGGGAAACACTGTCACCTTGGTGGTCAACTAATTATAATGTACAGTATATACTCATATAAATATGGGCCTGTCAGTATATTTATATAGCTTTATTCTGCACATAAGGAGTAGGGCTCCCATTATCCTCTTCTCAAATAAATGCACATTTTAAGCACATTGGGTTATCATTATTACCATAGTGATCACCTGGATGTTTAAACCTACATGTCATCCTCCATAGTGGTTAAATATCATACGGGGAATTACATTTTGAGTTTACCGTCTATTTAACATAAAGTTTAGGAAAATTCCTTATTCACCTATTAAATGCAGGGGTTTTCTTACACAGTTTGGTGTTTTTTCTCAGTGTTCTATAAACCTGGATACTTGTTGTGCAATAATATATAGACAAAAGCAGGATTCCCTTTGTGGGCCTCATTTAAGGTAATGCTAACCATTGTGGAGGAAGCGAAGAGGTTATTAGAAGTGTATATGGTCAACATAACATGATGTGTTTTATTGTGACACGCTGGTATCATTTCACATGAGTCGGAACGAACACATAGACTACGGCTTTCTTTAGTTCCTTGCACTGCTTATTTTGCCCTTGGCTTTTCAATGTTACTAATTGGACGCAACATCTTCCGTCTGTTTGTCTCCTTGCACTGCCAGCCCTCTGTGCCTCCACTTCTGGGAGGGAGGGCCTGTCCAGCTGCATCACACACAGATCTGGGCTAATTGGATGCGCTGGACTGGACCTCCGGGTGGGTGCTTAAGCCTTTCACTCCTTATATGTGAGTTTACTAATGTAAATCACAGAAAATGTCTAATTTATCCAGAGGGTGGAGGTTGCATAGATATCTGAGCTGATAGGAAAGGTTGTGAATGGAGTTCAGAGATGAGGGAGCAGGGTAAGAGGAGAGCATAAAGCTGTATCTAAATGAAACACAATAAATAGTGTGCTCATCCTCATAGTTTGTTCTGAATCAATACTGAAAAATCACACACTTCACCAAGCTCATTCTTCAGGTTCCATTCAACTCACTAGAATATGCCTATTATATTCCCCTGTTGCATTAACGTTATTGTTTTGTGTTGTTTCTCATATTATGTTTCTGTGGTGGGGGCTAATATCTCTATAGCTGAAAATAACTATACATTTCCTTTATTTGGGGCCAGTTTCCTCTTTAACTCTCACTTCCATACATTTAACTGTTTTGTGATCAGTCTCCCTCGCACTCCCAAGAATCGCCCTCTTTTAGTTTCAGTCCTTTCGTCTCTATAAAATCTCTGAAATATCTCTCCTTTCCACCATAAGTGTGACAGAACAGCTAATCTTTCTGCACTGATACAGGTGGAAACAGCAAATACTTTAATGTATTCAATCATTTCATTATTAAACACATAGGCCTAGATTTTGAGTTTTGTCTGTAACAACCCGAAAAACTAACGCCGGCTTTTTTCTGGCCGCACCATAAAAATAACTCTGATATTGAGAGTCCACATAAAGGCTGCGTTAGGCTCCAAAAAAGGAGCGTAGAGCATTTTTAACGCAGCTTCAACTCTCGATACCAGAGTTGCTTACGGACGCGGCTAGCCTCAAAAACGTGCTCGTGCACGATTCCCCCATAGGAAACAATGGGGCTGTTTGAGCTGAAAAAAACCCAAACACCTGAAAAAAAGCCGCGTTCAGCTCCTAACGCAGCCCCATTGTTTCCTATGCGGTAACTCTTCCTACGTCTGCACTTAACACTCTAACATGTACCCCGAGTCTAAACACCCCTAACCTTACACTTATTAACCCCTAATCTGCCGCCCCCACTATCGCTGACCCCTGCATATTATTATTAACCCCTAATCTGCCGCTCCGTAAACCGCCGCTACTTACATTATCCCTATGTACCCCTAATCTGCTGCCCTAACATCGCCGACCCCTATATTATATTTATTAACCCCTAATCTGCCCCCCACAATGTCGCCTCCACCTGCCTACACTTATTAACCCCTAATCTGCTGACCGGACCTGAGCGCTACTATAATAAAGTTATTAACCCCTAATCCGCCTCACTAACCCTATAATAAATAGTATTAACCCCTAATCTGCCCTCCCTAACATCGCCGACACCTAACTTCAAACATTAACCCCTAATCTGCCGACTGGAGCTCACCGCTATTCTAATAAATGTATTAACCCCTAAAGCTAAGTCTAACCCTAACACTAACACCCCCCGAAGTTAAATATAATTTAAATCTAACGAAATTAATTAACTCTTATTAAATAAATTATTCCTATTTAAAGCTAAATACTTACCTGTAATCGGAACAGCCAATAGAATGCGAGCTCAATCTGATTGGCTGATCGGATCAGCCAATCGGATTGAACTTGATTCTGATTGGCTGATTCCATCAGCCAATCAGAATATTCCTACCTTAATTCCGATTGGCTGATAGAATCCTATCAGCCAATCGAAATTCGAGGGACGCCATCTTGGATGACGTCATTTAAAGGAACCATCATTCGTCGTTCAGTCGTCGGCCAGGATGGATGTTCCGCGGTGGAGGTCTTGAGGATGCTGCCGCTTCGCTCCGGATGGATGCCGCTTGGATGAAGACTTCAATCGGATGGAAGACCTCTTCTGCCCCGCTTGGATGAAGACTTCAGCCGGATCATGGACCTCTTCAGCCCCCCGCTTGGGCTTGGATCAGGACATCGGAGGAGCTCTTCTGGACGGATCGGTGTGATACCCGGTGAGGTGAAGACAAGGTAGGATGATCTTCAGGGGCTTAGTGTTAGGTTTATTTAAGGGGGGTTTGGGTTAGATTAGGGGTATGTGGGTGGTGGGTTGTAATGTTGGGGGGCTTGGGTATTGTATGTTTTTTTTTACAGGCAAAAGAGCTGTATTTCTTGGGGCATGCCCCGCAAAGGGCCCTGTTCAGGGCTGGTAAGGTAAAAGAGCTTTGAACTTTTTTAATTTAGAATAGGGTAGGGCATTTTTTTATTTTGGGGGGCTTTGTTATTTTATTAGGGGGCTTAGAGTAGGTGTAATTAGTTTAAAATTGTTGTAATATTTTTCTTATGTTTGTAAATATTTTTTTATTTTTTGTAACTTAGTTCTTTTTTATTTTTTGTACTTTAGCTAGTTTATTTAATTGTATTTATTTGTAGCAATTGTATTTAATTAATTTATTGATAGTGTAGTGTTAGGTTAATTGTAGATAATTGTAGGTAGTTTATTTAATTAATTTATTGATAGTCTAGTGTTAGGTTTAATTGTAACTTAGGTTAGGATTTCTTTTACAGGTAAATTTGTAATTATTTTAACTATTTTAGCTATTAAATAGTTCTTAACTATTTAATAGCTATTGTACATGGTTAAAATAAATACAAAGTTACCTGTAAAATAAATATTAATCCTAAAATAGCTATAATATAATTATAATTTATATTGTAGCTATATTAGGATTTATTTTACAGGTAAGTATTTAGCTTTAAATTGGAATAAATTATTTAATAAGAGTTAATTAATTTCGTTAGATTTAAATTATATTTAACTTAGGGGGGTGTTAGTATTAGGCTTAGACTTAGCTTTAGGGTTTAATCCATTTATTAGAATAGCGGCGAGATTCGGTCGGCAGATTAGGGGTTAATGTTTGAAGTTAGGTGTTGGCGATGTTAGGGAGGGCAGATTAGGGGTTAATACTATTTATTATAGGGTTAGTGAGGCGGATTAGGGGTTAATAACTTTATTATAGTAGCGCTCAGGTCCGGTCGGCAGATTAGGGGTTAATAAGTGTAGGCAGGTGGAGGCGACGTTGAGGGGGGCAGATTAGGGGTTAATAAATATAATATAGGGGTCGCGGTGTTAGGGGCAGCAGATTAGGGGTACATAAGGATAACGTAGGTGGCGGCGCTTTGCGGTCGGCAGATTAAGGGTTAATAAGTGTAGGCAGGTGGAGGCGACGTTGTGGGGGGCAGGTTAGGGGTTAATAAATATAATACAGGGGTCGGCGGTGTTAGGGGCAGCAGATTAGGGGTACATAAGTATAACGTAGGTGGCGGTCGGCAGATTAGGGGTTAAAAAATTTTTTTCGAGTGTCTGCGATGTGGAGGGACCTCGGTTTAGGGGTACATAGGTAGTTTATGGGTGTTAGTGTACTTTAGAGCACAGTAGTTAAGAGCTTTATAAACCGGCGTTAGCCCAGAAAGCTCTTAACTACTGACTTTTTTCCTGCGGCTGGAGTTTTGTCGTTAGATGTCTAACGCTCACTTCAGAAACGACTCTAAATACCGGAGTTATAAAAATCCCATTGAAAAGATAGGATACGCAATTTACGTAAGGGGATCTGCGGTATGGAAAAGTCGCGGCTGGAAAGTGAGCGTTAGACCCTATTTTGAGTGACTCCAAATACCGGCGGTAGCCTAAAACCAGCGTTAGGAGCCTCTAACGCTGGTTTTCACGGCTACCGCCAAACTCCAAATCTAGGCCATAGTTAATGTAAGGTCCTGAGCAGCGATGCACTACTGGGATCTAGCTAAACACATCTAGTGAGCCTATGACAAGAAGCATATGTGTGTACACACCAATCACAGCTAGCTCCCAGTAGTTTATTGCTACTCCCAAGACTAACTAGATATGCTTTTCAACAAAAAAAATACCAAGTTAACCAAGTATGTTTGATATTAGAAGTAAATGTAAAAGTCTCTTAAAATTGCATACTCTTTCGGAATCATGAAAGTTTAATTTTGACTTTCATTTAGCTTTAAGATCAGTGCTGTTTCGGGGGGGTACAGAAAGGGTACTTTGGTAACTGTAGTACACAAAACCTCAGCTTTGCTGAATTTGTAGCTATGTAGAGGAAGAAGAGGTAAAGGATAGGAAAAGGGATAAGAATAGATAGTAGAAGATAAGTTCACTCATCAATACCCACCTCCTGCACCATTGTAATTAAATGTATATTAAACCTTAAATGTTTCTTTTGTGCTTCAGCATACAAATTTAAAAAGTTTCCTATTCCTATTATCAAATTAGCTTTGTTCCTTTTGTATTCTTTGTTGATGAGATACCTAGGTAAGTATCTGGTGCACTACATTGCAGGAAATAGTGCTGGCATCTAATGTTCTAGCAAATGGATAACTTTTTTTTTGCAAAACTGCAATATAGTGACTAGACATGTGCACACTCCTGAGCTTATGCTGCCGAGAGAATAAACCAAATTTGTATTATAAAGGTAAATTATAAAGTTGTTTAAAAATGAATGCTCTATCTGTATCATGAAAGAAAATCTTTGTGCTTCACATCCATTTAAGCTTTACGGTCATTGCTTGCCCCCACATATGCCACAGGCTATTATATATACACTTAGGAAGGAGGGTGGGTGGATTTTTAATTAATTTTATTTTTAACCTTTATCCTAATGTAATTTTATTTGCTGCTGAAAACAGCAGAGATATAATTAGGGTATGGATAAATATCTTGATTCCCACTGAAGGAATTTATGCATACAGGGCAGCATTTTTCATACAGACGTTGTTGTCCAAAAGTAAAATGAGACCCCCTGCTAGTTATGAGTGCTCATGAATAATCTCTCTCATCTTCTTTTTACTAATGCACAGCATTAGTGCCTCTGTATCCTGTAATCTGGGTCAGATGTAAATCTTGGTCACTTACAGCCTGCCCCAACTCTCTGATGCTAATGTGATCCTTGTTTTCTTGCCAGCAAAATAAGGTTTGGCAAATATGTTCTCAATGCAGGCATTTCTTGAGAGATGAGATCAGAAAGGCTGCAACTGTGCTAAGATACTGTTCTTAAAGAGATGTAATGCCATAAAAACATTTGCTCAGTCTAAAATAGTCTACTTCAGAGATAAATTAAGAAAAACAATGTCACTAGATGCATACTATGAAAATTGTGTTTATCACATGGGGGTCGATTTAACAAGGGCCGAATGGCCACTGTTCCCCTTGTTTCAGCGCAAGTCTCTTCAGGCTCAACAGAAACAGGAGTTAAGAAGCAGAGATCTTCAGACCATTGCTCCTTAACTGGTCCGCTGCCTCTGAGGCGGCGTACAGCAATCCGCCCGATCGTGTACGATCGGGCTGATTGACACTCCCTGCTATCGACCGATTGGCCACGAATCTGCAGGGGGCGGCATTGCACAAGCAGTTCGCTAGGCATTCTTAAATCGGCCCCATGGTCTTTAGAGAGTGCTAAAAATCAAAATCTGTAACCTGCAAATGCTGCAAATGAAATAGCTGGTTTATTTGCAATGCTTTTAAGACCTAGGTTAAATATTTTGTGTAAATACCCTGAGATTTCAATATAAAGGGTTATATAAAAAAAAGTGTTGTGCTAACTGTTCCGCACAAGTGGTATCGGATTTTTGCCTGCACAATATAAATATTGCAATAAAGGAAGCACTCGCCAGGACTTAAACATAGACACCTAGATTGCGAGTTGTGCGTTCGTGTTTTAACGCTGAAAATATGGTAATTTCAGCATTAAAACAGCACCGCAGCCATTATAAGTCTTGTCAGTATAGGTGTACCGCAAGCCTTTTAGCCTGTAACGCAACATCAGTACCGCACTCGTAAAAAAAATTATGCTTTTTCATGGGATTTCCATAGCGCTGCCATTACGAGTTTTGCGGTGAGGCTAAAAAAACCTACACTCTAAAACGACAAGATCCATAACGCCATCTAAAGTCAGTAGTTATGAGTTTTACGCTACAAAGCTGTAACATAAAACTCATAACTCAAGTGTTAAAAAGTACACTAAGGGGCCTAGTTATCAAGCCGTGAACCTCAAATACGCTGGAATTCCACAGCGTATTTGTGGCGAGGCTGATTCGCCTTAGTTATCAAAGGCTAGAGACCGGCAAAAGTAGAATTTTGTGACGTAAGCTTCGATCCGCCGGACTCAGTCCGACACAGATCGATTCTTACGTCACTACAGATGTTCCGCACACAAGTGCGGCACAATCTGACTACTTTTGCTAGTTATCAAAAAACTAGCAGGTACGCTCGGCACTTTTCCGGCCCAGCGTACCTGGTTTTCAATCCGCCATCCAAGATGGCGTCCCTTCAATTCCGATTGGCTGATAGGATTCTATCAGCCAATCGGAATTAAGGTAGGAAAAATCTGATTGGCTGATTGGATCAGCCAATCGGATTGAGCTCACATTCTATTGGCTGATCGGATCAGCCAATAGAATGCGAGCTCAATCTGATTGGCTGATTGGATCAGCCAATCGGATTGAACTTCAATCTGATTGGCTGATTCAATCAGCCAATCAGATTTTTCCTACCTTAATTCCGATTGGCTGATAGAATCCTATCAGCCAATCGGAATTGAAGGGACGCCATCTTGGATGACGTCCCTTAAAGGAGCCTTCATTCGTCGGTAGTCCGTCGGGAAAGAAGGATGTTCCGCGTCAGCGGGATGAAGATTGAAGATTGAAGACCCCGCTTGGAAGATGACATCGCCCGGATAGAAGACTTCTTCAGTGCCGCTTGGAAGATGACATTGCCCGGATGGAAGACTTCTTCAGCGCCGACTGGAGGATCACTTCATCGGATGGAAGATTTCTTCAGCGCCCCTTGGAGGATAACTTCTGCCGCTCCGGATCTCCTCTTCGGTTCCATCGCTGCTCGGCTGAGTGAAGACGACTCAAGGTAGGATGATCTTCAGGGGATTAGTGTTAGGTTATTTTAAGGAGGGTTTGGGTTAGATTAGGGGTATGTGGGTGGTGGGTTTTAATGTTGGGGGGGTTTGTATTTTTCTTTTACAGGCAAAAGAGCTGAATTCTTTGGGGCATGCCCCACGAAAGGCCCTTTTAAGGGATGGTAAGGTAAAAGAGCTTTGAACTTTTTTAATTTAGAATAGGGTAGGGCATTTTTTTATTTTGGGGGGCTTTGTTATTTTATTAGGGGGTTTAGATTAGGTGTAAGTAGCTTAAAATTGTTGTAATATTTTTAAAATGTTTGTAACTTATTTTTTTTATTTTTTGTAACTTAGCTTTTTTATTTTTTGTACTTTAGTTAGTTTATTGTATTTAATTGTAGTTATTTGTAGTTAATTTATTTAATTAATTTAATGATAGTGTAGTGTTAGGTTTAATTGTAACTTAGGTTAGGATTTATTTTACAGGTAATTTTGTATTTTTTTTTAGCTAGGTAGTTATTAAATAGTTAATAACTATTTAATAACTATTCTAACTAGCTAAAATAAATACAAAGTTACCTGTAAAATAAATATAAATCCTAAGATAGCTACAATGTAATTATTAATTATATTGTAGCTATCTTAGGGTTTATTTTACAGGTAAGTATTTAGTTTTAAATAGGAATAATTTATTAAAGTATAGTGTAGTGTTAGGTGTAATTGTAACTTAGGTTAGTTTTTATTTTACAGGTTAATTTCTCTTTATTTTAGCTAGGTAAGCTATTAAATAGTTAATAACTATTTAATAGCTATTGTACCTAGTTAAAATAAATTGAAATTTGCCTGTAAAATAAAAATAAATCCTAACATAGCTACAATATAATTATTATTTATATTGTAGCTATATTAGGGTTTATTTTAAAAGTAAGTATTTAGTTTTAAATAGGATTAATTTAGTTCATAATAGAAATATTATTTAGATTTATTTAATTAATATTTAAGTTAGGGGGTGTTAGGGTTAGTGTTAGACTTTAGGTTAATAATTTTATTACAGTGGCGGCGGTGTAGTGGGGGGCAGGATAGGGGTTAATAAATGTATTATAGGTGGCGACGGTGTAGGGGGGGCAGGATAGGGGTTAATAAATTTAATATAAGTTGCGGCGGGGTCCGGGAGCGGCGGCTTAGGGGTTAATAAATATATTATAGCTGCGGCGGGGTCAGGGAGCGACGGTTTAGGGGTTAAACTATTTATTTAGTTGCAGCGAGGTGCGGGATCAGCAGGATAGGGGTTAATAACTTTATTATAGGTGGCGACGGTATAGGGGGGGCAGGATAGGGGTTACTAGGTATAATTTAGGTTGCAGCGGTGTCCGGGAGCGGCGGTTTAGGGGTTAATACATTTATAAGAGTTGCGGCGGGGTCTAGGAGCGGCGGTTTAGGGGTTACTAACTTTATTTTGTTGCGGGGGGCTCCGGGGGCGCCGGTATAGGGGGTAGAACAGTGTAGTTTAGTGTGGGTGCTTAGTGACAGGCTAGCAAGAAAGCTGTAAAAAAGCCGAAGAGCAGCGAGTTTGGATGAGTGATAACTCTCACAGTCCGCTGCTCATCGCCCCGTACTTGGTGCGTGGCTTTTTGACAGCTTTTTTGATAACTTAGGCGAATTTTTGCAGGTCCGCGGCGGCGATGTGAGGCGAGCTTAGGCGGGCGTATTGAGCCGGCGAAGGCAGGAAAAATAGACGCGTTGATAACTACCCCCCTATCACTCATCCCTTAATCTGCCGTCCGCTCACATCACCCCACTATACTAAAGTTTTTAAGCCCTAATTCCACCGCCACTATAATAAACCTATTAACCCCTAAACCACAAGCCCCACAACGAAATATACTAAACTTTTAACCTCTAAAACGAAAGCCCACACATCGCAATAAACTAATTTAAACTATTCACCCCTAAACCTAATGCCCCCCTAACTTTATATTAAAATTACAATTTCCTTATCTTAAATTAAATTCAAACTTACCTGTCAAAATAAAAAAAACTAAGTTTAAACTAACAATTGAACTAATATATTTATTAAACTAAAATTAAACTAACTACCAATTAAAAAAAACTAAACTACACATTAAAAATATCCTAACACTACTCTAAAAATTCCACACTATCTAATTATTTATTATTTTGTGTAATGTATTTTTTAGGGGGTGTTGTATTTGTTTGTAGCAAAAGAGCTGTTTATCTTAGGGCAATGCCCTACAAAAGGCCCTTTTAAGGCCCCTTGGTAGTTTGGGGGGTGGGGGTTTGTATACTCTTAGGTGGTGTTTGTTTGTTTTTGTAGCAAAAGATCTGTTTAACTTAGGGCAATGCCCTACAAAATGCCCTTTAAAGGGCCCCCTAAAAGGCCCTTTTAAGGCCCCTTGGTAGTTTGGTGGGTGGTGGTTTGTATACTTTTAGGGGGTGTTTGTTTTTTTGTAGCAAAAGAGCTGTTTAATTTAGGGCAATGCACTACAAAAGGCCCTTTTAAGGGCCCTTGGTAGTTTATTCTGGATTAGGCTTTTTTATTTTTTGGGGTGTGACTTTAACTTAATTCATAAACATACAAGCCATGAAGTTAACTTCAAACTCAAACCTAGTAATTTCTAGTTGTGAGAAACAATTGCCCTATCACAGGGCTAATGATAAATCACTTATCAGATTAATAGCAAATTACCTTGTCAATACATAACGAAGTTATAGTATGCAAAAATAAGTGGTTTGCACATTAAACACAATTAATGCATACAGAGGGGTAATCTCTATTGGCTTCTTAAACTTTATTATGATGTTGTAAAGATATAGTATTCCCTACAACATGGAATATATCCCTTTGGATACACAGACCTAGCCTATCACTCCCAGTAATTTATGATGTCATATTCAGAGTTTAATACTTAAGGTACTCTAGTTCTAAGTCTGTGTATCCAAAAGGCTTCCCTCTTTGCCAAAAGTTTGTCCCTATCTCCTCCTCTCTTGTTGCACTTAACCATTTCAATAATAGTCCACTTTAGCGAGTTAGTGCTCTTATTGTGTTTCAACAGAAAGTGTTGCACTAAAGGGGTTGTTAGTTTTCCTGCCCTAATGTTGGTTAGGTGCTCACGTATCCTGTGAAAAAGGGTGTGTGTACAAGCGCTAAGGTAATCCCCAAGCTGTATCCAAACAGAGATCCTAACCAACCTCCAAAAAATATGCACAAGTAGTAAGAAGTGAATACAGCGCCAACAAGAGGCCAAGGGATAAATATACTCACAGAGAGATAAAAGAAGATTATTTACCAAGCGCAAAAATTTCAGTGAACGGCATTCTCTCCTCCCCCTTTCCGATAACTAATGGCACTAGACAGGGGTGCCCCCTGTCCCCCCTGCTATTTGTCTGCCTCTTGGAGACTTTTGCCACCAGAGTCCGTCAGAATACAGAGATTCGGGGAATAGAGATTGGGGATGAAACTTACAAACTGTCCCTTTTCGCGGACGATGTCCTGTTTACACTCTCAGCTCCCGACACCTCCATTCCTCCTCTCTTGGAGGAACTAACCCTATTTAATAACCTATCCAATTTCCTCATTAACCACTCGAAATCTGAATATTTTTTTTTTTTTTTTGATTGACTTTTTTTTTTTTTTGATTGACTTATTTTTGTTCTTCACTAACATTTGTTGATCAACTTTTTGAACACTTTTTTGGATTATATTTTATATTTTATTTTTTATGTTATTGCATATTGTGTATTTTATTTTTTATGTTATTGCATATTGTGTATTTTATTTAATTATATCTTAACCTCAGTGGATTAAGTAGCTAGCATTTTTATATCCATTTGCACTCACTCACTATTTGATTGTATCTATACAATTATTTTGCTACCCCCCTTTTTTTGCACTGCAGTGCATTTTTCTATTTTTTGGAACACTATTTTTGTAACACTAATTTTGAACACTATTGTTTGTATTATTGTTTATTAGTTTTTTGCTTGATGCACTTGCTACAGTTGTACTTAGGCTAATTCGGTTTTATTAGTATACACTCTTATTCTAGTGTACCACTCACACTGATCACCTGTTATTACCTCTGTTTTTATTGTAATTATCAGCTTTGGCCCTTTGAGCCGCTTCTGTAAGATATTCCTGTATTTGTAATTTTATTTATATGTGCTTTTTACATTTTTTTTATATATAGTCTTTTATTACTGATGCTTTTTAACATGGTTCATTAAATAATCTTCTTTTATCTCTCTGTGAGTATATTTATCCCTTGGCCTCTTGTTGGCGCTGTATTCACTTCTTACTGCTCACGTATCCTGTCCCTGGTCTCTCTCGTTGTGAGACCTGTATACTGGACACCACAGTCTTCATACGTGAGCAAATAAACAACATAGATTGTTCTACAGTTAAGACAAGAAACATGTCTAAACCTTTCCCCAGTTACTGTGCTGCCAAATCCCTCTCCCTGTCGAAGGTACTCACAAGCTGTGCACTGTGAATAGCTACATTTATAGGTACCTTTAAACCTAAGCCATGATGAATTATCAGTAGTGTTGAGAGGACTGAGTTGCGTGGGGGCTACAATATTGCCTATGGTCATTCCCCTTTTGAACGCATATCTGCAACCCTTAGCAATCACCTCCACCAGGTCATCATCAACTGCAAGCATATGAAAATGTTTCCGAATTATGTTGCAGAAATGGTGGAACTGGTTGATGTATTGGGTGATGAAAGACACCCCCTCAAACTGATTTTGGTCCTTATTTTTCGTTGTTAGAAACTCTTTCCTGTCTCTAGCTGCTATACTCTCTCTCATAGCTGCCACTTCTCTTCTATTATATCCTCTCATACAGAAACAATCCTCCAAGTCTAGAGCCTGTCTCCCATATTGATCATCTGTCATAAAATTTCTTCTGAGTCATATGATTTGCCCTTTTACGACAGATCTGAAAACTCGTTTTGGGTGACTGCTCCTGGCATGGAGGAGAGTATTCCAAGCTATGGGTTTCCTGTAAACTTTAGTTTCTACCTGGCCTTGATTAGTACCAATCAGAGAGACAGCCAAAAAATGTATATTCTTTCTTCCAAATTCATGAGTGAATCTGATCCCAACTGAATTGTCATTCAAAATTGAACAAAATTCAGTGCCTCTGCTTCATCGCCTTTCCAGACAATCAGAAGATCATCTATGTATCGTCTGTAGTATGTGATCCTTTTTTTCCAGTGCTCACTACATCCATAGATGTGGGGCAGCTCCCACCAACCCATAAACAGGTTGACGTATGAAGGGGCAAACTTAGCCCCCATGGCTGTCCAACATCTCTGGAGGTAGTGAACACCTTCAAAGGAAAAAAAATTATGCGTTAGCAGAAATTCTGTGACTCTTAGAATGAACTTGCAGAAATTGAGATCAAAATGAGTAAATCTCTCTAAGAAGAAAGAAATCGCCTCCAGTCCTCTGTTGTGGGGTATGGAGGAATAGAGAGAAGTGACTTCAATTGACAACCAATTGTAGTCTTCTTGCCATATAAATGAATCCAGTTCCATTAGGAGCTGTTTAGTATCTCTTAAGTAGCTAGACAGGCTTTGAACCAATGGTTGTAAGAGATGGTCCAGCCACTGTGACAGGGGCTCCAAAATGGAACCTATACCACTAATGATAGGATGGCCCTTTACATCAATGAGGAATTTATGTATCTTCTGCAAGAAATTGAATATAGGCATCACTGAAAACTCTACTCTAAGAAACTATCTTGTTTTTGCATCTATCTATCCTGATTCTTGGCCATTATCAATAAGATGATTTAATTCATGTTTGAATCTGTCAGTAGGGTCAAAACTTAAACTCAGATATTGGGCTGGGTCGGTTAACTGTCATAATGCCTCATGGATAAAAAAATGTCCTATCCATGACTACCACTGACTTTACGGCAAATCTAATGGTTACGTTTTTGTTCTCTTTTAGACTTTTCAATGCAATAACTTCTTGCCTATTCAGATTGCTATTTTTGCCCTTGGTGTCTGTGTATGCAAGTTTAGTTAAGTCGGATTCAATTCTTTTTTGGAATTTTTCCAATATGTTACCCCTGGTATGAATAGGGTAAAGTTTGGAAGCACTAGAAAAGGAGGGACCCCTAGATATGAAGTTAGATTCAGCATTAACAGATGCATCTAGACCCTCATTATATAACTTCTCTAGTGCCTCCAAATCACATACTTCTTGAAAAGAAAGTGTTAAGTTCCCTTCTGATGGCTCCCTACTTGGGTTTTGATCCTGACAATTCTCATCTTTATTTGTCTTTAGGAAGAATTTTCTTATAGTAAGGTTTCTAATCAATCTATTCACATCTACAAGTGTCTGGAAAAGATTAAAACAATCTGCTGGCACAAAGCTCAGCCCATAGCTTAAAACTTGGGTTTCCAGGTTACTCAGTGGATATGTAGATAGATTGATTACTGAGTTCAAAAATATTTGGTTTGAGATCTTCCCCTCCTGGAAGGAAGAGGTAATGTCTCTTTCAAAATCCCCTTTCCTGTTTTTCCTTCCCCCTCCCCCTTCGAATCCTCCTGGGGGTCTGGAAAAAACCTGTGCAATATCTGATTTGTCTTGTTCCCCGTGGACATTCATTCCTACTTCAACTCCTTGAACTGTCCGATATTTGGAAACCCTAGTCTCACTGGGTGGGTTAATTAAGCGATTTTGTGTTTGGCCTGTAACAATCAAACTAGTATGTTCTCCTTTTTCCCCTGAAGTGGAACAATCACCTGAAGACTCAGCTTCACTTTCATTGAATGTGACCTTTCTGGATTTATTAAAATTCTTATTGTTCTTATTTTTCTTTCCAGACTTATTGCCTTTTGGGAATCTAAACTGATCATTTTCCCTTCTATAATTGGACCTTTGTTTTCTATTCCAAATATAAATTTTGTTATTCTCATAATCTCCTAACTCCCTTAAATATTTATTTCCACAAGGAGTTGTTTTATTTCTGCTATAGATTTCTGCAAAATTGAATCAAATTTCATAAATTGTACCTCCTTGCTACGCAAATTTAGCTCCACTTGTAAGACATCAATCTCTCTAGAAACAGACAACAACAGTTTAGATTTGAACTCAATTAGCCATCCCATTAATTTAAGGGAGCAATCAGATAACACCCCATTCCAAACTCTTATAAATTCAGCATCTTCCACTATGAAAGTTGGAAACTTGTTTACTCTGAGACCTCTGGGTATCATACCACACTTAATATATTTTTGTAAAGTCCAGGTGTCCATTTAAGTCTATTTTCTTTTTCTAGTAAAGACTCCATAATGTTGAATAATTTACTTAAGGAGAAAGAGTGATCTGAGGAAAACACTATCTATAACTCCAAAAAGTTCCCTGAACGTTCATCAGATGACTGCAGTGAATAAAATTTGACAGTTCAGCTGCCACTTATTTCTTGATCAATTGTAAGAACTCTCCCAAACCTCACTGTGGCTTAAAACTGTATAACAGTGCTCCAACACGCTTCACTTAGAAACCAACTGTGAATAATTTGAATATTGCACTGAGCAGTGTGAGCACCTATTATTTCAGCAAAGTCAGAGTCAATAGGAATTATCTGCACCTCCTAATTGCAGTAAAAGTAAAGTAGGGGCTTCCCCCTCCACTCACCTGACCTCTGTAGCTCCGGTCTCTGGAATATCCTTCATTTTGATGAATGGTGGCCTGTCCACAGGGAACACAAACCAGCTTCCTTGAAACACTGGTCTAGTCGTGACAGACAGTTAAGACCTGCAGTTTCTTCGCTCCCCTCTTAGGTCCACTCTGCAATGGCGTGTATGGCATGTGACGTCATCCGGATTCCCTATCTTCCGGTTGTCAGTTTTGTCTTCGCCGGAATAGCTACTATCGAGGTGGGTGAGTGGAAAGTGACTCATGCAAGGGTAAAATCCCAGCAACTGCTGTGCAATCCTCCGTTTCTGAATAATCAAAGGTTAGGTTTAGACAAGGAGCACCAGCATGCAGGATGCCTTTAAAACGCTTTTATTGAGAGTTCAGAAAAACATCTTTGTAAAAGCAGGTATACACAAAAGTGACAATGTGGGTGACATAGAAGACCCTCAAAGGACTGTCCGCTGATGCGTTTCATCCTAAATGGCCGTAATCGTAGCTGTAGTCCATAATCACAGCAACCTTTAAATACACCTGAGTTCAATGTGATTGGATAAAAACATTACCCTGAGTGTAATCCTATGTACACACCCACACTCATGTTCTAGTTACGTTTATAAAAGCTAAATTTGTATTAAATTACATCATAAGTGAAAATTCAAACTTATATTAACAGTGCAGAAATCTGTGAAGTTAATAATTTTCATACATCATATACGACTTTAACTTAATTCTTAAACATACAAGCCATGAAGTTAACTTCAAACTCAAACCTAGTAATTTCTAGTTGTGAGAAACAATTGCCCTATCACAGGGCTAATGATAAATCACGTATCAGATTTATTGCAAATTGCCTGGTCAATACATAACGGAGTTATAGTATGCAAAAATAAGTGGTTTGCACATTAAACACAATTAATGCATACAGAGGGGTAATCTCTATTGGCTTCTTAAACTTTATTATGATGTTGTAAAGATATAGTATTCCCTACAACATGGAATATATCCCTTTGGATACACAGACCTAGCCTATCACTCCCAGTAATTTATGATGTCATATTCAGAGTTTAACCATTGAGGTACTCTAGTTCTAAGTCTGTGTATACAAAAGGCTTCACTCTTTGCCAAAAGTTTGTCCCTATCTCCTCCTCTCTTGTTGCACTTAAACATTTCAATAATAGTCCACTTTAGCGAGTTAGGGCTCTTATTGTGTTTCAATAGAAAGTGTTGCACTAAAGGGGTTGTTAGTTTTCCTGCCCTAATGATGGTTAGGTGCTCACGTATCCTGTCCCTGGTTTCTCTCGTTGTGAGACCTGTATACTGGACACCACAGTCTTCACACGTGAGCAAATAAACAACATAGGTTGTTCTACAGTTAAGACAGTAAAAATGTCTAAACCTTTCCCCAGTTACTGTGCTGCCAAATCCCTCTCCCAGTCGAAGGTACTCACAAGCTGTGCACTGTGAATAGCTACATTTATAGGTACCTTTAAACCTAAGCCATGATGAATTATCAGTAGTGTTGAGAAGACTGAGTTGCGTGGGGGCTACAATATTGCCTATGGTCATTCCCCTTTTGAACGCATACCTGCAAACCTTAGCAACCACCTCCACCAGGTCATCATCAGCTGCAAGCATATGAAAATGTTTCCAAATTATGTTGCAGAAATGGTGGAACTGGTTGTTGTATTGGAAAATGTTGAATTTATTAGAGTTTGGAATGGGTTGTTATCTGATTGCTCCCTTAAATTAATAGGAATGCTAATTGAGTTCAAATCTAAACTGTTGTTGTCTGTTTCTAGAAAGATTGATGTCTTACAAGTGGAGCTAAATTTGCGTAGCAAGGAGGTAAAATTTATGAAATTTGATTCAATTTTGCAGAAATCTATAGCAGAAACAAAACAACTCATTATGGAAATAAAGCACGATAAATATTTAAGGGATTTAGCAGATTATGAGAATAACAAAATTTATATTTGGAATAGAAAACAAAGGTCTAATTATAGAAGGGAAAATGATCAGTTTAGATTCCCAAAAAGCAATAAGTCTGGAAAGAAAAATAAGAACAATAAGAATTTTAATAAATCCAGAAAGGTCACATTCAATGAAAGGGAAGCTGAGTCTTCAGGTGATTGCTCCACTTCAGGGGAAGAAGGAGAAAATACAACTAGTTTCATTGTTACAGGCCAAACACAAAATCGCTTAATTAACCCACCCAGTGAGACTAGGGTTTCCAAATATCAGACAGATCAAGGAGTTAAAGTAGAAATGAATGTCCCCGGGGAACAAGACAAATCAGATATTGCACAGGTTTTTTCTAGAGCCCCAGGAGGATTCGAAGGAAAAATAGGAAAGGGGATTTTGAAAGAGACATTACCTCTTCCTCCCAGGAGGGGTAGATCTCAAACCAAATATTTTTGAACTCACTAATCAATCTATCTACATATCCACTGAGTGACCTGGAAACCCAAGTTTTAAGCTATGGGCTGAGCTTTGTGCCAGCAGATTGTTTTAATCATTTCCAGACACTTGTGGATGTGAATAGATTGATTAGAAACCTTACTATAAGAAAATTCTTCCTAAAGACAAATAAAGAGGAGAATTGTCAGGATCAAAACCCAAGTAGGGAGCCATCAGAAGGGAACTTAACACTTTCTTTTCAAGAAGTATGTGATTTGGAGGCACTAGAGAAGTTATATAATGAGGGTCTAGATGCATCTGTTAATGCTGAATCTAACTTCATATCTAGGGGTCCCTCCTTTTCTAGTGCTTCCAAATTTTACCCTATTCATACCAGGGGTAACATATTGGAAAAATTCCAAAAAATAATTGAATCCGACTTAACTAACCTTGCATACACAGACACCAAGGGCAAAAATAGCAATCTGAATAGGCAAGAAGTTATTGCATTGAAGAGTCTAAAAGAGATCAAAAACTTAACCATTAGATCTGCCGATAAGGGCGGGTCAGTGGTAGTCATGGATAGGACTTTTTTTTATCCATGAGGCATTGTGACAGTTAACCGACCCAGCCCAATATCAGAGTTTAAGTTTTGACCCTACTGACAGATTCAAACATGAATTAAATCATCTAATTGATGATGGCCAAGCATCCGGATACATAGATGCAAAAACAAGCCAGTTTCTTACAGTAGATTTTACAGTGATGCCTATATTCAACTTCTTGCCGAAGGAACATAAATCCCTCATTGATGTAAAGGGCCGTCCCATCATTAGTGGTATAGGTTCCATTTTGGAGCCCCTGTCACAGTGGCTGGACCATCTCTTACAACCATTGGTTCAAAGCCTGTCTAGCTACTTAAGAGATACTAAACAGCTCCTAATGGAACTGGATTTATTTATATGGCAAGAAGACTACAATTGGTGGTCAATTGATGTCACTTCTCTCTATTCCTCCATACCCCACAACAGAGGACTGGAGGCGATTTCTTTCTTCTTAGAGAGATTTACTCATTTTGATCCCAATTTCTGCAAGTTCATTCTAAGAGTCACGGAATTTCTGCTAATGCATAATTTTTTTGCCTTTGAAGGTGTTCACTACCTCCAGAGATGTGGGACAGCCATGGGGGCTAAGTCTGCCCCTTCATACACCAACCTGTTTATGGGTTGGTGGGAGCTGTCCCACATCTATGGATGTAGGGAGCACTGGAAGAAAAGGATCATATACTACAGAAGATACATAGATGATCTTCTGATTGTCTGGAAAGGAGATGAAGCAGAGGCACTGAATTTTGTTCAAATTTTGAATGACAATTCAGTTGGGATCAGATTCACTCATGAATTTGGACGAAAGAATATACATTTCTTGGATGTCTCTCTGATTGGTACTAATCAAGGCCAGGTAGAAACTAAAGTTTACAGGAAACCCATGGCTTGGAATACTCTCCTCCATGCCAGGAGCAGTTACCCAAAACGAGTTTTCAGATCTGTCAAAAACGGGCAATTCATAAGACTCAGAAGAAATTTTACGACAGATGATGAATATGGGAGACAGGCTCTAGACTTGGAGGATCGTTTCTGTATGAGAGGATATAATAGAAGAGAAGTGGCAGCTATGAGAGAGAGTATAGCAGCTAGAGACAGGAAAGAGTTTCTAACATGAAGAATAAGGACCAAAATCCATTTGAGGGGGTGTCTTTAATCACCCAATACAGTAACCAGTTCCACCAGGTGTGCATCATAATTTGGAAACATTTTCATATGCTTGCAGCTGATGATGACCTGGTGGAGGTGGTTGCTAAGGGTTGCAGATATGTGTTAAAAAGGGGAATGACCATAGGCAATATTGTAGCCCCCACGCAACTCAGTCCTCTCAACACTACTGATAATTCATCATGGCTTAGGTTTAAAGGTACCTATAAATGTAGCTATTCACAGTGCACAGCTTGTGAGTACCTTCAACAGGGAGAGGGATTTGGCAGCACAGTAACTGGGGAAAGGTTTAGACATGTTTCCTGTCTTAACTGTAGAACAATCTATGTTGTTTATTTGCTCACGTATGAAGACTGTGGTGTCCAGTATACAGGTCTCACAATGAGAGAGACCAGGGACAGGATACGTGAGCACCTAACCATCATTAGGGCAGGAAAACTAACAACCCCTTTACTGCAACACTTTCTATTGAAACACAATAAGAGCACTAACTTGCTAAAGTGGACTATTATTGAAATGTTTAAGTGCAACAAGAGAGGAGGAGATAGGGACAAACTTTTGGCAAAGAGGGAAGCCTTTTAGATACACAGACTTAGAACTAGAGTACCTCTAGGGTTAAACTCTGAATATGACATCATAAATTACTGGGAGTGATAGGCTAGGTCTGTGTATCCAAAGGGATATATTCCATGTTGTAGGGAATACTATATCTTTACAAAGTCATAATAAAGTTTAAGAAGCCAATAGAGATTACCCCTCTGTATGCATTAATTGCGTTTAATGTGCAAACCACTTATTTTTGCATACTATAACTCCGTTATGTATTGACAAGGTAATTTGCTATAAATCTGATATGTGATTTATCATTAGCCCTGTGATAGGGCAATTGTTTCTCACAACTAGAAATTACTAGGTTTGAGTTTGAAGTTAACTTCATGGCTTGTATGTTTAAGAAAGAAGTTAAAGTCGTATATGATGTATGAAAATTATTGACTTCACAGATTTCTGCACTGTTAATATAAGTTTGACTTTTCACTTATGATGTAATTTAATACAATTTTAGTTGTTATAAACATAACTAGAACATGAGTGTGGGTGTGTACATAGAATTACACGCAGGGTAATGTTTTTATCCAATCACATTGCACTCAGGTTTATTTAAAGGTTGCCGTGGTTATGGACTACAACTACGATTACGGCCATTTAGGCTGAAACGCGTCAGCGGACAGTCCTTTGAGGGTCTTCTATGTCACCCACATTGTCACTTTTGTGTATACCTGCTTTTACAAAGATGTTTTTCTGAACTCTCAATAAAAGTGTTTTAAAGGCATCCTGCATGCTGGTGCTCCTTGTCTACACCTAACCTTTGGTGTTAGGTTTATGTTAGGGTTAGGGTTAGGGTTACGTTAGGGGTAGGTGTAGGGGTTAATAGTTTAATTTATGTTGTTGCAATGTGGGGGGCTGGTGGTTTAGGGGTTAACAGGTTTATTTAGTTATAGTGATGTGGGAGGCCAAATGTTTAGGGCTTAATAACTTTGTTTAGTTGGGGTGATGTCGGGGAGCGACAGAATAGGGGTTAATAACTTTAATATAGTGTGCAGCGATGTTGGGGTGCGGCGGAATAGGGGTTAATAACTTTAGTATAGTGGTGGCGATATCGGGTGCGGCAGATTTGGGGTTAATAGCTTTATTTACGTGGCTGTGATATCGGGGGCAGCAAATTAGGGGTTAATAACATTATGTCGGTGTCAGCAGGGCTGTCTTTAATATTGACTGGACCCTGGGCAAACATTTTCTTGCCTCCCCCCACCCATGCAATTTCGCTCTCCACTCCAATATCCCAAAAGCATAAATAAATCAATTAATCATTTAAAAAAAAAATGAAATAAATTGCAATATTTGAAACTGGACTTAAGCAGTACTAATAAGTAAATACTGTAAATATATACATTCTTCCACAATGGATTAAATTAATATGCTTTTGAATGTGATTCTGATGTGAGGTTAGCTGGTTAAAGAGATTTAGGGCAGCCAACAGGAGCAAAGTAAGGTAAAGACTGAGGAGGAAGCATGGAGGTGCAGATAAATATAAGTTTACTGACTGGAACAGCAGAACTACTATGGGAAGCTGTAAAATCTGAGACAGAGAAAAAAAAAACTATAAAAATAAACCTTACTTTAATGTGTGAAGTATCAGCAGACTGGATGCTATCTGCCCAAGGCTGCATGGATACAGTGTGAGATGAGTCACACAGCCTCAAGACTGAAGAGAGCAGTGTGTGCAGCTGCACAAATGCTCAAATCCTCACGTGCCTGCCACTACAGATATCTGCTGCATGCGCCTACAGTCAGCCCTACCCAGAAACAATCCCCACCACCAGAGCAGTTACCTGGTAACAGTGCTAACCCCAGCAGGACCTTTTCGGATGCAGTGGGATTGGCTGGATGTCGAGTTAGGGCTCAGCATTCAGTGCTGCACATTGCACATCTAAAACAGCACATGGCACTAGCTTGGCATGTCACATGACACCGGCTTGGTCTGACACAGTTTCTCACAAATAAATATGAGAACTTTTGACTGTGACAGTATTAGGACTGACTGTGTGTGTGTCCCATGTCACATGACATCAACAGTCCGGCATGAAACAAAAAAAAAATATTTTTTAGGACTTTTGGACCCCTCAACAAAGACTGGACCCTGGGCAGCTGCCCCTTTTGCCCTGTGTTAAAGACGGCCCTGGGTGTTGGCGATGTCGTGTGGGGCAGATTAGGGGTGTTTAGACTCGGGTTTATGTTAGGGTGTTAGGTTTAAACGTAAGTTTTCTTTCCCCATAGACTTCAATGGGGCTGCGTTATGAAGCTTTTCTTTCCGCGATCGCTGGTTTTTCTCTAAAAAACCTTCTCCCCATTGATGTCTATGGGGGAAGCGTGCATGAGCAAGTCAAAGCAGCGCTTGTTTTTGGTGCGGTATGGAGCTTAAAAACCCCATATCGCATGCACAAGCCTGGTTTTGAAAAACTTGTAATGACTGCGCTATAGGGGATTAAATAACGCAACTTTTGCTGCGTTCGTTAATTTCCCTATAGCGCTCAAAATTCATAATCTAGCTAAAAGTGTTTTAATCACCCAATCCGGTATATACTGTACATTTTTCAAATTCCAATGTTCTTCACTTAAAGAATAATGTAATTTTTATTTTAAATATTGTAAATACATATTTCTATATATATATATGTATACACCTATACCTGTATATCTATTCCTATAGATATATAGGTATATATATCTCTTTTACATTACCATTATTAGAAATATATATAGAAATATAAATCTAATAATAAAAATTGGGGAAAAAAATTCTATGTGAAGAACAAAGGAATGTAAAATATGTGTATCACGCTTTGCTATATATATATATATATATATATATATATATATATACATATATATATATAAAAACAGACATTTTTTAATTCCTTTACAGTCATAGGGGCTGAATTATCAAGCTCCGAATGGAGCTTGATGCCTCTGTTTCCACGTGAGCCTTCAGGCTTCATAATTTGTCCACCTGCTCTGAGGCCGCGGACAGAAATCAACCCGATCGAATACGATCGGGCTGATTGACACCCCCAGCATTTCACAAGAACTGCTGGTGCAATGATAAATGCCGACAGCGTATGTTGTCTGCATTTATCGATGTGCGGCAGACATGATACGCTACATCGTATCATGTCCGCTCGCACATTAATAAATAGGCCCCTTTGTGTTTACCACCTCAATTGGAAGTTTATTCCATAAATCCACCACCCTTTCTGCAAAAAAATGCACCTTGAATCTCCTATCCTCTAACTTTAGATTATTTATGACCCCTTGTTTTGGCAAAACAAAATTTGTGGAAAATGTTTTCAGCTTCTACATTATTAAGTCCCTTCATATATTTGAATGTTTCTATCATGTCACCTCTTTCCCTTCTATCCTCTAAACTATACATATTTAGGTCATAGAGCCTTTCTTTGTACCTTTTATATTTTAGACCGTGTACCATTTTAGTAGCCTTTTTTGGACAACTACTAGTTTATTTATATCTATCTGAAGATATGGTTTCCAGAACTATACACAGTATTCCAGATTTGGCCTAAATGATCTGTACAGTTGCATAAGAACCTTGCTATTTCTGCAACTAATACCTCTCCCAATGCAACCAAGTATTTTACTGGCCTTACTGGCTGCACTGCTGCATTGTGTAACAAATTTGAAATCATCTGAAATAATAATTCCCAAGCCCTGTTCCTCTTTAGTTACAGTAAGTAATGTACCATTGAGACTATAATTGTTTTTGGGTCTTATATGCTTAATTTTGCTCTTGCTTATATTAAATTTCAGATACCATTTATTTGCCCAGTTCTCCAGTTTTTTTTATATCACTGTTCATTTGATCCACACTTCCTGGAACATCAACTCTGTTACAAATGTTTGTGTCATCAGCAAACAAGTAAACCTTCCCCTTAAGCCCACTTCCAATATCACATGTTGAATAAAACAAGCCCAAAAACAGACCCTTGGGGAACACCACTTGTAAAAGACCCCTCATTTGAATGTACTCCATTAATTGAAACCCTCTGCCTTCTATCCTTAAGCCAGCATTCTACTCGCTTAACAGTCATAGGGGTAGATTTATCAAGCAGCAGATGCTGCAATCTACCCCCCTAGTTTCAGGCCGCCAGAAACTTAAGTTAAGAAGCACCACCTCTGAGGTGGTGGACAGCAATCATCCTGATCGGATACGATCGGCATGATTGACACCCCCTGCTAGCAGCCAATTGGCCGGGAATGTGCAGGGGGCGGCATTGTACAAGCATTTCATGTCCGCCCAACATTTAGTGATGTTGGGCGGACATGATTCTTTACAGCGGATCATGTCCGTCCGACATATGATAAATCTACCCCTTAGCATCTATTTCAAGGCAATACATTTTGCGAATAAGTTTTGTGTGTGCGACAGTGTCAAATGCTTTGCTAAAGTCTACATATGCAAAGTTGTGTCTTACCTTCAGTTATTTGTCTGAAGGTAAGACACAAGTCTTTCCTTTAAAAGAGTTTCCATTAATTTTCCTATGTATAATATATATATATATATATATATATATATGTGTGTGTGTGTGTATATATATATATATATATATATATATATATATATATCACGTTGATTGGAGTAGCTATGTTAGTCCAGAGATTTAGATATCAAAAAAACAAGAGTATTGCATTGAGCAATGATACTTTTTTTATTGGACTAACTATACATTTATAAATTGACAAGCTTTTGGAAGAGTTCCTTCCTTTATCAAGTCATTACTTTATCAAGTATTGCTTCAGACTTGATAAAGGAAGGAACTCTTCCGAAAGCTTGTCAACTTATAAATGTATAGTTAGTCCAATAAAAAAAGTATCATTGCTCAATGCAATACTCTTGTTTTTATATATATATATATATATATATATATATATATATATATCCAAACAATTTCCAGTTCAGCCCACCAAGAGACACGGTAGCCTGGGTGCAAATATAAGTAGCATATGTAACAGAAGCAAATGCACTCTCAGGACTTCCACAAAATTCTTTAATGGAACGTTTTCGGGGTTCACAACCCCTTCATCAGCATCAACACATAAGCAAACATCAAACAATTTATAGTGTTTCTAACAATTCTCACCAAACAAGTGTTACTCCAAAAGTGCGCCAAATATCGAGTGTGGAACGCATCTTGCGTTCCACAGTGGTGATGCCTACCAGAAGTGATGTTGTCTCACTTCCGGTTTTGCGGCATTATAATATTAAGCATACAAATAGTGTTGTGTATTTCGTCAACATGTAATAACTCATACATAATGGTGTATAATGTGTGCTAAGTAAGCAAGTGCTAATGTACACTTAGGTATGTTAAAAATCTTCCTTAGATCGCCGTAATATTATCTCTAATCGGCTGATCAAGTGTCATTGTGTGTACAGATCATCATGGCAACTGTAGCTATGGTTATGGTAAACAATCATAAGTCGTGTCTTAACACTGTGGTAAATCGCATAGTGCAGCACACCAATATATGTGGCGATAAGTGATAAACATTCTTAGTCACATTCATGCATAAATGAAAGCAATAATATATGTACATAAATAAATATAAGTTTAGATTTATATACAGAAAAATGGTGATTCTTGCTGTGCTTGTTATCAGTTAATAGGATGATGTTGAATGACTGCAAATATTAAGTGGGCTCTTTTCTGGCTGTACACCCACAGAATCTATTTTCAACGATATATAATTATGTTTTCCAATGGAAATGTGGGAAAATTGGTAATGTGCTATGACTAAATGGGCACAAATTTATTTCACATTACCAAAAGGCGGTTAATATATCTGTACCTCAATACGTCTGTTTATTTATGACCATATGCAAATACTGAGCCCAATAGAGATATTCACCTAATTTTACAGTGAACTCTCAAAAAGACATAGATTATCAGGCTGATATAGAGAGAAATATGTGCTTATATCTATAATCACGATCCAAAGGTTAGATGGATACCGCAATGTATCACACAGAGATGCCTTATCACATTTTCTAAGACAATGCATAATGATGTATAGGAATAGATCTTATTTACATCTGGTATATATTCCTCATTATCACGTATACATAGAGAGATAGATTAGGCCAATTTATAAGGGACCAAGTATGAACAAATAGAGATAGTCCATCTTGTTACTCCTTCATACTTAGAGGTAATTTAATGAATTCCCAATGAAAGGTCTAAGGTGCATAAGTAGGTAATTATACCTCAGGGGCCAGGCTTCCACAACCAAGGTGGGGGGTGTCACCTCCACCTGGATGTGTCGTAAGCGACCAGCTGCCACTATTCATAAGAGCAATGGGGCTGGAAGCTACACATAGCCACAATGACCCTGGGTTGTACCCCAAGCATGTAGCACTACCTTATGGGATCAGATAAGATTTTTAAAATCTGGGGTGGTATTTAATCCACCTGGATGTATGGTTCCAAGTTTGAAGATCCACTGGGCTTCACGTTTAAGCAATGTCTTGCTCCTGTCCCCTCCCCAGTCCAATGGGGGTATGTGGTCAATGAGGATGTAACGTATGGAAGAAACAGCGTGGCCTTGCTTGGCACAATGGCATGCGACAGGCTGTTCAGAGTCTCCCTGTTTCAGTGCAGATCTTATTGCATGCCTGTGATTTGCCATTCGTTCACGTAACGTGCCTGTAGTTTTACCCACATAGAAGCACGAACATGGGCAGAAAAGGAGGTACACTACGTGTGTAGTGGTACACGTAATGGGATGTTTAATCACATATCTCCTATTTGTGTGTGGGTGATGAAAGGTTTTGGTACTTACCAGGCCATTACACGTTGTGCAGCCTAAGCACCTATAAGATCCTTTGATATTTATTGTGGCCCCTGTAATGTAACTAGATTTCTGATCAGTACGCATTAAGAGGTCCTTTAGATTGGTGCCCCTCTTAAAACCCACCATGGGTTGTAACTGTCGGGTGAATGTTAATTTTGGATCAGACGCCATTATGGGCCAGTGCTGATGTAAAATGCGTCCCGTGTTCTTGGTGGCTGGAGTGAATGGGGTAGACATAATTAATTTATTGCTCGTATCTCTCTTTGGTGTAAGCTTAATCAGTTCATCTTGAGTAAGTGAAGATGCTGTGGTCATGGTGTCTTGGATAATCAAGGATTTGTACCCCCTTTCACGGAATCTCTCTCCCACTCCTGTCAGTTGGGAGACCCCAGTACACATCTCTGAATTATTTCTCATTGTTCTTATGAACTGAGACTTGACTATGCCCTTTAAAAGGGCAGGAGGGTGACAGCTGTCTGCTCTCAGTATGGAATTACGGTCAGTTTGTTTATGATATAAGGTGGTACCCAGTTGGTGTGCCTTTTTAAAGACCGTCAGATCCAGGAAGTTGATAGTCTGTCTATCAACAGTCATCTTGAATTTTACATTACTGGTGGCCATGTTGTATTTCTCAAACCAAGTTTGTAGGTCCTCCATTGTCCCTCGACACACCATGAAGATGTCGTCAATATATCTGTAATAGCATACTACTGCTAAATTGGTAGTATGCCACAGATATAGATGGACCATGGAGGACCTACAAACTTGGTTTGAGAAATACAACATGGCCACCAGTAATGTAAAATTCAAGATGACTAAAATATTACAACAATTTTAAGCTACTTACACTTAATCTAAGCCCCCTAATAAAATAACAAACCCCCCCAAAATAAAAAAATGCCCTACCCTAATCTAAATTAAAAAAGTTCAAAGCTCTTTTACCTTACCAGCCCTTAAAAGGGCCATTTGTGGGGCATGCCCCAAAGAATTCAGCTCTTTTGCCTGTAAAAGAAAAATACAACCCCCCCAACATTAAAACCCACCACCCACATACCCCTAATCTAACCCAAACCCCCCTTAAAATAACCTAACACTAATCCCCTGAAGATCATCCTACCTTTAGTTGTCTTCACTCAGCCGAGCAGCGATGGAACCGAAGAGGAGACCCGGACCGGCAGAAGTTATCCTCCAAGCGGCGCTGAAGAAATCTTCCATCCGATGAAGTGATCCTCCAAGCGGCACTGAAGAAGTCTTCCATCCGGGCGATGTCATCTTCCAAGAGGCGCTGAAGAAGTCTTCTATCCGGGCAATGTCATCTTCCAAGCCGGGTCTTGAATCTTCATCCCGCCGATGCGGAACATCCTTCTTTACCAACGGACTACCGATGAATGAAGGCTCCTTTAAGGGACGTCATCCAAGATGGCGTCCCTTCAATTCCGATTGGCTGATAGGATTCTATCAGCCAATCGGAATTAAGGTAGGAAAAATCTGATCGAAACAGCCAATAGAATGCGAGCTCAATCTGATTGGCTGATTGGATCAGCCAATCGGATTGAACTTGAATCTGATTGGCTGATTCAATCAGCCAATAAGATTTTTCCTACCTTAATTCCGATTGGCTGATAGAATCCTATCAGCCAATCGGAATTGAAGGGACGCCATCTTGGATGACGTCCCTTAAAGGAGCCTTCATTCGTCGGTAGTCCGTCGGTAAAGAAGGATGTTCCGCGTCGGCGGGATGAAGATTCAAGACCCGGCTTGGAAGATGACATCGCCCGGATAGAAGACTTCTTCAGCGCCTCTTGGAAGATGACATTGCCCGGATGGAAGACTTCTTCAGCGCCGCTTGGAGGATCACTTAATCGGAAGAAAGATTTCTTCAGCGCCGCTTGGAGGATAACTTCTGCCGGTCCGGGTCTCCTCTTCGGTTCCATCGCTGCTCGGCTGAGTGAAGATGACTAAAGGTAGGATGATCTTCAGGGGATTAGTGTTAGGTTATTTTAAGGGGGGTTTGGGTTAGATTAGGGGTATGTGGGTGGTGGGCTTTAATGTTGGGGGGGTTGTATTTTTCTTTTACAGGCAAAAGAGCTGAATTCTTTGGGGCATGCCCCACAAATGGCCCTTTTAAGGGCTGGTAAGGTAAAAGAGCTTTGAACTTTTTTAATTTAGAATAGGGTAGGGCATTTTTTTATTTTGGGGGGGTTTGTTATTTTATTAGGGGGCTTAGATTAGGTGTAAGTAGCTTAAAATTGTTGTAATATTTTTAAAATGTTTGTAACTTATTTTTTTTATTTTTTGTAACTTAGCTTTTTTTATTTTTTGTACTTTAGTTAGTTTATGTAATTGTATTTAATTGTAGTTATTTGTAGGTAATTTATTTAATTAATTTAATTATAGTGTAGTGTTAGGTTTAATTGTAATTTAGGTTAGGATTTATTTTACAGGTAATTTTGTATTTCTTTTAGCTAGGTAGTTATTAAATAGTTAATAACTATTTAATAACTATTCTAACTAGCTAAAATAAATACAAAGTTACCTGTAAAATAAAAATAAATCCTAAAATAGCTACAATATAATTATTATTTATATTGTAGCTATATTAGGGTTTATTTTAAAGGTAAGTATTTAGTTTTAAATAGGAATAATTTATTTAAGTATAGTGTAGTGTTAGGTGTAATTGTAACTTAGGTTAGTTTTTATTTTACAGGTTAATTTCTCTTTATTTAACTAGGTAAGCTATTAAATAGTTAATAACTATTTAATAGCTATTGTACCTAGTTAAAATAAATTGAAATTTGCCTGTAAAATAAAAATAAATCCTAAGATAGCTACAATATAATTATTATTTATATTGTAGCTATATTAGGGTTTATTTTAAAGGTAAGTATTTAGTTTTAAATAGGATTAATTTAGTTCATAATAGAAATATTATTTAGATTTATTTAATTAATATTTAAGTTAGGGGGGTGTTAGGGTTAGTGTTAGACTTAGGTTTAGGGGTTAATAAATTTATTACAGTGGCGACGGTGTAGTGGGGGGCAGGATTGGGGTTAATAAATTTATTATAGGTGGCGACGGTGTAGAGGGGGCGGCAGGGTCCGGGAGTGGCGGTTTAGGGGTTAAACTATTTATTTAGTTGCGGCGAGGTGCGGGATCAGCAGGATAGGGGTTAATAAATTTATTATAGAGGGCGACGGTATAGGGGGGGCAGGATAGGGGTTAATAGGTATAATGTAGGTGGCAGCGGTGTCCGGGAGCGGCGGTTTAGGGGTTAATACATTTATCAGAGTTGCGGCAGGGTCTAGGAGCGGCGGTTTAGGGGTTAATACATTTATCAGAGTTGCGGCAGGGTCTAGGAGCGGCGGTTTAGGGGTTGATAACTTTATTTAGTTGCGGGGGGCTCCGGGGGCGCCGGTATAGGGGGTAGAACAGTGTAGATAGTGTGGGTGCTTAGTGACAGGCTAGCAATAAAGCTGGGAAAAAGCCGAAGAGCAGCGAGATCGGATGAGTGATAACTCTCACAGTCCGCTGCTCATCGCCCCGTACTTGGTGCGCGGCTTTTTGACAGCTTTATTTGATAACTTAGACGAAATTTTTCAGGTCCGCGGCGGCGATGTGAGGCGAGCTTAGGCGGGCGTATTGGGCCGGCGAAGGCAGGAAAGTTGACAAATTGATAACTACCCCCCTATGTATTTAAAATAAAAAATTACATCATCCTGTATGTAAAGAACATTGTAATGTGAAGTATTCATAACTCCTGTTGGGCTAGCGTGCGAGCGCTAGGTGTTAGGTTTTTTTCTTTTGCACTCTCCATTGACTTCCTAACGTTGCAAAGTCCTTTGGTTAGCACACGGCGGGCTTTACTTGCTCGCAAACTTTTTACTTTCAACTTGTAATACATGCGCTACCTGACCTTTGCAAAAAGCTTGCTTCTAGAGAAGTTTATGCTCGAGCGAAAGCACTAAATATTGGACTAATTGTAATATAGCCCAAAATGTTTAGTTATGCATAGTAAAACAAGTTGTCAGTAGACTTCCATTATTTATTTTGCCCCCTTTTGATGTAATTTAGCTCTGAAACAGTGACTTCTTATTCTCAGTCATAGAAAAGCACCCTGAAGATTTATCAAAGCTAAACCTGCTACATATATTTCCCTAATTGGTTTAAACATATTACAACGTCAAAACAATTAACTTTATACTAATGATATGACCATGCCTAGCCTTGTTGTCTGCAGACTCAAGCTCCTCCAAATAAAGCAAGTGGTGGGTGGAGTTTGGCTATTGAAAAACAAATGCAGCAAACATGATGTTAATTTGTTTTAAATATGTTTAGACTTGGCTGATATGTTTTTCTATAGCTACAGAACAGAAATATATTGTAATGACAAGGGGGCCTATCTATCAAGCTCCGAAAGGAGCTTGACGGCCTGTGTTTCTGGCGAGTCTTCAGACTCGCCAGAAACAGCAGTTATGAAGCAGCGGTCACAAAGGCCGCCGCTCCATAACCTGTCCACCTGCTCTGAGCAGGAGGACAGACATCGCCGGAAATCAACCCGATCGAGTACGATCGGGTTGATTGACACCTCCCTGCTGGCGGCCCATTGGCCGCGAGTCTGCAGCGGGCGGCGTTGCACCAGCAGCTCTTGTGAACTGCTGGTGCAATGCTGAATACGGAGAGCGTATTGCTCTCCACATTCAGCGAAGTCTGGCGGACCTGATCCGCATTGTCGGATCAGGTCCGCCAGACTTTGTTAAATAGAGGCCAAGGTATTTACTAATCCTTTAAATGTATGCTAAAAATTATTTTAACGCATACACTCTTACACACACATAACAAATACATAACACATACACATACAAACATCACACACACATTACACATACCATACACACAAATATAAACATATGCACACATCACACACACATAAACCCACATACCATACACACACATACATACACAAATATGCACATATACACACATCACACACCCATACACACACATCCCTCACACATACACACACACAGCACACACACACACATAACATACAAATATCACACACACATAACACATACACATACAAACATCACATACACATTCATACACACAAATACATCACATACACACACTCACATACACACACATCACACATACATACACACACACAAATATACACATCCCACACCCATACACACACACACACACACACACACATCACACATACATCACACACACACACACACATCACACATACATACACATACATCACACACACATGCACACACATATCACACATATATACACACATCACACCATAGGCGGCTCTAGTGTTGGGCCAAATAGCCAACCGCCTAAGGCCTCACTCACGATGGGGCCTCACAGAGGGGCATAAAACATTTGCTTTGTTTGTTTGTTACCCTAGGATGTTTTTAGTAGTATAGTGGCTCTGCCCATCATCTTTCTCCTGGCTTAGCTGAATATTCTAACCCTCAAAGCCTTTTACAAAACTGCAACTTCTTTGGCTGTCAAGTCCTCTCTTCTCTCCACCGTTTGCCTGTTTCTGTGCACTACTGACATTTTCAGTGTACTTGGGAAGCAGAGGGGATGCAGACATCAATAAACATGTAAAAGGGAACTGCACTTTAAGCATCTTATCCCCTGGATCCAGAGGTGATAGGTTGCTATTAACATTTCCTATTTTCTCTCTCTCATCTGTCTTTCTCTCACACTCTCTCTTTCTTTCTTTACTCTTTTATTTCTCACTCCCCTCTTTTCTCTTTCCCTCTTCTCTCCCTCTTATTTTGCCCCCTCCTTTTCTCCCTCTAGTCTTTTTCTTATCTCTCTCACTAAATTCATTTTCTTCCCTCTTCTTTCTCTTACTACTTCCCCTATCTTCACTTTCTCCCACTCTCCCTCCTCTCTCTCCCCCTACTTTCTCTTTTTTCATGTCTCTCTCCATTTCATTTTATGCTTCCTCTCTCTTCCTCCTCCTCTCTTGTTCTTCCTTGTTTTTTTCTTTCTACTCTCTCCTCTAGACTCTACTCTTGCTTTCATCTCTCACTTTTCTTTTTACTGCTATCTCTTATCTTTGTATCTTCTACTCTCTCCCTTCTCTATCCACTCTCCCTTCTTTCTACAACCATTCTCTTAATTCTCTTTCCCTATTTTTATCTCTCACACTCTCTCACTTTTCTCTCTCCTCTCTCAACCTTCCACCTCTATTTTCAATTATTCCTTCTTTCTCTCTGTCTGTTTCTCCCTTGAGTCTCTCAACATGCACTGTTTATTCTTTCTTTCTCTTTTCCTTGCATTATTATTGAGGGATTTGTTAAAATGGAAGACCAAAACATAAATGATCTAAATATAAAAGAAAAAAGAGGAAAAATTATTGTACACAACCATGTATACAGTGCAGTACACCCAATACACACGCTGTGACTCCAGGCTCTTACTAGCTCTGCTAACTCTGTAGTATTTGAACTCCAAAACAGGGCTCCTTTGAAACACTGAGTGCTGTAGCTGCAGTTGCCAGACCGCTACTCCAATAGCAAGTATACAAAGTAACAAGCACTGCAAGGTGTGCAATTGTGTTCTGATTTTGCGCCAGACCATCACTGGCTTAGACACTGTGCTATGCTTTGTATATATTTTAAATGGATATAGTACAACTTATTGTTTTTATTGTTTTTATTCATTGTAACACCTTGCAGTGCTTGTTACTTTGTGTACTTGCTGATACAGTGCAGTACATGATGTGCATTACACACACATATACATAAACACACACAAAACTCACACGTCACACACACACACATCACCCACACTACACACACAAACATCACCCATACTACACACACAACACACATCACACACATATATCACACATATATACACACACACACACATACACATACAACAAACATCACATACATATACCACACATACACACACCACACATACACACAGTATAGGATAGTATGTTTCTGTATTTTTACATGAGATGTTTTTTTATATGTTTTATGTATGTATTTGTGTATATGTTTTGCTAGTTCATGCCTGTTTAGATGCATGTCATGTTTCATTCTGTTATATCTGAGTTTTTAAATATTTCTGAGAGTTTATGTTGTGCAAATGATTATGTTGCTGTGTGTATTTTAGTGTTTGAATGTTTGTGTGGATATATTTGTGTATTTATGTTTTCATTTAATTATGTTTAACATTTATTAGAGATACAACTTATATTTAGTTTTTGTTACGTATGTTTTGCCATAGTATCATCTCTTGCACATAATTGTCAGCCAGGGTAAATGAAGCTGGTCACATTGGCACTTTCTAAACAAATTGCATTTATTTATTGAACATTTAACAAGTTGCAGTCATAATATTGCTAAAGGTGAGATCTCAGTGAATCTGTTGACAATGACAAAATGGAAACATTCAAATGTAAATGTTTTGCATGTCACTATATCCATATAGCAGTTATAGAATATATAGCAATATAGAACATGAAAAACAGTGTACATTTAAACATTCAGAGGTTTCATGGTGTTATCAATTGTGTTTTGTTATATTCTTTATTTAATCCCTTGGCAATCGAAAAAAGTATTGCTCTGCAATGCGAACCTATGGCACTCATAACAAATTCGCTAACGCTCTTTTTCTAGGCTACCACCATACTGGCATCTCTGGTATTTTTAAATGTCAGGTTAATTTAGATTATAAAAGAATAAATATGGAATTCTACACTCTTTATTCAGAAAAAGGTGTGTTAGAGTCGAATATAGAACAAATCATTTAAAATCAGCACTATAAGCTTTAGTTTCTAAGTTACGCTGTATAGTTATTTATGCAAATGTATGCTAATTAGCATTGTCTGTCATTTTTTCTTAAGGAAGGGGGAACTCTAGTTCTCTTTGTGTAATAAGATGCTGACTGTAGATAGTTATACTTCCAGTTCACGTGCTGATACTTCTGGTTAATGAATTTATTATTAATTACCATGGCTTTTATTTTTTTCCAACAAAGGTGTCAACTTTACCCACATATAGCAGCATTCAAATATGGTGCCAGAATGCTGGGGACAGATAATTGTTTGAGGTACTTTCCAGCTGGTACTTTCCTTGTGATCTTTAGCAGGAACACAAGAGGACTGCAGACTGTGAACCATTTGAACCAGAAACTAAAGTAAAATATGAGCAGTAAGTACTTGAGGGATGTGGAAAAAAGAGGAAGATAACAGTGGAGATGCCTTAGAGGCAGCAATCTGTTTCCTTCATGTTATTGCAAACTCTTTCTCAAAGTAATGCCTGAACTGGATGACCACATGATCAAAGTTGCTAAAGGGCATTGTAAAGCACAAGAATAAAAGGGTTTGCAAGTTAATAAGAGTAACCATTACAAATGGCACTATGTTATGACCTATAGAAGGGAGCACTGCAGGAGGACGAGTGCAAACATTTATCAAGAAAAGAGTAAACAGAACAGAGTTTGAGGTGCACTCTTTTCTCTGCCCTCTAAAATGAAAGTTTATTGATAACTAAAAAGCTGTATTCAAACAGTAAAATGAATAACTAAAAACAAATCCAGTCCTCTCATTCCTACACATCAGTCACCAAATATAAATATAATTTTTTTATTATTACATGGCCTGGTTAGGAGCTATGAATTTAAACTGAAGGACCCTTCAGCCCCCCCCCCCCCTGTCTTTCCCGTTATCTTACTACTATACACTGATGTAATGTGAGTGGCAGTATTATATAATGCTGGTGAAGGCACCAACATCTGCCTCCAAAATGAGCCAACCTACAGATACATAGCATCTCCCATTTCCTGGCAAATAGCCACAGTTGTCTGCATTAGGTGAGACAGTTAATCTGTTATATAGGAGGAGACTGATAAGCCAATAGGTCCCTCTTGTTTTAGTTTGCAAAAGTTTCTTTTTACCTATTTATTAATAAAAGTTATTTAGAGAACAAAATAATGGGTGTAGCTACAACTGTGTTTATTGTTCTACTGTTTCCCCCCTTTATTGTTAGTGTACAATGGTAGCACCATTAGCCAACCACTTATAATCCTGACCCTGCATAATTTCCCTCACTAATGGAGTGACAAACTATGATACCTGAATATAATACATTTTTGCCAGAATACTTGTCTCAACTCTGCACTAGTTTCTGAGTGATTAACACTTTGTGTCATTCTGTTCCTTTAGTTGCTCCTGTCAGCCACAATTCTAATACAATAGTCGCTGTCCACTGCTCTGGTGCTGAATTTGCTATAATTTCTGTCACACGGGCACCTACTAGACGCTAGCTTCAGTTAAGAACAACTGGGACAGTTAAAGCTTATGCTGTTCAAAATCCAAGTATAAGTTTTCTTGTATAAGACACAGTTATTATATCTAATAGGTTAGTGATATCTGTTGTCTTGTATAAGACACATTTATTATATCTAATAGGTTAGTGATCTCTGATCCTTTTTCCCATGCTGTCTGGTCCTTAGTATTTAGTACAACTGGCCCTGTGTCAGATATGATTTAATATATAGCACACCTGGTCCTTTGCCTGACATTGTTAAGTATAACTGGCCCTGTGGCTGACACATTTTGTTAGCATTATTGGCCCTGCATCTGACACACTATTTGGTACATCTGGGCACTTATGTTTTCTATAGCAGTTACTGTGTTTCTATTTTTAGAAAGCTTGGGGAATTCAATGCCTGATGTCAAAAAGAGGGCAGGAGAGGTATTGAAGGCAGCTGCGGCTCCCGAGAGCACTGGCTTCCAGGACAATATTGACCCACAGCCTTAGACAGGATATTTATAGAATATCAAGTTCATTATGATGTAGCAACACCTTGTAAAATAGTTTGGGATTGACTCTCCTATAAATAAAACTGGTACAGCCTATTCAGTCTCGCCAATACCTTATTATTATACGAAAAACATAAAGAATGTAGAGATGTATGAACTTATGCGAACTACTGCACAGAATAACTGATAAGATTAGTTCCAGACATATTAACTAAAGAGGAGTATTTAACTCATCAAGTGTCACCAGAAAACTTAATACATAATCACTGTCATTACAAGTAAGGAATGGTCTGAAAACAGCAACATTGTCTTTTGTAACAACAATGACAGAGAGGTGATGTAGACTCAATCATCTTTTAGTTAATGATAAAAATACATTAAAAATATTAAGCGAAAGGGAAATTCTAATACGAATAAATACCTGCTTTAATTTGTAAAATCATGCCATTTGTCTATTACTGGTCCTAGCTAGGGTCCCTTAGTGGAGGGTAAACACATACGGCTAGATTACGAGTTTTTGTCGGTAATGGTGTGCGGGTCTAACAAGTCTTTTTTATCAACGCTCACTTAAGACAATACAGGTTTCCTTCAAGCCGGCGTTAGCCTCAGAAAAGTGAGCGTTGAGCAAAATTTAGCGTTGAGCAAAATTTAGCGTTGAGCAAAATTTAGCTCCACATCTCACTGTAATACCAGCGTTGCTTACGGTAGCGGTGAGCTGGCTAAACATGCTCATGCATGATTTCCCCATAGGAAACAATGGGGCTGAGCTGGCTGAAAAAAACCTAACACCTGCAAAAAAGCAGCGTTCAGCTTCTAACGCAGCCCCATTGTTTCCTATGGGGAAATAAAAGTTATGTCTGCACCTAACATCCTAACATGAACCCCAAGTCTAAACACCCCTAATATTACACTTATTAACCCCAAATATGCCGTCCCTGACATCGTTGCCGCCTACATTCTATTATTAACCCCTAATCTGCCGCTCCGGACACCGCTGCTACATACATTATCCCTATGAACCCCTAATCTACTGCCCCCAACATCGCCGAACCCTACATTATATTTAATAACCCCTAATCTGCCCACCCCAATGTCGCTGCAACTATATTAAAATTATTGACCCCTAATCTGCCACCTCCAACGTTGCCACCACTATAATAAATTTATTAACCCCTAAACCTAAGTCTAACCCTAACCCTAACACCACCTAACTTAAATATAATTTAAATACATCTAAATAAATTTACTATAATTAATTAAATTATTCCTATTTAAAACTAAATACTTACCTATAAAATAAACCATAAGCTAGCTACAATATAGCTAATAGTTACATTGTAGCTAGTTTAGGATTTAAATTTATTTTACAGGCAACTTTGTATTTATTTTAACTAGGTAGAATAGTTATTAAATAGTTATTAACTATTTAATAACTTCCTAGTTAAAATAAGTACAAATTTACCTGTAAAATAAATCCTAACCTAAATTACAATTACACCTAACAGTACACTATCATTAAATTAATTACATAAATTACCTACAATTACCTACAATAAAGTACAAAAACAAACAAACACTAAATTACAGAAAATGAAAAAAAGAATTACAATTTTTTTAAACTAATTACACCTAATCTAATCCCCCTAATAAAATAAAAAAGCCCCCCAAAATAATAAAATTCCCTACCCTACACTAAATTACAAATAGCCCTTTAAAGGGCGTTTTGCGGGGCATTGCCCCAAAGTAATCAGCTCTTTTACCTATAAAAAAAATACAATACCCCCCAACATTAAAACCCACCACCCACACACTCAACCCTACTCTGAAACCCACCCAATCCCCCCTTTAAATAACCTAACACTACCCCCTTGAAGATCACCCTACCTTGAGTCGTCTTCACCCAGCCGGGCACAAGTGGACGTCCAGAGGGGCAGAAGTCTTCATCCGATCCAGCCAGAAGAGGACATCCAGCCCGGCAGAAGTCTTCATCCAGGCGGCATCTTCTATCTTCTTCCATCCAGAGTGGAGTGGGTCCATCTTGAAGACATCCGACGCGGAGCATCCTCTTCCATCCGACGGTGACTGAAGAATGAAGGTTCCTTTAAGTGACGTCATCCAAGATGGCGTCCCTTCAATTCCGATTGGTTGATAGAATCCTATCAGCCAATCTGAATTAAGGTAGGAAAAATCCTATTGGCTGATGCAATCAGCCAATAGAATTGAGCTTGCATTCTATTGGCTGATTGGAACAGCCAATAGAATGCGAGCTCAATCCTATTGGCTGATTGGATCAGCCAATAGGATTGAACTTCAATCCTATTGGCTGATTGCATCAGCCAATAGGATTTTTCCTACCTTAATTCCGATTGCTTGATAGGATTCTATCAGTCAATCGGAATTGAAGGGATGCCATCTTGGATGACGTCACTTAAAAGAACCTTCATTCTTCAGTTGCCATCGGATGGAAGAGGATGCTCCGCGTCGGATGTCTTCAAGATGGACCCGCTCCGATCTGGATCAAAGAAGATAGAAGATGCCGCCTGGATGAAGACTTCTACCGGTCTGGATGTCCTCTTCTGGCAGGATCAGATGAAGACTTCTGCCCCTCTGGACGTCCACTTGTGCCCGGCTGGGTGAAGACATCTCAAGGTAGGGTGATCTTCAAGGGGTTAGTGTTAAAATTTTTTAAGGGGGGGATTGGGTGGGTTTTAGAGTAGGGTTGGGTATGTGGGTGGTGGGTTTTAATGTTGGGGGGGTATTGTATTTTTTTTACAGGTAAAAGAGCTGATTACTTTGGGGCAATGCCCCGCAAAAGGCCCTTTTAAGTGCTATTTGTAATTTAGTGTAGGGTAGGGAATTTTATTATTTTGGGGAGCTTTTTTATTTTATTAGGGGGATTAGATTAGGTGTAATTAGTTTAAAAAAATTGTAATTCTTTTTTTATTTTCTGTAATTTAGTAGGTTTTTTTTTGTCCTTTAGTTTATTTATTTTAATTGTATTTAATTGTAGTTAATTGTAGGTAATTTATTTAATTAATTTAATGATAGTGTAGTGTTAGGTGTAATTGTAATTTAGGTTAGGATTTATTTTACAGGTAAATGTGTACTTATTTTAACTAGATAGCTATTAAATAGTTAATAACTATTTAATAACTATTCTACCTAGTTAAAATAAATACAAAGTTGCCTGTAAAATAAATATAAATCCTAAGCTAGCTACAATGTAACTATTAGTTATATTGTAGCTATCTCAGGGTTTATTTTATCGGTAAGTATTTAGTTTTAAATAGGATTAATTTATTTAATAGTAGTAATTTTATTTTGTGTTATTTAAATTATATTTAAGTTAGGAGGGGTTAGACTTAGGGTTAGATTTAGGTTTATGGGTTAATAAATTTAATATAGTAGCGGCGACGTTGGGGGCGGCAGATTAGGGGTTAATAAATGTAGGTAGGTATTGGCGATGTTAGGGACGGCAGATTAGGGGTTAATAAAATTTAACTAGTGTTTGCGAGGCAGGAGTGCGGTGGTTTATGGGTTAATATATTAAGGTGGCGGCAATATCCGGTCGGCAGATTAGGGGTTAAACATTTTAGTTAAGTGTTTCCGATGTGGGGGGGGGCTCGGTTTAGGGGTTAATAGGTAGTTTATGGGTGTTAGTGTACTTTGTAGCACTTTAGTTAAGAGTGTTATGTTACGACGTTAGCCCATAAAACTCTTAACTACTGACTTTTAAATGCGGTAGGAGTCTGGACAGGAGAGGGTCTACCGCTCACTTTTTCAAGCAATCGTAATACCGGTGTTAGGAAAATCCCATTAAAAAGATAGGATACGCAATTGACGTAAGGGGATTTGCGGTATGCGAAAATCACGGGAAAAAAGTGAGCGGTACACCTGTACCTGCCTGACTCGTAATATCAGTGGGTGTTAAAAAGCAGCGTTGGGACCTCTCAACGCTGCTTTTTAAGGCTAACGCAAGACTCGTAATCTAGCCGATAGTAAACTAACAAATCAGAGAATGCAACTTTTGTACCTCTAATATTAGGACCATTTAAAATGCACTATACCATTAGAAGTATTTTTCATGCGACACATGGTAAATACAGTTAGGCTGTGTACACATTCATCTGTATGCACTGCATGCTTTAAGCATCACTGGTGAGATCAGAAGCATTTTTGCAACGCACGTTACACACTAACATATGCGCAAAAGAAAAAAAGTTTATTAAAATAAAAATAAAACAGAGACAAAATTGTCAGCTTTAAGATGGTGAGACATGATACTTTACATGGGCAATAGTGTCTTTTTAAATGAGTACGTTAAAAAATCCAGACCTCACCTTGAGAGTGCCCGGGAACATAGAATGTTGTCAACCCCTTTTTGTATCAATACAAATATCTTTCTATTCAGTGAGACAACTTTAACATAGGAAAACAGACATAAATATTTAACATTTGCACTCATGAACAGACCCTGTTTAGTAAACATGCCGCTGTTGTATTGTTTTTTTTCTGCATTTGTATCAGTTCTCAATTGTGTGAGATGTCATGTATTTAACACAATTATAAAGATTAGTGGCAGGAACACCCACTGGTAATCAGCTAGACAAGAGCCTCAGTGTGTTTTAAACATAACCTTGCATGGAAAACGAGATCCCTTGCAGTATAATGAGCGTTTTTGACTCCCACTGCCTCACCCTTGGAACCATCCTCCTTCTTCTACAGATGGAAATATATTCCCTGACAGAAGCATACAGATGTATGCCTGGTCCTGATTGGCTCAGCAGCCGTATTCCCATCTGGAGTGGCACAGGATAATTACTTTGACAGTATCATGTCCGCTTCACATCGATAAATGCCGACAGCATACGCTGTCGGCATTTATCATTGCATCAGCAGTTCTTGTGAACGGCTGGTGCAATGCCACCCCTTGCAGATTCACGGCCAATCGGCCGCTAGCAGAGGGGGGTCAATCAACCCGATCATATTCGATTGGGTTGATTTTCTGTCCGTTTGCAAATAAAGAAATGTATTTAAAAACAAAATGCATTATCAATATATTGGGCATATTTATCAAGCTCCATATAGAGCTTGATGCCCCTTGTTACCAAGAAATTATGAAGCAGCAGTATAACTTGTCCGCCTGCTCTGTGGCAGCAAATTCGATCAGGTTGATTGACACCGCCTGCTAGTGACCGATTGGCCATGAATCTGCAGGGAGCCGCATTGCACCAGCAGTTCACAAGAACTTCTGGTGCAATGATAAATGCAGACAGCGTATGCTGTTGGCATTTATCGATGGGCAGCAATGTGCAGTGGATGTGATACGTTACTTCGTATTATGTCAGCTTGCACATTGTTAAATATTCCCCATAGCCTTTTCATTTTTAAATGAGAATGTTTCTTTAAAATCTTCAAGTTATGTCTCTAATAAATCTGGAACAAGCCTACATTTATATTGGAAAGAAGTGTGAAAAATGATAAGAAAATAGCTTTTCCTTTGATTTTTGCAGACCTACACACAAGCAAAATAGCTGACAATGAAAAAATAAAAACTATATGTAGTGACTAACTGATTTGGAATTGTTGACGACAAGTGTCTTAAAAGGTCATAAAACACTTCCTGCTTATGTGTAATAATTTGTGCTTGTACTACGGTTTTTGGCTGCTTTAAGGAGAGTGGGACAGATCACAATTTTTCATACATTGCTCACTCGTGTATCCTACAGAAAATGTATTAAAAGGGAACTAATAGGTAATCAAAAAAACAGATAACGCGAACAACGTCTATTAGACATATAAAAGAGCACCATTTAGACATGTGAAAAACTTGAAAAAAGTTACAGAAATATAAAATAGAATGAAAAATGAGGCAACCTCGTCAGCTTTAAAATATCAAGACATGACAGTGAGATAGGATTCTTCATAATGGCAATTACAACTTCTAAATGTTGCAGGTTTAGGTGAGATATCCAGACCAGGGGGTAGATTTATCATAGTGCGAGCGGACATGATATGATGTAGTGTAGTATTATGTCCGCTTCACATCGATAAATGCCGTTATCATTGCATCAGCAGTTCTTGCCGCTAGCAGGGGGTGTCAATCAACCCGATCATATTCGATCCAGTTGATTTCTGTCAGTGGCCTCAGAGCAGGTGGAAAAGTTATGGAGCAGCGGTCTTTAGACCGCTTCTTCATAACTTATGTTTCCGGCAAGCTTGAAGGCTTGCGCGGAAACAGGGGCATCATGCTACATACGGAGCTTGAGAAATCATCCCCCAAGCCTTGAGAGTACCCCAGACCACTACAGGCAGCATCTACAAGACTGACAGAACAAATGTTCTATCCTCTGAGACTACTTTTCCATAACAATATATGATAATATTTAACAATTACACCCATTTACAGAACCCATTTTTCAAATGTGTTTCCAAAGCATTTTTCCATGTTACCAGCAGTTCTTGTTTGATGAACAATATATTATATTGGGCCACCTAGCACAACTATAGATAAATAAACAAAATGTGATGTAACCCTACTGTGTGAATATACCAATTCAAAACCGTACACACAGTTTAGAGAGCTTATATAGCCCTAAGTTTAAAACTCATGGACATGTAATCCACCTCATCCAGGTATCATGATTCTTCTGTAAAAATTATAGTATGCATATTTATTATTATTATTATTTATTTATAAAGCACTAACATATAACGCAGCTTTGTAATATTAAGTGTACAGTTATGGAGTTCAATAATCACAATATGTTTACATGAATCACAAAGGGTAGAGGGCTCTGCTGCAAGGTATAAACCACTACAGGTAGACTTATGAGTTTACATTCTAAAGGAAAAAGGTGTAAAGTGTCTTTAAACAAGAAGAGTTTGTATTTCTGATACATCGGGGTAACGAACAGTTAGTAGGTAGTATATGTTGCCAATCAGTTGGATACACCCTTCCTGATATAACATGTCTTCATGTAGTATAATACTTTCATGATATATTTTGACTTCTTTTCTTGCCATTTAAAACCATAAACTGTAGTTTTTCCTTTTCCCATACAGAGAGATTGAAGAGCATTCCATGGAATTCAGAACTCTGGCTTTACTATGGGCTAGATCACTGGTTTTCAAACCTGTGCTCAGGCTTACCTAACGGGACACATTTTGAGGATATTTGAACTGGAGCATAGATTAAATAATCAGCTGATTAGTAAACGGTTATTTTACCTGCTCTCATCCAAGGTAATACTGAAAACCTGGCCTGTTGGGGAGGCATGAGAACAGGATTGAAAACCAGTAGGCTAGCTTATGAGTGGAGCGCAATTTATCGCTCCCCCTTGCACGTTAAATTCACTAGAAGTAAGCGTTTTGTGTGTGATGGTAGTGCACGTATTACAAGTTGAAAGTAAAAAGTTTTTGTACTAGCGTTAACCCAATGCTCCCAAACAGCTGAAGTTCAAATATCGCAACCACATTAACGTATTCCCTTATAGACTAACCTAACATAAAATATTAATATTTCACATTCCAACGTTCTTCACATAGAAGAATATATTCTGTTTATTCAGAAATATATATTTTTTTTATATATATATATATATATATATATATATATATATACACATACACACATATATATATATATATATAAAGTCAAAACGAAAATTTAAAGCAATAGGTGCCAAATGCGGTTAAAAAATGAATTTTATTTGTGTAGTCACACAATTAAAACATGGGGGTAGTACAAAAAGCAAACAAATTAGGCAACAAAACTGAGCACATAGTTGGTTGCTGACATGTTTCGGCACACAGCCGTAATCATAGCGCTATGCTATGATTACGGCTGTGTGCCGAAACATGTCAGCAACCAACTATGTGCTCAGTTTTGTTGCCTAATTTGTTTGCTTTTTGTACTACCCCCATGTTTTAATTGTGTGACTACACAAATAAAATTCATTTTTTAACCGCATTTGGCACCTATTGCTTTAAATTTTTGTTTTGACTTTTAATATTCTATCAGGATTAAGCATTGGTGCCCAGTGGTTTTTGTATGCTCCATACGATACCCCTAAGCTAGCGTGGACAGCTAGACTTCCTATTGGATTACTACAGACCATCATATCCCAGCTAAAGAATCCTTTTCACCCCATTGGATGACCCTCGACACGTGGTACACCACACACGCTCAGACGCAACAACAGCGTCCTTCACAGCACTGTCTGTAGACAGAGATTGCAGAGGCAAGTTTGCCGGGCAGAGACCGGACCGAGAGTGGGTCTTCAATTAATAAGGATTTGAACGGATTCGTGGTGTCTGGCGTTCCTCTGTAGCAGTGGTAAGTGGGCTTAACCGCATAGCGGTAAACATTACACAGATGCATTTGGAAGCATAAAGTTTGTGAAATCCATAAGACCCATAACTGCTATTTAGAGCTTACCTGATTAATAGGAGACAACCTGTGAACGCCAGTTATACCTTTTTGGGACTGTTCCTCCATTTATACATTTGTGTTTGTGGATTTTTTGGAAGTGCTTGGGCGATCGCTACCAGGGGTTTTATATAATAAGACTATTATTTGAATGCTTATATAGTTATTTTTGAGACACAAAATTTCCCTTTTGCTTATATATATATATATATATATATATATATATATATATATATATATATATATATATATGATTATATGTAGGTATAGATGTATAGAGATATATATAGAAATATATATTTAAAAATACTTAGAACATATTCCCCATATGGGAAGAACATTGGAATGTGAAATATTTACAGTACATTCAGTTAAACACGTCTTGCGTTATGAGTAAAAAAGCAGCAAATACTAAAATTAAATTATTAACCCCTAATCTGCCGCTCCGGACATCGCCACAACTATAATAAACATATTAACCCCTAAACCGCCACACTCCCGCATAGCAAACATTAGTTAAATATTATTAACTCCTAATCTGCTGTCCCTAACATCGCTGCCACCTACCTACATTTATTAACCCCTAATCTGCCGCCCCCAACGTCGCTGACACTATATTAAATTTATTAACCCCTAAACTTAAGTCTAACCCTAACCCTAACACTCCCTAACTTAAATATAATTAAAATAAATCTAAATAAAAATTCCTATCATTAACTAAATAATTCCTATTTAAAACTAAATACTTACCTATAAAATAAACCCTAAGCTAGCTACAATATAACTAATAGTTACATTGTAGCTAGCTTAGGGTTTATTTTTATTTTACAGGCAAGTTTGTATTTATTTTAACTAGGTAGAATAGTTACTAATAGTTAGTAACTATTTAATAACTACCTAGCTAAAATAAATACAAATTGACCTGTAAAATAAAATCTAACCTGTCTTACACTAACACCTAACCTAACCCTACAATTAAATAAATTCCCTAAATTAAATACAATTACCTAAATTCAAAACAATTAGCTAAATTACAAAAAAAACCCACTAAATTACAGAAAATAAAAAACAAATTACAAGATCTTTAAACTAATTACACCTAATCTGATTGGAACAGCCAATAGAATGTGAGCTCAATCCTATTGGCTGAATGGATCAGCCAATAGGATTGAAGTTCAATCCTATTGGCTGATTGCATCAGCCAATAGGATTTTGTCAACCTTAATTCCGATTGGCTGATAGAATTCTATCAGCCAATCGGAATCTAAGGGACGCCATCTTGGATGACGTCACTTAAATTTACCTTCATTCGTCTGGTAGTCATCGTTGGAAGAGGATGCTCCGCGCCGGATGTCTTGAAGATGGAGCCGCTCTGCGTTGGAAGGATGAAGATAGAAGATGCCGTCTGGGTGAATACTTCTACCTGTCTGGAGGACTACTTCTGCCGGCTTCGTTGAGGACATCTTGCCACTTGGATGAAGACTTCTCCCGGTAAGTGGATCTTCGGGGTTAGTGTTAGGATTTTTTAAGGGTGTATTGGGTGGGTTTTATTTTTAGGTTAGGGCTTTGGGCCGCAATAGAGCTAAATGCCCTTTTAAGGGCAATGCCCATTCAAATGCCCTTTTCAGGTCAATGGGGAGCTTAGGTTTTTTTAGTTATGGTTTTATTTGGGGGGGTTGGTTGTGTGGGTGGTGGGATTTACTGTTGGGGGGTTGTTTATATTTTTTTTTTTACAGGTAAAAGAGCTGATTTCTTTGGGGCAATGCCCCGCAAAAGGCCCTTTTAAGGGCTATTGGTAGTTTAGTTTTAGCTAGGGTTTTTTATTTTGGGTGGGCTTTTTTTATTTTGATAAGGCTATTAGATTAGGTGTAATTAGTTTAAAGATCTTGTAATTTGTTTTTTATTTTCTGTAAATTAGTGTTTGTTTTTTTTGTAATTTAGCTAATTGTTTTGAATTTAGTTAATTGTATTTAATTTAGGGAATTTATTTAATTGTAGGGTTAGGTTAGGTGTTAGTGTAAGACAGGTTAGGTTTTATTTTACAGGTCAATTTGTATTTATTTTAACTAGGTAGTTATTAAATAGTTAATAACTATTTAGTAACTATTCTACCTAGTTAAAATAAATACAAACTTGCCTGTAAAATAAAAATAAAACCTTAACTAGCTACAATGTAACTATTAGTTATATTGTAGCTATCTTAGGGTTTATTTTATAGGTAAGTATTTAGTTTTAAATAGGAATTATTTAGTTAATGATAAAAAAATTTATTTAGATTTATTTTAATTATATTTAAGTTAGGGGGTGTTAGGGTTAGACTTAGGTTTAGAAGTTAATAAATTTAATATAGTGTCAGCGACGTTGGGGGCGGCAGATTAGGGGTTAATAGATATAGGTAGGTGGCAGCGATGTTAGGGACAGCAGATTAGGGTTTAATAATATTTAACTAGTGTTTGCGATGCGGGAGTGCGGCGGTTTAGGGGTTAATATGTTTATTATAGTGGCGGCGACATTGGGGCAGCAGATTAGGGGTTAATAAGTGTAGGTAGGTTGCAGCAACATTGGGGGCAGGAGATTAGGGGTTAATAAATATAATGTAGGTGTAAGCGATGTTGGGGGCAGCAGATTAGGGGTTAATAAGTATAATAGAGAAAATCACACCGGGCTACAAAGCAACAGTCCAAAAATCATCTTTGATCCTCCATTAAAAGCAGGATACAAAAAGAAAACACACACAGTGAGGGCTCAAAAAATCTTACGCGTTTCACGCCTGGTGGCGCTTACTCATAGATAATGAGCCTCAAGTAAAACTGCGGTTGCATTTGAAAGGAGACTCATCCAATCAGAAATACACTGCCTATGACATCATGACAGCTACACAGCTGACAAACAAACAATGGGATAAGACTCCTATAAACAAATGCAACTGCATTATAAATTTCAACAATACAATACTTGCAAAAAATGACAAAAGGCAACATTAAAAACCCTTAAATACATACATGGGCATAAGAAGCAACAATGTATGAATTGTAATGTACTAGTCAAAAATAGTTGCAATAGATACTTAATTGGATAGTTGTAAATGGTTGATTTTAAAAAAATACTCAGATACAAACTCCAGTAAGAAACTCATAATACAGTATAGCAACTCACTCATTGCATATAGCAACTCACTCACTGCATATAGTGACTAACTCGCTGCATATAGCGACTCCCTCGCTGCATATATAGCGACTCCCTCGCTGCATATAGTGACTCCCTCGCTGCATATAGTGACTTCCTTGCTGCATATAGTGACTCCCTCACTGCATATAGTGACTCCCTCGCTGCATATAGTGACTCCCTCGCTGCATATAGTGACTCCCTCGCTGCATATAGTGACTCCCTCGCTGCATATAGTGACTCCCTCGCTGCATATAGTGACTCCCTTGCTGCATATAGTGACTCCTTCGCTGCATATAGTGACTCCCTCGCTGCATATAGTGACTCCTTCACTGCATATAGTGACTCCCTCGCTGCATATAGTGACTCCTTCGCTGCATATAGTGACTCCCTCGCTGCATATAGTGACTCCTTCACTGAATATAGTGACTCCCTCGCTGCATATAGTGACTCCCTCACTGCATATAGTGACTCCCTCGCTGCATATAGTGACTCCTTCACTGCATATAGTGACTCCCTCACTGCATATAGCAACTCCCTCACTGCATATAGTGACTCCCTCGCTTCATATAGTGATTCCTTCGCTGCATATAGTGACTCCCTCACTGCATATAGTGACTCCCTCACTGCATATAGTGACTCCCTCGCTGCATATAGTGACTCCCTCGCTGCATATAGTGACTCACTCGCTGCATATAGTGACTCCCTCCCTGCATATAGTGACTCCCTCGCTGCATATAGTGACTCCCTCGCTGCATATAGTGACTCCCTCTCTGCATATAGTGACTCCCTCGCTGCATATAGTGACTCCCTCGCTGCATATAGTGACTCCCTCTCTGCATATAGTGACTCCCTCGCTGCATATAGTGACTCCCTCGCTGCATATAGTGACTCCCTCTCTGCATATAGTGACTCCCTTGCTGCATATAGTGACTCCCTCGCTGCATATAGTGACTCCCTCGCTGCATATAGTGACTCCCTCGCTGCATATAGTGACTCCCTCTCTGCATATAGTGACTCCCTCGCTGCATATAGTGACTCCTTCGCTGCATATAGTGACTCCCTCGCTGCATATAGTGACTCCCTCGCTGCATATAGTGACTCCCTCTCTGCATATAGTGACTCCCTTGCTGCATATAGTGACTCCCTCACTGTATATAGTGACTCCCTCGCTGCATATAGTGACTCACTCGCTGCATATAGTGACTCCCTCGCTGCATATAGCAACTCCCTCACTGCATATAGTGACTCCCTCGCTGCATATAGTGACTCCCTCGCTGCATATAGTGACTCCCTCGCTGCATATAGTGACTCCTTCACTGCATATAGTGACTCCCTCGCTGCATATAGTGACTCCTTCGCTGCATATAGTGACTCCCTCGCTGCATATAGTGACTCCCTCGCTGCATATAGTGACTAACTCGCTGCATATAGTGACTCCCTCGCTGCATATAGTGACTCCCTCGCTGCATATAGTGACTCCCTTGCTGCATATAGTGACTCCCTCTCTGCATATAGTGACTCCCTCGCTGCATATAGTGACTCCCTCACTGCATATAGTGACTCCCTCACTGCATATAGTGACTCCCTCGCTGCATATAGTGACTCACTCGCTGCATATACGGACTCCCTCGCTGCATATAGCGACTCCCTCGCTGCATATAGTGACTCCCTCGCTGCATATAGTGACTCCCTCTCTGCATATAGTGACTCCCTCGCTGCATATAGTGACTCCCTCGCTGCATATAGTGACTCACTCGCTGCATATAGTGACTCCCTCGCTGCATATAGTGACTCACTCGCTGCATATAGTGACTCCCTCACTGCATATAGTGACTCCCTCGCTGCATATAGTGACTCCCTCACTGCATATAATGACTCCCTCGCTGCATATAGTGACTCCCTCGCTGCATATAGTGACTCCCTCGCTGCATATAGTGACTCCCTCACTGCATATAATGACTCCCTCGCTGCATATAGTGACTCCCTCGCTGCATATAGTGACTCCCTTGCTGCATATAGTGACTCCCTCGCTGCATATAGTGACTCCCTCACTGCATATAGTGACTCCCTCACTGCATATAGTGACTCCCTCACTGCATATAGTGACTCCCTCGCTGCATATAGTGACTCCCTCGCTGCATATAGCGACTCCCTCGCTGCATATAGTGACTCCCTCGCTGCATATAGAGACTCCCTCACTACATATAGCAACTCACTCACTACATACAGTACTGGTATAAAGTTACTTTTATGAGCTTTAATGCACACTTATATCAAAAGATCGCCTATTGTTTTAAATGAGAAAACATTAAAATAGTGCACCATATAACCCACTGATCCTCCACTGACTTAGAGGAAAAGAAGGAATGCATACCAATACACATGTATAGGCAAGTGCACAACTAAGAAAATATGTATATGTGTATATATATTAGTTTCAATAATATGAAAATAAGAGACTGCTATGTGTAATATTTAGATACCTCTATATATGTATACAAAAGGCTTAACAAAAACTGATCTTAATCTTATAAATACAAGATAACAGCCCAGCACAAATAGGCCACTGCACGCCAACCTAGGTCACCACAGAGACCCAAAAGTAACTAAATATTTGCAGAAATGGAAGGCAGCAAAGAAGTGGAGTTCAATTATTTATTGAGCACAGCAAACAAGCAACGTTTCGGGAGTCAACATCCCTTAATCATGCAATATAAAAACACTGATATAACATATCCTTATATACCCTACCACCACAAGAGGGCAGTAGTGGGTATTTACAAAGTTAACCATTTCATATATTTATTTTAAACAATACAAATTCAATGGGATACAAAACAGTATTATAAAACCCTAACTCGAGACAGGAGCGTACATGTATTTTCCTTTTAATTCAGATTTGCTATTTCAAGGACAAACTCGAGATCAATTTAAACATTTTTAAACCTAAAAAAGAATTATTTAAAGTTATTAAGTTATATGAACCTAATTTAATAAATATGGCCCTGATTTAATAACAGGACATAAATAAGGCCCCCAGAAGTAGATACATGTCTTAATCTTAATTTAATTTCGAATAATTTAAATTTAAAGTTAAAGACAAGGACAAGGGAAATAGTAGCAAGGGACAATAAAGGAGACTTCTGTACTACTCACAACGCCTATTAGAGGAAGATAGAAAGATCCCAATCTCTATTCATACCAACAGGCTCCATAGTACCTAGTTCAAATATCCAAAAGCATTCTCTTTGTTTTAACAATAGATTTCTATCCCCACCCCTCCTGGGTCTAGGCACAATTGTGTCTAGGCACAATTGATTTACAGCATGCCCCATTTGGGAAAAGTGGCAAGAAACAGGGGCAAGGGTATTATTATTCCTCACAGAGCTTTTGTGTTCACAAGGACATTTAATCAGATAAACCACATATTGGGTGTTACAAGTATGAAAACCTCTAATAGAGTATTTTTTGCCAGACCTAGGATGGAAAAACGAGGATCCTTTAATCATGTTTCCACAACAGGAGCATCCAAGACAGGGAAAACATCCGTTATTTTTATGAGTTAAATACTTTTGTGCATCAACAGGCGTCACAGAGCCAATATCCGCTCTGAATGCTGGCATTGGAGCATCAACGAATTTGGGTATATTGGGATTACATTTATTCAAGATGCCCCATTGTTTTCTGATAATCTTTTGTATCAGGTAGCTTTGAGAATTGTATTCAGAGACAAAGACCATCCGTTGACTCTTAGATTTTTTGTCCTTTTTAGGCCCTAACAAACTCCCTCTAGGGGTGTTAGAAATAATATTCATTTATTTTTCAATCAGAGTCTGTAGATAGCCTCTCTCAATGAAACACTCACCCATTTCCTTCAATCTAATATCAAAAAGTTTTTCATCAGAAACTATACGGCGAACCCTAAGAAGTTGACTTCTAGGTAATGCTTTTAGAAGGGCAAGGGGGTGGGCACTATCAAAATGCAAAATACTGTTGCAGTCAGTGGATTTCCTAAACAAATCAACTTTAATAGTATCGTCAATTTTAATAATCTTAGTATCAAGAAAAATTAATTCCTCCTCACTATAAGTTAATTTGAACTTCAAATGAGTAGTCGAGCTATTTATATCATTAACAAAGGAGACAAGGGTCCCAATGTAGCCCAGCCTAATGAAAAAGACATCATAGATGTAGAGCCACCAACAGGTGCCACACCGAATGAAGTCAGAACTGGCATATACAAATTTTTCTTCAAACATAATCATTAATAAATTGGCATAATTTGGGGCGACGTTGGAACCCATGGCCATACCGTGTATTTGCAAAAAATATTCATCCTGAAATAGGAAATAATTGTTATAAAGAACAAATTCAAGCAACAAAATGAGAAACTCGATCTGAGCTGAGGTAAAATCACCACTATTGGTGGTGATTGATGTGTATAAGCTCTCAACATCAAGGCTGAAAAGTATGAATCTACCTGTGCCCAGATCCAATGCCTCAATCTTTAACAAAAAATCGCTGGTAACTTTAATAAAAGAATTTGTAGTTTCAACAAAGGGTCTAAGGATTTTCTCCAAATAGATGGAAACATTGGAGGACACTCAGCCAATACTGGAAATACTGGCGGTTTCTTATCATCTTTATGTATTTTAGGTAAAACATAAATAACTGGAGTGATGATGAGATGTTTAATTTCTAAAAATTTAGCTAAATCTTTCCCAATAATAGCGTTATTCACAGCATTAGTTATGATTTTCCTAAATTCCTTTTGAATTAAAAAAATAGGATTAGTACTTAATCTGCTATAAACATTCTGATTGTTTAATTGCCCCCTGATCTCATTGATATAATATTCTGTATCCAATATTACAATGGCACTGCCCTTATCCGTACTTTTCAGGATAATATCATCTTCATCTCTACTTTGTAATAATTTTAAAGCTTCATAATCCTTTTTAGAAACATTATTTACTTTGTTAAAAAAATTACTTACTTTATTAGAAAAATTAACCTTACTCACATTGCCATAAGATTTCTTATAACTACCTTTTTAGTCACTTTATTTTTGTCACGTTTCAGTTTTAGTGAATCAATATCATGTAGTACCAAATTTACAAAAGTTTTAACACTGTGATTACTTAATCTTATAAGCCATATTAATACAAGTGCTAATGAAACTTTCCCTAAGGGAATCATTCCACAAAATATCTCATGTCCCATTACAAGTTCATTACCAGTGGTGATTTGGTCCTAAGTCTGTATATCCAAAAAAAGTTCCTTCTTATCAAGGATTTTGATGAGATTCCCACCCCTAATGGGGGTCCTCGCTAGATCAATGATTTTAATCTTAAAACTAGGTACACTCATCAAATGAAAAAGATTAAACTGTCTAACCACTGCAGAATTTTTATTAAAATTCTTAACATCCCCCAGATGTTCTCTGGCTCGTGACTTAAGGGATCTAGTCGACTGGCCTACGTACTGTGCTCCACATATTTGGCAGTCCAAAAGGTACACTATATGGTCAGTAAGGCAGGTAGCATGAAACCGAATTTCAAAATTTTCTCCTGTGACATTACTATGGAATTTATTAATAAAATCCATAGTATCACAAGTTTGTCAAATGAGACCTAAAGTTACCTTTGCCTCTTAGCCAAGTAGTGTTACCTGATTTTTTAGACATAATCATACTCGGTGCCAGTTTCGATGCCAATGTAGGTGGTTTTCTAGCTATGAATTTGCAATTCTTTATATATGTTTGTAGAATGGCATCACCCTTCAATACCTTCAAGTGTTTTCTAATGATTTTGCATATGGTGTCATACTGTTTAGAAAATTCAGTAGTAAAAACTATACTGTCCTCATCTAAATATTCTTTCTTCCCTGACTCTCCTATTTTAGTCCTCGGTTGCCAAGTTTTAATTTCCTCAAATGTGTCTTGTAGAGTCTTGTGGTCGTAACCTCTCACCTTGAGTCGACCAATAAGATCCTTATCCCCCTCAATGTAATTTTCCAATGTGCTAGAGTTTCGCCTTAGTCTAATAAATTGGCTTCTTGGAATGGATTTAACTAAGTGTGCGGGGTGATGTAGCATGGAGTATGATATTACCTGCTGTGTCTTTACGGTAATTATTCGTGACAATCTCATTTGTAACTGAATCTCCTCGTAGATGTAGATCCAAATAATTGACCTCATTTTTAAACATCTCACCTGTAAATCTAAGATTAATGTTGTTGTTGTTGATATAGGTTAAGAAGCTGTCAAATTGAAAAGTGTCTCTGATAATAAAAATTAGATTGTCAATATACCTCATGTACAACAGGATGTTGGGCCTGAATGCCTCCCCAATATTATAAATGTGCTGGAGTTCCCACTCACCCACAGACAGATTTGCATATGATGGGGCAAACTTGCCATACCCTGACTCTGTAAGTAAAATTCTGAGTCAAACATAAAATAATTGTGGGTGAGCAGGAACTCCACAACATCCAAGAGGTATTGTTTTATCTCTCCAACGTAGGAGGTTTCCTTTGCTAGGAAAAACTCAAGGGCCCGACATCCGTGTCCATGAGGTATAGAAGAATAAAGTGAGACGACATCAACAACCACCCATCTATAGTATCTTGCCAATGAAAGTTGTTCAGGATACTTAAAAGATGGCTCGAATCCCTGAAATAGCTATATAGATTTTTTACCAAGGGTTGAAGGATATTGCCTACCCACTCTGACACAGGCTCAAGAAGTGAGCCTATGCCAGAGATGATAGGACGCCCCGGGGGAGATGAAATACTTTTATGGGTCTTAGGGAGATAGTGAAAAGAAGGAATGATGACATGTGTTGGTAAGAGTTGTCTAGATTGTTCAAGAGTTAGTATACCCAGAGAGACTGCTTCACTAAGGAGTTTATTGAGTTGGCCCTTAAATAAAGTTGTAGGATCATTGTGTAATTTGTGGTATGTACTCATATCCAACAACTGTCTGTTGGCTTCTGCCAAATAATCCCACTTATTGAGAACTATGACATTGCCACCCTTGTCAGAGTTCCTGATGACAATGTCGTTGTTCTCAGCCAAATCATTTAATGCTAATCTTTCAGGTTTAGTAAGGTTGTCCCTATATTGAACTGTTTTGGTATCCTCTTCTAATTTTAGGATGTCCTCCTCTACCCGTTTATGAAAGGAGTCAATAAAGCTCCCTCTAAAATGCCTGGGATAAAAATTAGATTCCAATCTTTTGGGTGGTGGAATATCCTTAACCGTACTAGCAGATGATGCATTCAAATTTTTAATGGTTTCAACTAAACACAAATCAGAAAAACAGAACACCTTATTCCAATCTATGAGCTCATCATCCTCATGTATATTAGAATCAAGTACCTCATAATTGGCATTCTTAACACTGCTATTATCTGTAGAATGAAATAATCTTTTCAAAGTCAGTTTTCTAATGAACTTATTGACATCTATCAAAGTCCTGAATGCTGAAAACGTATGGGTAGGGGCAAACTGTAAACCTTTCTTCAGAACTTGTTCATGCGTAGGTGTCAGTTCCATGTTAGACAGATTAATGATGTTTAATGTCCTTTCTTTCTGTGACCCTTCTGTGGTTTCACCCGTCCTTCTTCTCCTTTTCCTTCTCGATCTTCTTGTTCTACTTCTAAAGGGATGATCGGCTGATTATGTGTTTTTGGTCGAACAGCCACTTGTGTGTCATCTTTACTTTTCTTAGGTGGAACCTGTGAAGATAAAGAGACAAGAGGGGTGGAGGAAGACACTGAGGTCGATGGTTCATCACTGGATCCCATAGATTCTGAATCCTGGTCTGAGGTTTCTGGTTCAGTAGAAGAGAAAACCACTCTACAATCGTCTTCTTTACTATTCCTTTTTCCTGAACCCTTGTCTGTTTTAGACTTTTTCAGAATTGGTTTTGGGGTTTTATTCCTATCTGTTTCATTGGTGTGATTCCCTTGTGGCTTTCTCTGGCGTCTATGAAACCTAGACCAGTCATACACTCTGTTGTTATAATAGCCCTCATGATCACGTAAAAATTTCTTCCTCTTACGTTCATTAAATATAATGTAGGTGGCGGCGGTGTCCGGAGTGGCAGATTTGGGGTTAATAAGTATAATGTAGGTGGCGGCGATGTCAGGGGCGGCAGATTAGGGGTTAATAAGTGTAAGATTAGGGGTGTTTAGACTCGGGGTTCATGTTAGGATGTTAGGTGTAAACATAAATTTTGTTTCCCCATAGGAATCAATGGGGCTGCGTTACTGAGCTTTACGCTGCTTTTTGGCAGCTGTTAGACTTTTTCTCAGCTGGCTCTCCCCATCGATGTCTATGGGGAAATTGTGCATGAGCATGTACAACCAGCTCACCGCTGACTTAAGCTGCGCTGGTATTGGAGTGTGGTATGGAGCACAATTTTCTTCTACACTCACTTCTTGCCTTTTAACGGCGGGTTTCTAAAAACCTGTAATACCAGCGCTGTAGGTAAGTGAGCGGTGAGAACAACGTGCAAGTTAGTACCGCACCCCTCATAACGCAAAACTCGTAATCTGGACGTTTATTAAATATGAATATTGCATAAATATTTTTTTTTATGTTTTCAGCTACTTGACTTTAAAGGGCTTCTTGTGAACTGCTTGTGCAATGCCGCCCCCTGTAGATTCAGGGGTGTCAGTCAGCCCGATCATATAGGATTGGGCGGATTGATGTCTGCAGCCTCTTTAGACCGCTGTTTCATAACTGCTGTTTCCGGCGAGCCTGAAGGCTTGCATGGAAACAGGGTCATCAAGCTCCATTGGGAGCATGATAATTCAGCCCCACAGTATTCAGCATTTTACTATCATATATTAAAGAACACCATGATTGTATCCTGGGACTGCTCACTGGCTAATAGGGACAGTTCCTTCAGAAAAATATTATTTACTTAGCATTTATTAAAATAATGATGATAATAATAATATTAATAAATATAAAAAGGCTGATAAATACCTTGGAACTTTTCTGGAAGGACTGACAAAATAATTGTGTATCATGTCCCTTTAAAAGAATTTGCCATAGGTCCCTTCAGTCTAGGCGAACAGAACTGTCCACAATTCTAAAAGAGAATTCCGTTCGCGCAGCTTTGAGGTTGAGGGCGCACTACTATGTGTACGCGAACAAGCCAGATAAATAGCTGGCCTACAAACTGAGGGAGAGAACCAAGTTCTTTGCAATTCCCTCCATCCAAAGACAGGGGGGGAATTCAACTTCAAACCCTCAGGAAATAGCCAAAACGTTTGCAAAGTATTATGAGAATCTTTATGATGGGAAAAAGGTGGCTCCGGGGGACCTCACTCGGCAGACAAATGACCTTCTGGGGCAGGTCAATCTACCATTGATTCGGGATTCAGACCTTACAACTCTTAATGCAGATATCTCAGCCATGGAAATATTAACAGTGATTAGAGACCTTAAGACGGGGAAAGCACCGGGCCCAGATGGACTAACGGGGGAATATTATAAGTTATTTAAGAAAGAGCTATTACCCCACTTGTTGACTTTTTGCAATAGTGTGCTGGCGGGAGAGGAGTTACCTCGAGATATGTTACAGGCTAAAATAGTGGTGATTCCTAAAGTAGGGAAAAACTCAAAGCATTGTCAAAATTATAGACCTATTTCATTGATTAATACGGATCTCAAAATTTTTACAAAAATAATGGCCAACAGACTTAAAGTAATCCTGCCGTCACTAATTCATAGAGATCAAGTGGGTTTTATTATGGATAGAGAGGCCTCAGACAATGTGAGGAGAATCTTGACTCTGGTGGATTACTTAACACAGACCAAGACGCCATCACTACTCTTATCACTTGACCCGGAAAAGGCGTTTGATAGGATAGACTGGTCCTTTATGTTTAAAATATTAGACAGAATGGGTTTTAAGGGAGCTTTTATAAGGGCACTGACAAACAAATACTCACGGCCGACGGCGGTGGTGGGAGCGGCAGGATACATTTCAAGATCCATTGATATCTTAAACGGGACCCGTCAGGGGTGTCCGCTCTCCCCACTGCTGTTTGCCATTTGCATAGAACCACTAGCGGCGCTCATTAGACAATCAACGGATGTAACAGGGGTGCGGGTGGGTACCGAAGACTATAAACTGACGCTATTCGCGGATGATATTCTATTGACGCTGACCAGACCTTTGACTTCTTTACCTAACCTGTACGATATTCCTTATAGCCCGAAATTTTCAGAGATTTCGGGCTATAAGGTTAATTTGGACAAATGTGAAGCTTTACCGATATGTCTTCCGCCCCATACCAAAAAGTTGGTAGAGTTAAATTTTAATCTTACATGGGCAAAGACCCATATCACTTACTTGGGAATTAAGATTAACAGCACCTTTTCAGAACTATACAGATTAAATTATGTGCCTATTTATAGAGTCATTAGGAAGGATTTAAATAGCTGGAGTAAGGGTAGATTTTCATGGTACGGGAGGTTGTCGGCTATAAAAATGAATGTCCTCCCTAGGGTTTTATACCTTTTTAGAGCTCTGCCGATTGGGGTCCCTCGGGCAGATTTAAATACCCTGCAGTCTGATTTGTTACGGTTTTTGAGGGGGGATGGGAGGGCAAGAATAGCATCACAGACACTGAAGCAACACAGACAGATAGGGGGAGTGGGAGTCCCGAACCTAGTGGACTATTATCAAGCCTCCAGGCTAGCACAATCGGTAATCATAGGGAAAAACTTTCAAGGAGTAATCTGGCCAAAGATAGAGGCGGATATTGAAGGTAGCAAGAGTCCGGCAGATATTCTATGGGAACCCACAGGAAACACAAAAAAGCTCACATATAGATCACCAGTGACACAAAACACAGTACATACCTGGCATAAGATAACAAAACAGAGAGGGCTACTTAATCCTCACTCACTACTACTACCCCTGAAATTCCTGTTAACTGCGGAACTTAGAAAAATAGTGGGGAAATGGGAAAATAAAGGATTATACAGAGTGGCAGACTATCTAGATAGAACAGCAATACTCTCATTTAACCAGATCAGGGACAAAATCCAACCATGCACATTAAATTGGTTTCTTTACTTATAGATTTCATCAGCAATCTCTAAATATATGGCTTGTAGAATAAGCCAACCCATGACTCCACTAGAAAGGATATGCAGCACGCAATCCAGGGGGAAACGTGATCTCTCAGATTTACTTGGCGTTGCAAGGGAAGAATGCCACCCTTAGGTCTCCCCTCATGGAGAGGTGGGAGAGAGATATAGGGGAGGTAAGAGAAAGGGCGACCTGGGAACAGATTTTATCAGAAAGTGGGAAGGGCATGCTCAGTGCAGATATGAAGGAAAACTGTTTGAAGGTGGCTTTTAGATGGTACCTTACGCCAGAACGGACAGCCCATATCCCATCCTTGAATAGTGCAGCTTGTTATAGAGGTTATGGGGAGAGAGGGACATATAGGCACATGTGGTGGGACTGCTCAAAAATACAACCGATATGGCAGAGTCTCTCGAGATTACTTAGCGACACTTTAGATGAAGAAATTGAGCTAACGATAACTCAAGCACTTCTGTATGAAAGGGTAAGACCGTTAAACTCTGCACTCAACACCTTTATTAAGATTCTTTGTACTTGTGTACGTATTTGCATAGCCAGACACTGGAAGGTGGGAGCACCAGGGTGGGCAGAAATACTGGATAAAATAAACGATACCTATACAATGTTAGAATTAGCAGCATGGGCACAAGGGAATACTGATCAGTTTCAGAAAATTTGGTTTTATTGGATTTTAAAAGACCACACTCGACCACATACCACCCAGAGGAGAGAGGAGAGGGTGAGACTAGAAAGGTTGGAAAGCGGGGAGAGATTTGAGGACACCCATTAAGGTCTGACATATAGTGCCTGGACATACCTGACACTTTCAGTAAAGTTATGACGTTAGATTCTAATATATTTCGACAACTAGTTAAACTAATTGTAATAGAGGATACAATCCAGTTTAAGAAAAGAAAACCAATACTGCAATAGTATAGTACTAGTTAACTCTGCTGATACGAAAGTATATTTAAATTAAAATAGTTCCATTCCATTCATACAATTAAACTTTATTTAATCAACAAGGAACTCACACACACTCAAATAACAGAGCTGAAAGAATAAAAGCACTTAAACTCTGTTGATTGCACTATGGCAATAAAGTATAAGAACCAATATTTAGAGTATCACCCAGTCCTCTGTCAAAATTTAAAGTGTTTAAATATAGACTAAGCCCTTACAATCCGAGGGCTAATTATTTGTATCATTACACTATTAAAGAACAGAGGCTGGGAGGGCTATAGTAAGTTCAATAAGGCATATTTTCAACAAGAGTAAGCAAGTTAAAAAACGAACAGGAGAGACTGAGCTACCCCTGTCGGACCCCTGACGCGCGTTTCACAAACGCTTCCCTCTGAGGAAGCGTTTGTGAAACGCGCGTCAGGGGTCCGACAGGGGTAGCTCAGTCTCTCCTGTTCATTTTTTAACTTGCTTACTCTTGTTGAAAATATGCCTTATTGAACTTACTATAGCCCTCCCAGCCTCTGTTCTTTAATAGTGTAATGATACAAATAATTAGCCCTCGGATTGTAAGGGCTTAGTCTATATTTAAACACTTTAAATTTTGACAGAGGACTGGGTGATACTCTAAATATTGGTTCTTATACTTTATTGCCATAGTGCAATCAACAGAGTTTAAGTGCTTTTATTCTTTCAGCTCTGTTATTTGAGTGTGTGTGAGTTCCTTGTTGATTAAATAAAGTTTAATTGTATGAATGGAATGGAACTATTTTAATTTAAATATACTTTCGTATCAGCAGAGTTAACTAGTACTATACTATTGCAGTATTGGTTTTCTTTTCTTAAACTGGATTGTATCCTCTATTACAATTAGTTTAACTAGTTGTTGAATGTTTGTTGTAACCATTCACTGCATCAGATGTCTCTTTAAGATAAGTTAGAGGCTGAGTCCCACATATATAGATACAAGAGACACCTGAGATCTAATACCAGACTCTGCAATCCCCCACCCCAATATTTCTAAAATCTAATATATTTCGGTTGGACACCCAGAGAAAAAGGAAACACCTGGTGGGGGTAGGGGGGTAGGAAGGGGAAGTTAAATTTCAAGTTTATATTGTTTGTATCTACAGGAGGTTATAAGGGGTGAGGTAGTCTTTATGTTTCTAGGACTATTTGATTAGTTTACTATATTATGTACTTATGCTGGAAAGAAGTGTATACTTTAACCCACCTGTACTTACTGTTCATGACTTGAACTATGTTTGTGAAAACTCAATAAAAATTATTTCAACTAAAAGAATTTGCCATTTTCCTTTCATACTTACACTGTGTTATAATAAAGCTGTGGTTATCTCTAACACACAACCCAAATCTTTTTAACAACCCACCATACCTCATTATACACCCTGCAATACTATCTTTCATACTCAGCTTTATACACATACTTACAGAGAATAAATGGATAATATTTAAAAATGTGTTAAATAAATATACATATCAACACATACCATATGGTTATAAAAGTAAAAATAAAAAAACAAAGCCATTATGGCTAAATAAAAATGTGTTAAGAGAAATTAGGAAAAAACGTAGGGCATTTAAATTATTAAAAGAAAATAGTACAGACTCAGCATACAATATTTATAAGGAATGTAACAAAGCATGCAAAAAAGCAATCAAATTAGCCAAAATTGAAAATGAAAAATTAATTGCTAAGGATTCTAAGTCTAACCCTAAAAGGTTCTTTAAGTACATAAATAGCAAAAAATCTAAGAAGGATAATATAGGTACATTAAAATGTGTGGAGGGTAGCATGATAAATAATGACAGGGAGAAGGCTGAGGTACTAAACCAGTTTTTTTCTTCAGTATACACAAGAGAAGAACCATTGAATGATACTTTTGAACATAATAGAACATGCCAGTCCATACCACTAACTGGGTTTTGTTTAGAGGATATCAGGAAAAAACTGGAAAATATTAAGGTAAATAAAACTCCAGGCCCAGATGGAATACACCCAAGGGTGTTGAGGGAACTTAGCACTGTTATAGACAAACCTTTACTCTTAATTTTTCAAGACTCATTATCCTCAGGCATGGTACCCCAGGATTGGCGTAAAGCTGATGTGGTGCCACTCTTCAAAAAGGGAAGCAGGGATGATCCAAGAAGCTATAGACCAGTTAGTCTGACATCAATAGTGGGGAAGATATTTGAAGGGATTATAAGGGATTATATTGATGAGCATATTCGTGTAAACAAGATTATGAGTTCTAATCAGCATGGCTTTAGGAGAAATAGATCATGTCAAACTAATCTGATTAGATTCTACGAGGAAGTAAGTCAAAATATAGATAAAGGGGAATCAGTGGATGTGATATACTTAGATTTTGCAAAGGCATTTGATACAGTGCCACATGAGAGATTAATGCACAAAATTAAGGGACTGGGAATAGCTGAAAATGTTAGCTCATGGATAAATAACTGGATAAAAGATAGGGAGCAACGAGTAGTAGTAAATGGATCATACTCAGATTGGACAAAGGTAATCAGTGGCGTCCCCCAGGGATCAGTACTGGGCCCTGTTCTTTTTAATATTTTTATAAATGACTTGGAGCAAGGATTAAATAGCGACATCTCTATTTTTGCAGATGATACTAAGTTAAGTAAGGTCATAAGGTCAGAGCAGGACGAACTGTCTTTACAAAGGGATTTGCTAAAATTAGAACTATGGGCAAGTGAATGGAAAATGAGATTTAATACGGAAAAATGCAAGGTTCTACATTTTGGAAGTAAAAATAAGCAGGCTACGTATTTTTTAAATGGGACAAGACTTAGCCAAACACAGGAGGAAAGGGATTTGGGAGTAGTAATAGATAACAAGCTAAAGATGGGTGCACAATGCAGGGCAGCGGCTTCAAAGGCTAATAAGATACTAGCATGTATTAAAAGAGGTATTGATTCAAGGGAGGAAAGCATAATTCTGTCATTATATAAAGCCCTGGTAAGACCTCACCTTGAGTTTGGAGTGCAGTTCTGGGGACCAATTGCTAAAAAAGATATTGCAGAACTAGAAAAAGTTCAGAGAAGGGCCACAAAGCTAATAAGGGGATTGGAGAAATTAACCTATGAGGAGAGGCTAGCCAAACTGGGTCTGTTTTCTTTAGAAAAAAGGCGCTTGAGAGGTGACATGATTACTTTATATAAATATATTCAAGGCCCATATACAGAGATGGCAGAAGCTCTGTTTATTCCAAGAAAATTGTTTCTGACAAGAGGTCATAATTTAAGGTTGGAGGAAAGGAGATTTAATCTCCTGCAACGGAAACGTTTTTTCACTGTGAGAGCAATAAAATTGTGGAACTCATTACCAAAGGAGGTAGTGAATGCCAATACCATAGATACATTTAAAAATAGTCTGGATAAGTTTCTGTATACTAACAAAATTCATGGATATGATTGCTAGTATTAAATGGGTCACATTTTAATGGGGTTATTTAAGCTTAACTGGAGCTTTTTGTAAGTATTTTAGATTTGTATAGGTTGAACTCGATGGACTTCAGTCTTTTTTTCAACCTTATCTACTATGTTACTATGTTACTATGTTACATACTTAACTATCAAAAACCTCTCAATATCAAGCAAATATTTTCCCTTCCTTGTCTTTCACATGTACAATATTTTCCCTTTTCTACTTCTCCACATAACAGAACTCAAGAAAAACACAAATACCAATCTTACAATCTGGAAACACACCACTCACATATAACAAAATCAGAACCAACACAGCTTTAATTACTAACAATGTACCATCTGAGTCCTTAAAGACCAAAAGTAAATTTTCTTTTTCACTTTATCATAGACATTCTGCCAACTCCTTTCAAATTTTCATTGAACTTAATCCCAAGCACTTCAAGCGCACCCTTTTGCATAGGCCATCTACTAAAATCCAATTATTTCCACTCCCCAAAAGCTTTCACAGCACATTTATCCCAATTCACCTTAAAACTACTTGCCAAATAAAAGCATTAAATCTGAATTTTTGCTCTCCTCAAACTAACATGGGAATCACACACCACTGTTACATCATCCATATAACCTAAAACTTTTAAACTTCTCCTATTACTTCCAGGAACATCCATACCTTTAATCAACTTATAATCACCCCTTAATCTCTTCAAAAAAGGTTCACTCACACACACAAAAAGAACAGGAGACAATGGAAAAAGCCATTCACTAAAACTTTACGAACAATACCATCATTCAAAAATCGAATCCACCCAAAAATCTTTTTTGGCATACACACTCTCTCCAAACTCTAAACATAAACTCATGTGAAACTCCATAAAATGCTTTCTCAAAATCAATTTTAACAACTGCAACAGACCACTTACATTCCCTACTGTACCATAAAACTCTCTCAAACAACCCAAATACTTAGCTATATGCCTGCCGGGCACAGCACACACCTGTTAATTACCTATAATTTTACCTACAACACACTTCATCATAGCAGCCAAAACTTTTGCAATCACCATATAATCCACATTCAATAAAGATATAGACTTCCAATTTTTCAAATCCTTTCTTTCACCTTTCTTATATAGTAATGTATTTACACCCTCTTTCATTGATTCAGACAAAACATTATTCTTTAACACCCAAACACAAACCTCAAGTAAATCTTCTCCAATCAAATCCCAAAAGCACAATACAAATAAACAGGCAAGTCATTGTTTCCTGAGGGTTTTATATGTTTTTTATACCATAAATTTATGGGGAGGCGAAAAGTGAGATGAAAATCCTTCACTACATTGTGTAGCCCATTCACAAATCTTAACAAGTCAAATGGCTTGTTTTTTCCCACAGAAAACCTCTAGATACATTGTTTCCAAAGCAGCAAAGGATTCTGGGTAATATATGCAAATGAGGTTCACAATGCCTCACTTTTTTACTTCAATCTTCTTATAGGCAGATTCCCTTTTAGCCATAGCAGTGCTGTGTACACATCTTTTAAGCTTAGTTAGTACAGTGATTCAGAACCATCCCAGTAATGCGGTGTCTCATTAGCTGGGAGTAGGTTAAAGGGACATTAAACACTAAATAAATCATTGCTTAAAAGATTAGAAGAGCAAAGATTAGCCTAAAAATAATTTGTACATGTATTTTTAAAAATGATATTAGTTGTTTAAATATTGAAAAAATAAGGACAAAGTTAGTAGAGGTAGCCCTCAGTTTACGCCAGGGTTAGGTTCCTGAAGGAATGGTTGTAAATCGAAACCGTTGTAAATTGAAACAATGTTTATAATGTAAAGCTTTGAAATGAAGACTTTAAATGCTAAACAGCATTAGACACAGAATATATAATTAAACTAAGTTAAATGAACAAAAACATTTGCTGAAACAGCATTATAAACCTAATAAAAAATCACACAACACAGACTTTACTTGCATTTTTTGCAAACAGTTCTTTCTATGCATTCCAATCTGGACGGATTTATAGACAGGAAGATCTTATTCCTTTGAAAGCTGCTCGATAGCTCAGGTCTAGCTAGCTACACTGATTAATTTCAGCCTGCTTGTGTGCTTCAACACAAGCAGACAGTTCCACCTACTGGCTATTTTAATTAATGCACTGCTTCTCAATGCTTTTCAATAACAGTCACATGACTGAAAAATAAGGATGTTATTCTGAAACGGTGCAAATTGAACCGTTGTAAACCGAGGGCCATCTGTATTCATAAAGCAGTGGGCGCTGACATATTGTAACTTACATTACACTGAGGCCAATTAGGAATAGTTCTAAAAGGATTACTAGAGTGTGTAACCAATGACTGTGTGGAATATAGCTGTGTCGGCACCTCCATGTTTAACAGGAATTGGAAATCCCACAATATTCAGAATTAAATTACAGGAAAGGAGAACAAAATAAATAATTAAAGTATATTGCAAGTTGTTATACTACATGTAATTAAACAATTTATATTAATCTCTTAAAGTGTTTAATGTCCTCCGAGTGAACGATTTTAATCTCACTTTTCCACACACATAATTTTAAAAGTTGTTATTTTTAACTAGGAAATCAACTTCACCCAGCAGTGCTTTAGACACAAACCCTCTGGAGCAACAGTGCACTGCTGAGAACTAGCTGCTGATTGGTGGCTGCACATACAAGTCACTTGTCATTGGTTCAAATGATGTGCTCAGCTAGCTCCCAGTAGATCAATTCTGCTCCATCAACAAAGGATGAAAAGAGTATAAAGAAAGTGTGATAATAAAAGTAAATTGAAAAGTTGTTCAAAATTGCATGCTCTCTCTGAATCATAAACGAAAAAAAATTGAGTTTTATGTCCCTTTTAATCCTTTCGCTACCGGATATTTTAGAGAAAAACTTTTAAACAGAAATAGAGCTTTAGGGGCCGAATTATCAAGGGTTAAATGGCTCTTAATACCCCTGTTTCCGCGCGAGCCTTCTTAAGACCGCTGCTCCTTAACTTGTCCACCACCTCTGAGGCTGCGGATTGGCACAAGCAGTTCACTAGAACTGCTTGTGCAATGTTAAATGCCGACAGCGTATGCTGTTGGCATTTAGCGATGTCTGGCGGACATGATATGCTACAGCGTATCATGTCCGCCAGACATTGATAAATCGGCCCCTTAGTCTTTTTTATGCACCCATGAAAAATAAATAAATTGTATATTATATATATGTGTATGTGTGTGTATATATATATATATATATATATATATATTTATATTTCATTTTAATTGCTTGATCTGCTGCTATGTATGTCATTATAGCATGTTGTAAAATTATGAAATTGAGTAAATACCCTTTGTTATAGCATAACAAATAATATGTGTGTATGTCAATGAAAAACAGTAATAACTTTTACTAGAACCATTTATTTATTGGAAGTATATTGCTAAAATGTCTCTATTTAAAATGTTGGTTTACTACCCCATAAAGTATATCTGTCACTTCAGCTATCACATATAGTTAAAGGGATATTATACACTAGATTTTTCTTTGCATGAATGTTTTGTAGATGATCCATTTATTTAGCCCATACAGTTCTTTTAGAAAGAAAAAAAAAGTATAGTTTTGCTTATTTTTAAATAACATTGCTCCTAAAACAAGTTTTAAGGGAATACTGACTTATACCTACTCCAGCTTGCTCCTATTTCTGTAAAGGGTCTTTTCATATGCAAAGGAAGGGGGAGGGGGAGTGTCTGCTATTTCCTACTTGCAGTAGGTGTGTTCCAGCTACCTTTTTAACAGAGCTAAACTTGGAGCTTCTAAGTAACGGCCAGATTACGAGTTTTACGTTATGAGCGGCTCATTAATATTTTGCAAGTTATTTCCACCGCTCACCTCCCTATAGTGCTGCTATTACAGGTTTGCAAAAACCCGGCGTTAGCAGGCAATATGGCAGTGTTGAGCTCCATACCGCACACAAATACCAGTGCTGATTTGAGCTGGTTTTACGTGCTCATGCACGATTTCCCCATAGACATCAATGGGGAGAGCCGGCAAAAAAAAAGCCTAACACCTGCAATAAAGGAGCGTAAAGCTCCGTAACGCAGCCCCATTGATTCCTATGGGGAAAGAAAAGTTATGTTTACATCTAACACCCTAACATAAACCCTGAGTCTAAACACCCCTAATCTGCCGCCCCCGACATCCCTGACACCTACATTACACTTATTAACCCCTAATCTGCCACCCCCAACATCGCCGCCACCAACCTACACTTATTAACCCCTAATCTGTTGCCCCAATGTCATCGCTACCTACATTACACTTATTAACCCCTAATCTTCATCCCCAATGTCTTCGCTACCTACCTACACTTAATAACCCCTAATCTGCTGCCCACAATGTTGTCGCTACCTACATTACACTTATTAATCCCTAATCTGCCGCCCCCAATGTCGTTGCTACCTACCTACACTTATTAACCCCTAATCTGCTGCCCCCAATGTCGTCGCTACCTACATTATACTTATTAACCCCTAATCTGCCACCCCCAACGTCGCCACCACTATACTAAAGTTATTAACCCCTAACCCTAAGTCTAACCCTAACACCCACTAACTTTAATATAATTAAAATAAATCTAAATAAAAATTACTATCATTAACCCCTTAATGACCACAGCACTTTTCCATTTTCTGTCCGTTTGGGACCAAGGCTATTTTTACATTTTTGAGGTGTTTGTGTTTAGCTGTAATTTTCCTCTTACTCATTTACTGTACCCACACATATTATATACCGTTTTTCTCGCCATTAAATGGACTTTCTAAAGATACCATTATTTTCATCATATCTTATAATTTACTATAAAAAAATGATAAAATATGAGTAAAAAATGGAAAAAAACACACTTTTTCTAACTTTGACCCCCAAAATCTGTTACACATCTACAACCACAAAAAAACACCCATGCTAAATAGTTTCTAAATTATGTCCTGAATTTATAAATACCCAATGTTTACATGTTCTTTGCTTTTTTGTAAACTATAGGGCCATAAATACAAGTAGCACTTTGCTATTTCCAAACCATTTCTTTTCAAAATTAGCGCTAGTTACATTAGAACACTGATATCTTTCAGGAATCTCTGAATATCCATTGACATGTATATATTTTTTTTTAGTAGACAACCCAAAGTATTGATCTAGGCCCATTTTGGTATATTTCATTGCACCATTTCACCGCCAAATGCAATCAAATACAAAAAATCGTTCACTTTTCACATATTTTTTCACAAACTTTTGGTTTCTAACTTAAATTATTTACAAACAGCTTGTGCAATTATGGCATAAATTGTTGTAAATTCTTATCTGGGATCCCCTTTGTTCAGAAATAGCAGACATATATGACTTTGGCGTTGCTTTTTGGTAATTAGAAGGCCGCTAAATGCCACTGCGCACCACACGTGTATTATGCCCAGCAGTGAAGGGGTTAATTAGGGAGCATGTAGGGAGCTTTTTGGGATAGTTTTAGCTTTAGTGTAGTGTAGTAGACAACCCCAAGTATTGATCTAGGCCAATTTTGGTATATTTTATGCCACCATTTCACCGCCAAATGCGATCAAATTAAAAAAAAAGTTAAATTTTTCTCAATTTTAGGTTTCTCACTGAAATTATTTACAAACAGCTTGCGCAATTATGGCACAAATAGTTGTAAATGCTTCTCTGGGATCCCCTTTGTTCAGAAATAGCAGACATATATGGCTTTGGCATTGCTTTTTGGTAATTAGAAGGCCTCTAAATGCCGCTGCGCATCACACGTGTATTATGGCTAGCAGTGAAGGGGTTAATTATGTAGCTTGTAGGGAGCTTGCAGGGTTAATTTTATCTTTAGTGTAGAGCTCAGCCTCCCACCTGAAACATCAGACCCCCTGATCCCTCCCAAACAGTTCTCTTCCCTCCCCCACCCCACAATTGTCCCCGCCATCTTAAGTACTGGCAGAAACTCTGCCAGTACTAAAATAAAAGGTATTTGGCCCTTCTTTTTTTTAAAAAAAAAAAAGCATATTTACATATGCTGATGTGTATGATCCCCCCTTAGACCCCAACCTCACTGATCCCCCACCTAACAGCTCTCTAACCCTTCCCCTCTGCCTTAATGGGCGCCATCTTGGGTACTGGCAGCTGTCTGCCAGTACCCAGTTTTGCAAAAAATTTGCCTTTTTATTAAAAAAAAAAAGCCCTTTTCTGTAGTGTAGCTTTCCCCCCCACCAAGACCAACCCCCCACCCCTTCCAGATCCCTTAGATTATATTATTAAGTTTAATCTTTCTTTTTTTTTTTTTTTACTTTTTACTTTATGTTTTTCTGTAGTGTAGCGGTTCCCACCCGCTCCCGCCCCGTGCACGCACCCGCCCACCAACCCCCGTGCACGCGCGCGCTCCTGTGCGCGCCCCCGTGGGTCCCGCCCCCGATCCTGCCCCCCTCCACTCCATACAGAGCATCGATGGCCGCCCACCCGCCTCCCACGTAAGCTCCCACCCACCAACGATACCGGCCACCGATGTCCGGTGCAGAGAGGGCCACAGAGTGGCTCTCTCTGCATCGGATGGCCAAGGGGGGTTATTGCAGGATGCCTCCATATTGAGGCATCACTGCAATAACCGGAAAGCAGCTGGAAGCGAGCAGGATCGCTTCCAGCTGCTTTCCAGACCAAGGACGTACGCCACACGTCCTCGGTCATTAAGTGTATTTTTTTTGAGGACGTGTGGCGTACGTCCTTGGTCGTTAAGGGGTTAACTAGATAATTCCTATTTAAAACTGAATACTTACCTATAAAATAAACCCTAAGCTACTACAATATAACTAAAAGTTACATTGTAGCTAGCTTAGGTTTTATTTTTATTTCACAGGCAAGTTTGTATTTATTTTAACTAGGTAGACTAGTTAGTAAATAGTCATTAACTATTTACTAGCTACCTAGTTAAAATTAATACAAATTTACCTGTAAAATAAAACCTAACCTGTCTTACACTAACACCTAATATTACACTACAATTAAATCAATTACATTAATTAAATACAATTAACAAAATTACAAAAAAATAAACACTAAATTACACAAAATAAAAAAGAAATGATCAAATATTTAAACTAATTACACCTCATCTAATAGCCCTATCAAAATAACCCCCCCCCCCCCCCAAAATAAAAAAAACCCTAGACTAAACTAAACTGCCAATAGCCCTTAGAAGGGCTTTTTGCGGGGCATTGCCCAAAAAAAATCAGCTCTTTTACCTATAAAAAAAAATACAAACAACCACACAACAGTAAAACTCACCACCCACACAACCAGACCCCCCAAATAAAATCCTATCTAAAAAACCTAAGCTCCCCATTGCCCTGAAAAGGGCATTTGAATAGGCATTGCCCTTAAAAGGGCATTTAGTTATTTTCCATTGCCCAAACCCTAAACTAAAAATAAAACTCACCCAATAAACCCTTAAAAAAACCTAACACTAACCCCCGAAGATCCACTTACAGTTTTTTAAGACCGGACATCCATCCTCATCAAGCCGGGAGAAGTCTTCATCCAAGCAGGCAGAGGTCCTCAACGAAGCCGGGAAAATTCTTCATCCAAGCGGCAAGAAGTGGTCCTCCAGGTGGGCAGAAGTCTTCATCCAGACGGCATCGTCTATCTTCATCCTTCCGATGCAGAGCGGCTCCATCTTTAAGACATCCGGTGCGGAGCATACTCTTCTGTCAACGGCTACTGAAGAATGAAGGTTCCTTTAAGGGACGTCATCCAAGATGGCATCCCTTGAATTCCGATTGGCTGATAGGAATCGGAATTCATGAGACACCATCTTGGATGACGTCCCTTAAAGGAACCTTCATTCTTCAGTAGCCGTCGACAGAAGAGGATGCTCTGCGCCGGATGTCTTGAAAATGGAGCCGCTCCGCGTCGGAAGGATGAAGATAGAAAATGCTGTCTGGATGAAGACTTCTGTCCGCCTGGAGGACCACTTCTTGCCGCTTGGATGAAGACTTCTCCCGGCTTTGTTGAGGACTTCTGCCCGCTTGGATGAAGACTTCTCCCGGCTTGATGAGGATGGATGTCCGGTCTTCAAAAACTGTAAGTGGATCTTCGGGGGTTAGTGTAAGTTTTTTTTTAAGGGTTTATTGGGTGGGTTTTATTTTTAGCATAGGGTTTGGGCAATGGAAAAGAGCTATATGCACTTTTTTGGGCAATGCCCATCCAAATGCCCTTTTCAGGCAACTAAACTAAATTACAAAAAAAACAAACCCACTAAATTACAAAAAAAACAAACAATAAATTACAAAAAATAAAAAAAGATTATTCTAAAATAAAAAGTTAACAGCTCTATTACCTTACCAGCCCTTAAAAGGGCTTTTTGCGGGGCATGCACAAAGAAATCAGCTCTTTTGCCTGTAAAAAAACCCCCATACAATACCCCCCCAATATTACAACCCACCACCCACATACTCCTAACCTAACCCACCCAAACCCCCTTAAAAAACCTAACACTAAGCCCCTGAAGATCTCCCTACCTTGTATTCACCCAGCCGGGTATCACCGATCCGTCCAGAAGAGGGTCCGAAGTCTTCATCCTATCCGGCAAGAAGAGGTCCTCCAGGGGGTCCGAAGTCTTCATCCTATCCGGCAAGAAGAGTTCCTCCAGAGGGTCCAAAGTCTTCATCCAGGCGGCATCTTCTATCTTCTTCCATCCGGAGCGGAGTGGGTCCATCTTGAAGCAGCCGACGCAGAGCCATCCTTCCTCACTGATGGACTAACGACGAATAAAGGTTCCTTTAAATGACATCATCCAAGATGGCGTCCCTCGAATTCCGATTGGCTGATAGGATTCTATCAGCCAATCGGAATTAAGGTAGGAAAAATCTGATTGGCTGATTGAATCAGCCAATCAGATTCAAGTTCAATCTGATTGGCTGATTGGATCAGCCAATCAGATTGAGCTCGCATTCTATTGGCTGTTCCGATCAGCCAATAGAATGCGAGCTCAATCTGATTGGCTGATTGGATCAGCCAATCCGATTGAACTTGAATCTGATTGGCTGATTCAATCAGCCAATCAGATTTTTCCTACATTAATTCCGATTGGCTGATTCCTATCAGCCAATCAGAATTCGAGGGACGCCATCTTGGATGACGTCATTTAAAGGAACCTTCATTCGTCTTTAGTCCGTCGGTGAGGAAGGATGACTCCGCGTCGGCTGCTTCAAGATGGACCCGCTCCACTCCGGATGGAAGAAGATAGAAGATGCCACCTGGATGAAGACTTTGGACCCTCTGGAGGACCTCTTCTTGCCGGATAGGATGAAGACTTCAGACCCTCTGGAGGACCTCTTCTTGCCGGATAGGATGAAGACTTCGGACCCTCTTCTGGACGGATCGGTGATACCCGGCTGGGTGAATACAAGGTAGGGTGTCAAGGATCAGTAGGTTAAAGATATTTCAACTATTGCTGTGGATCTACAGCTGCGGATCAGATGTAATGTTTCACTCAGCACTTAATTAACATATGACGATGTTAACCATAATGGGGCTCAGAGTGAGTTAATAAACTTTAAGTCTATATGGAGACTTCAGGAAAAATAAAGGAGTAACTTAATATGTTAAGTATCCATTAGGAAACAAATATTTACAAAGTAATTCTTTCTGAGATGATTTGTGGTAAAGTATCAGTTCATATGTATCACAATACAATCAATGAAGCAATTCCTCTGTGCCCAATAATTAGTGAGGTGAGGGCCGAAGGTTTAAAGTCACAAATAGATGTTACACAACTCTGTTAGCTGTAGCGAGTGAGTCGCAGGTTACCTGTTGAGTCGGCTGAGAGCGGAGAACTCGAGCGGCACTCGAGACAACAGCTGTTAGGCGGTGAGTGACAGCTTACTGAAACAGGTTGCGGTCGGCGTCTGACGTCACAGGACTGAAGTCCGGGGAAGAATTAAACTCACAAATCTTCCGGTAAGGATGCAAAGGCACACAGAGGTTTGAAGTATAATCCTGGCTTGATATTAGAAGTAGAGATGTAACAGAAATGTATGCCGTTACCAAAGTAGTGAAAGCAGAACACCGTAACAGGGTGTCAGTTCCCCTTGAATAAAGTTTAAACTATTTTCCAATAAGTTAGCTTGGAATTAGCAGGAGCTCAGTCTGTAGCAGAGTTACCTAGGGATAAAACTCAATTACTAAGCACCTGGCTGACGTCAGGAGAAAGCTTAAATAGGCTAGGAGGAACTAAAAGGTAAAGGTGGTATTGGTAATTGTATGACACTAAACATAAGGTGGTATAGTGAGTTCTGACAGATTGCCCCCTTCACTCAAGCCGTCCCACGGCTTGTAAACGAGGTCTGTGAGGATTCCTTGAATGGAAGCGAGACACCAATCTGGGAGCGTTCACAAGATTATGGGGTTCCCATGTGTCTTCGTCTGAGGAGTACCCCTTCCAACTGACAAGGTATTGTAGATCACCTTTGTATAAACGCGAATCCAAAATATCCTTCACTTCATAAACGTTAGAGTCTAAAGACTGAGCTTCAGGAGGTAGTAGTTGAGTACCAGTGTTTTTAGCAGGTTTCAATAAGGAGACGTGGAATGTAGGATGGATGGCAAGAGTGGCAGGAAGTTGTAGAGTAACAGCATTTTGGTTGATGATACGTATAATACGAAATGGTCCTATAAAGAGGCTTGCTAGTTTCTTGCTTGGGGTCTGCAATTTTAGATTTTTTGTAGATAGCCAGACCCAGTCTCCTATTGAATACGGTGGAGATGGCCTTCTTATGAGGTCATAGTACTACTTTTGTGTCTCCTGAGCAGTTTGTAGATTCCTTTGTAAGAGTTGCCAGTTTTCAGTAAGTCTATCAGTTAGATCCTCCACATTTGGGTTTAGAGAGGATTCTTTTGTTGAGAGACTAATCCTTGGGTGGTATGCATAATTCGCGAAGAATGGTGACATCTTACTGGACGAACTGAGAGAGTTGTTATATGCGAATTCTGCAGTTGAAAGGAAATTCTTCCAGTCTGTTTGGTGGTAGGCACAGTAGCAGCGCAGATACTGCTCGAGCCACTGGTTTAAGCGCTCTGTTTGGCCATTAGTCTGGGGGTGGTAAGCGGTGGTATAACGGTGTTCAATCTGTAACTTGTTGCAGAGGTTCTTCCAGAAACGAGAGGTGAATTGAGTTCCCCTGTCAGTAGTAAGGATTTCTGGTATCCCATGTAGTTTAATAATGTTGTCAATAAATAGTTGTGCGGTTTCAGCTGAGGTTGGCAATTTGTGGTGCGGTATGAAATGGGCCATCTTGGTAAACAAGTCGATAACTACCATTAAGGTGTTCATTCCAGCTGAAGTAGGTAATTCAACGATAAAATCTAGACCTAGATGAGTCCAGGGTCTTTGTGGAACTTGTATGGGCATCAGCAATCCATAAGGAGGACGTCTCTCCGATTTTGAGGTGATACATCTAGTGCAACTTTGTACATAGTTACGAACATCCACTGCCATATGTGGCCACCAATAAGTCCTTGATATGAGGTTTAGAGTTCTTTGAATACCAGGGTGTCCAGAAAGAGGGGAATTATGATGTTCCTTCATCAGATTTTGTCTTAATTGCTCAGGTATATATAATTTATCTGATTTGTAATATAGACCATCATTTCCTAGTGTTATTTCTTTAGGTAAATCTTGTTCAGCATGTAGGGCTTTTTGATAAATGGACTCAGAAGATGATGTGATGCCTAAGAACTTCTCGTGGGGTATCATCACTGTAGGGTTATCTTCCGAAGTTGGTTTAGGGTCTCTTCGGGAGAGAGCGTCCGCCTTTCCATTACGGTTTACTGGTCTGTAAATGATCTGAAAATGAAATCTGCTAAAGTAAAGACTCCACCTCACTTGTCTAGCAGAGAGGGTCTTATTTCTCTGGAGGTATTCCAAATTTTTGTGGTCGGTGTAGACTATAACAGGTAAGAGTGTACCCTCTAGAAGATGCCTCCAGTATTCAAAAGCTCTTTTAATGGAAAGTAACTCCTTTTCCCTGATCGGGTAATTCCTTTCAGGAGGCGACATAATTTTCGAATAGAAGGCTATAGGGTGCAGAGGTTGGGTTAAACTTTCTCTTTGGGACAAGACAGCTCCTAAGGCGTAGTCTGAGGAGTCCACTTCAAGGTAATACTGTAAAGCAGGATTAGGGTGACGCAATATTGGAGCTGTTGTGAAGGAGTGTTTTAAGAAATCAAATGCTTCATTGGCCTTTGAGTTCCACCGATAGGTAGTTGTACTGCCCGTAAGGATGGTGAGAGGTTTAACGATAGAGGAATAATTTTTGATAAATTTTCGATAGTAGTTGCTGAAACCTAAGAAGCGTTGGAGATCCTTTCGGGTTTGTGGAATAGGCCAATCTTTTACTGCTTCAACCTTGTCTTGTTGCATCTCGATGCCTTCAGAGGAGATGTTGTAACCAAGGAAAGATATCTTTTGAGTGTGAAATAAGCATTTCTCAGCCTTTGCATAAAGTCGATGGACCTGTAATCTTGAGAGCACCCAGCTGACATGCTTAATATGATCTTGTAGGTTTTGGGAGTAAATCAGGATGTCGTCCAGATAAACTACGACACAGATGTCTAACAGGTCTCTGAAGACATCGTTGATGTAGTGTTGAAAGGTAGCTGGTGCATTGGTAAGGCCAAATGGCATAACTAGGTACTCATACAGACCGTATCGAGTCCTAAAAGCAGTCAACCACTCATCTCCCTCTCTTATGCGTATGAGGTTGTAGGCCCCCCTGAGATCTAATTTGGTGAAAATCTTAGCTTTGTGAAGGCGTTCTATGAGCTCGGGTATTAATGGGAGAGGATACCTATTCTTAACAGTGATTTTGTTAAGGTCTCTGTAGTCTATGATCGGACGTAATGATTGATCTTTGTTTTTGACAAAGAACATTCCTGCACCAGCAGGAGATATCGAGGGTCTGATGAATCCCTTCTTAAGGTTCTCGTCTAAATAAGCTTTTAAATGTTCAAGCTCAGGTTGACTCAACGGGTATAAGTGACCATAAGGTATAGTTGCACCAGGTTTAAGGTCTATGGGGCAGTCATAACTGCGGTGCGGTGGCAAGTTTTCTGCCTCAAGTTTGCTAAATACTTCTATATATTGGGTATACTCCTTAGGAATGATAGGCAACTCCTCAGCTACCTGTATTACATGTGTGGGAGATGTACAGGTACTCTTACAATATGGGGAGTCTAAAGTGAGTTTTAATGTCTTCCAGACAATAGTGGGTTCATGCAAGCGTATCCACTGTATGCCTAAAACCACAGGAAAAAGAGGAGAAGGCAAGACATCAAAGCGAATGTATTCATGATGATTGTCTTGTGTGGTAACCAATAAAGGAATAGTATGATGTGTTATTGGACCGCTAGATATGTATGTGCCATCAACCACACGAATAGAGACAGGAGTGGTTTTTCTTTCAAGTGCTATTTTATTTATTTTCACAATAGTAGAATCTATATAATTCCCGTGGGCCCCGGTGTCAACAATAGCCTCAGTGGTTAGGCATCTACGTTCCCACTGCAAAGAGAGAGAGATGATACAGTAAATAGGGTTATTCTGCTTTGAGGTAGAAATATTAGTCATAATGCACTTACTTTTCTTATTCTTTTGTAGCAGTGGACATTCCTTTACTGAATGGGAAGGATTAGCACAGTATAGGCAGAGTGCTAGAGTTTTGCGTCTCTGCTTTTCTTCTAGCGACAGAGGACCTCTTAGAACTCCAATCTCCATCGGCTCTTGAGTGGAACTACTGGTAGCCCCATGGGGTATGGGAGGTGTACGTCTCCGGTAGATAACTTCAGAACCGTGTCTTTCACTTCTCCTTTCCCTGAGACGCCTGTCTATTTGTATGGACAGCCTCATCAGACCTTCCAAGGTCTCTGGTAAAACCACTCTAGCCAACTCATCCTTAATGGAATCAGAGAGACCCAGCCTGGTTTCTAAGAGCTATTTGGTTCCATTGGGAGTCTGTAGAGAACTGCTTAAATTCGGTGATATACACCTCAACTGGTTTAGAACCTTGTCGTAAAGCTCTCATCTTAGTTTCAGCGGTAATTTGTGAATTAGTATCCAAGTACAATTCATCCATGGCAGTGAGGAAATCAGGTAGGGAAGTGAGAATAGGATTGTGTGTTTCATAAAACGAGTCTGCCCAGATCCTGGGTTCACCACGCAGAAAAGATATCATTGTCAAAACTTTCAGATGATCACTAGGATAAGTTTTAGGTTTGAGTGTGAAAAGCAACATGCATGCATTCTTAAATTGACGATATAGGCGTCTGTCGCCTGAGAAGAAATCAGGAGATGCTATCTGAGGTTCAGGTTGGTTCACCGGAGGTGGTGTTGTAACCTTCACAGTGTCTCTGATAACCTTTCTCAAAGTTTCATTCTCCACTTGTAAGGCACTCATGGCCTGTCCTAGTTGATCTACCTTTTGCGAAAGATTGTAAACAATTTGCGGCAGATCCGCTGGATCCATTATTCAGGCTTAGTAATTCTGTCAAGGATCAGTAGGTTAAAGATATTTCAACTATTGCTGTGGATCTACAGCTGCGGATCAGATGTAATGTTTCACTCAGCACTTAATTAACATATGACGATGTTAACCATAATGGGGCTCAGAGTGAGTTAATAAACTTTAAGTCTATATGGAGACTTCAGGAAAAATAATGGAGTAACTTAATATGTTAAGTATCCATTAGGAAACAAATATTTACAAAGTAATTCTTTCTGAGATGATTTGTGGTAAAGTATCAGTTCATATGTATCACAATACAATCAATGAAGCAATTCCTCTGTGCCCAATAATTAGTGAGGTGAGGGCTGAAGGTTTAAAGTCACAAATAGATGTTACACAACTCTGTTAGCTGTAGCGAGTGAGTCGCAGGTTACCTGTTGAGTCGGCTGAGAGCGGAGAACTCAAGCGGCACTCGAGACAACAGCTGTTAGGCGGTGAGTGACAGCTTACTGAAACAGGTTGCGGTCGGCGTCTGACGTCACAGGACTGAAGTCCGGGGAAGAATTAAACTCACAAATCTTCCGGTAAGGATGCAAAGGCACACAGAGGTTTGAAGTATAATCCTGGCTTGATATTAGAAGTAGAGATGTAACAGAAATGTATGCCGTTACCAAAGTAGTGAAAGCAGAACACCGTAACAGGGTGTCAGTTCCCCTTGAATAAAGTTTAAACTATTTTCCAATAAGTTAGCTTGGAATTAGCAGGAGCTCAGTCTGTAGCAGAGTTACCTAGGGATAAAACTCAATTACTAAGCACCTGGCTGACGTCAGGAGAAAGCTTAAATAGGCTAGGAGGAACTAAAAGGTAAAGGTGGTATTGGTAATTGTATGACACTAAACATAAGGTGGTATAGTGAGTTCTGACATAGGGAGATCTTCAGGGGCTTAGTGTTAGGTTTTTTAAGGGGGGTTTGGGTGGGTTAGATTAGGGGTATGTGGGTGGTGGGTTGTTATGGTGGGGGGGGTATTATATGTTTTTTTTTTACAGGCAAAAGAGCTGATTTCTTTGGGACATGCCCCGCAAAAAGCCCTTTTAAGGGCTGGTAAGGTAATAGAGCTGTTAACTTTTTATTTTAGAATAGGGTAGGGCATTTTTTTATTTTGGGGGGCTTTGTTATTTTTTTAGGGGGCTTAGAGTAAGTGTAATTAGTTTAAAATTCTTGTAATCTTTTTTTAATTTTTGTAATTTAGTGTTTGTTTGTTTTTTTAATTTAGTGTTTGTTTTTTTGTAATTTAGTTTAGTTGATTTAATTGTAGTTAATTGTAGGTAGTTTAGTTAATTAATTTATTGATAGTGTAGTGTTAGGTTTAATTGTAACTTAGGTTAGGATTTATTTTACAGGTAATTTTGTAATTATTTTAACTAGGTAGCTATTAAATAGTTCTTAACTATTTAATAGCTATTGTGCCTGTAAAATAAATATAAATCCTAAAATAGCTACAATATAATTATTCGTTATATTGTAGCTATATTAGGGTTTATTCTACAGGTAAGTATTTAGCTTTAAATAGGATTAATTTATTTAATAAGAAATAATTTATTTAGTTAGATTTAAATTATATTTAACTTAGGGGGGTGTTAGGGTTAGGGTTAGACTTAGCTTTAGGGGTTAATACATTTATTATAGTAGCGGTGAGGTCCGGTCGGCAGATTAGGGGTTAATACTTGAAGTTAGATGGCGGCGATGTTAGGGAGGGCAGATTAGGGGTTAATAAAATTTATTATAGGGTTTGCGAGGCGGGAGTGAGGCGGTTTAGTTGTTAATACATTTATTATAGTGGCGGTGAGGTCCGGTCGGCAGATTAGGGGTTAATAAGTGTAGGTAAGGTAGCGGCCACGTTGGGGGGGCATATTAGGGGTTAATAAATATTATGTAGGTGTCGGCGATGTTACGGGCAGCAGATTAGGGGTACATAGGGATAATGTAGGTGGCAGAGGTGTGCGGTCGGCAGATTAGGGGATAAAACATTTTTATTGGAGTGGCGGCGATGTGGGGGCCGGGGGACCTCGGTTTAGGGGTGCATAGGTAGTTTATGGGTGTTAGTTTACTTTAGAGCACAGTAGTTAAGAGCTTTATGAACCAGCGTTAGCCCAGAAAGCTCTTAACTCCTGACTTTTTTCTGCGGCTGGAGTTTTGTCGTTAGAGTTCTAACGCTCACTTCAGCCAAGACTCTAAATACCGGCGTTAGGAAGATCCCATTGAAAAGATAGGATACGCAATTGGCGTAAGTGGATCTGCGGTATGGAAAAGTCATGGCTGAAAAGTGAGCATTAGACCCTTTCCTGACTGACTCTAAATATCAGCGGGCGGTAAAAAGCAGCGTTAGGAGCCCTTAACGCTGGTTTTGACGGCTACCGCAGAACTCTAAATCTAGGCGTTAATTTTTTGAAAGGTGCGGTAGTTACATTGCATTACGGCCAAAAAGGTGTGCGGTACAGCTGTACCTGCAAGACTCGTAATAGCAGCGGTAGTGGAAAAGCAGTGTTATGAGGCTTTTTCAGTTACAACGCAAAACTCGTTATCTAGCCGTTCGTTTTTAAACGGTTTTATACTGGATTTTTAGATCAGTATCTGTGCATATTATTTTTTATAGTAGTGTCTTGCAGTTATTTTAAAATTGGTGTATACTGTCCCTTTAAAGGTACAGTGTACTAAATTTTAGCCATGGATGTAAAGGAGCAACATTTACTCATGGTGAAAATAATTTAATTTTCCTACAAAAAGTTTAAGGGACAAGGTACTCAGGCAAATAGCTAATAAGTGTTCATTGTGATCCAAGCAGCTTCAGGAACACCATTTTAAATGTTCTGGTCTCTCTATCAGGCACTGATATTCAAAGATTCTGCAGCCTGGAGAGAAATTGTAGTTCAGACGTCACAAAGGCTGAACTCACTGAATTTTTCAAAAGAAAAAGGTCAGAACTCTTCAGTAGGGATTCACATTCGGATCTTTCGTGCCCTTCAGATATTATTGTAGCCGATTGATTTCTGTAAAAGATCCCCACACTAAGATCTCTGCAGATCCAGATCTTAGAGTGGGGATTTTTTACAAAAATCAATCCAACTATGAAAATATCCGAAAGGGCATGAGCTGCTGCTTATTTCTGTATTCGAATCCTTACAAAAGATCCAAATGTGCATCCCTACTCTCCAGCACTGCAAGATCTCTATCATTTATGTATGTGAAGCAGAGACAAGCCCAGTGTAATATAGCACTGCATATTGTATTTTATTTTATTGTATTGTATTTTATATTACTATACATTTCAGATTGGGTCCTTTCAGTATTATTGCATTTAAGCTTTGCACTTAATTGCAATTTTTAATTTAATACATTTACATTTGATCTAGCAGTGGTTTTACACATTCTGATTATGCTTTTAAAAATTCTGTATTACTTTAATAACTTAGGATCATACTTTTTATATTTCTTTGTAGCTTTTATAAATAACATTGCACCTTGTATTTGCTGCATTATAAACTAAAACTGACATTTTCATAAAGTAGGAGGGACAGGGCAGTTCACTGGGCAGAACAGGGCATTTCCAGGGTATGTCTGAAGTTCTCTCACAAGTTTTGTATGAATTTTAAACAAGCTGGTCTCACTGATTTGTCTGGCCAGCTGTATGCAGGTGAAGTTTGCTCAAAATTCACAATACATTAATTTTAACTAACAGAAAAGTAATATATATACTAAAATATAGACAAAAGCAAGTTAAATTGTAATTAAAATATTTAATTTAATTTGGAATTGATGCAAACGGAGCATTTAAATCAGCCCCGGGGGTTCTCCAGTAACCTTCTCTCTCCCATGTGAAATTTTGTATCCCTGAGAGTTTCATTGCTTTCTGTGGAAGGCATCTCTCATCTCTCTGGGATTACAAGGTTCCTCCTCTTTCCTAAAAAAATACAGTGAGTTCTGCCCCTGTGAAGTCAACACTATATTTTTCCTCCAAACTAGAGAATGTCTGATTATCTGGCCCATAGAAAGTAATGACACTCTCTGGGAAACTGAAGCTGTGAAGGCATAATCAGAATTTGTAAAATCACAATCCTAAATACACTGTTGTATACAAATAAGATACAAATTAGAAATTGCAAAGTTTAAATGTAATAGAATTTAATCTGAAGTGTAAAGTGATATAGAATAGAAAACACACCGTGTAAATGCAGCAGAACTGTCATGTCATGCAGTGCTATATTGCACTGGGCTTGTCTCTCCTTCACATACAGAAATGCAGAAAACCCCCTTGGAGAAGTAATGCCTTTTGAAAATTTTACTAGGGTTCTTGCAGTGCTGAAGGATCATTTTAGACTATCTCACCTGAGCAAAGAGGCCTTGAATATCAAGGCCTCAGTGAGAGACTGTTTTTTGCTGCTGTCTCTTGATTACTTAGGTTTTCTGTAGACAGTTCTGCAGGTGGGGTTTTTAAAATAACAACATAAAAGCAAATTAGAACACAGAGAACACATAAAAGGGGGAAACATTTCACAAAACAATCGGCTAGATTACGAGTTTTGTCGGTAAGGCTGTGCGGTGCTAACGAGCAGTTTCTGCTCACCGCTCACCGCTCACCGCTCACCTACAGACAGCGCTGATATTACGGGTTTTTACAAACCCGGCGTTAGCCGCAGAAAAGTGAGCGGAGAGCAAAATTTAGCTCCACATCTCACCTCAATACCAGCGCTGCTTACATTAGCGGTGAGCTGGCTAAACGTGCTCTGGCACGATTTCCCCATAGGAATCAATGGGAGAGAGCCGGTTGAAAAAAAACCTAACTACTGCAAGAAAGCAGCGTAAAGCTCCTACCCAACCCCATTGATTCCTATGGGGAAATAAAAGTTATGTCTACACCTAACACCCTAACATGAACCCTGAGTCTAAACACCCCTAATCTTACACTTATTAACCCCTAATCTGCCGCCCCCAACATAGTCGACACCTACATTATAATTATTAACCCCTAATCTGTCTCTCCGGACACCGCCGCCACCTACATTATACTTATGAACCCCTAATCTGCTGCCCCCAACATCGCCAACACCTACATTATATTTATTAACCCCTAATCTGCCGCTCCCAATGTCGCCGCAACCTAACTATATTTATTAACCCCTAATCTGCCACCCCCAATGTCGCCGCCACTATATTAAAGTTATTAACCCCTAAAACTAAGTCTAACCCTAACCCCCCCAACTTAAATATAATTTAAATAAATCTAAATAAAATTACTATCATTAACTAAATTATTCCTATTTAAAACTAAATACTTACCTATAAAATAAACCCTAAGATAGCTACAATATAACTAATAGTTACATTGTAGCTAGCTTAGGATTTATTTTTATTTTACAGGCAACTTTGTATTTATTTTAACTAGGTAGAATAGTTATTAAAGAGTTCTTAACTATTTAATAGCTACCTAGTTAAAATAAAGACAAATTTACATGTAAAATAAAACCTAACCTAAGTTACAATTACATCTAACACTACACTATAATTAAATTAATTCCCTAAATTAACTACAATTAAATACAATTAAATAAAATTATCTAAAGTACGGAAAAAACCCCAACTAAATTACAGAAAATAATAAAATAATTACAAGTTTTTTAAACTAATTACACCTAATCTAATCCCCCTAATAAAATAAAAAGCCCCCCAAAATAATAAAAAGCCCTACCCTACACTAAATTACAAATAGCCCTTTAAAGGGCCTTTTGCGGGGCATTGCCCCAAAGTAATCAGCTCTTTTACCTGTAAAAAAAAAGTACAATACCCCCCAACATTAAAACCCACCACCCACACACCCAACCCTACTCTAAAACCCACCCAATCCCTCCTTAATAAAACCTAACACTAACCCCTTGAAGATCACCCTACCTTGAGAAGTCTTCACCCAACCGGACTGAAGTCCTCAATGAATCCGGCAGAAGTGGTCCTCCAGACGGGAAGAAGTCTTCATCCAAGCCGGGAAGAAGAGGTCCTCCAGACGGGCAGAAGTCTTCATCCAGACGGGATCTTCTATCTTCATCCATCCGGCACGGAGCGGGTCCATCTTCAAGACATCCGACGTGGAGCATCCTCTTCTTTCGACGTCGACTGTAGAATGAAGGTTCCTTTAAATGACGTCATACAAGATGATGTCCCTTCAATTCCGATTGGCTGATAGAATTCTATCAGCCAATCGGAATTAAGGTAGGATTTTTCCTATCTTAATTCCGATTGGCTGATAAAATTCTATCAGCCAATCGGAATTGAAGGGACGCCATCTTGGATGACATCATTTAAAGGAACCTTCATTCTACAGTCGACGTCGAAAGAAGAGGTTGGATGAAGACTTCTCAAGGTAGGGTGATCTTCAAGGGGTTGGTGTTAGGTTTTATTAAGGGGGGATTGGGTGGGTTTTAGAGTACAGTTGGGTGTGTGGGTGGTGGGTTTTAATGTTGGGGGTATTGTACTTTCTTTTACAGGTAAAAGAGCTGATTACTTTGGAGCAATGCCCCGCAAAAGGCCCTTTCTTTCATGTAATTGGCAAGAGTCCATGAGCTAGTGACGTATGGGATATACATTTCTACCAGGAGGGGCAAAGTTGCCCAAACCTCAAAATGCCTATAAATACACCCCTACCACACCCACAATTCAGTTTTACAAACTTTGCCTCCTATGGAGGTGATGAAGTAAGTTTGTGCTAGATTTCTACGTTGATATGCGCTTCTCAGCATGCTGAAGCCCGGTTCCTCTCAGAGTGCAGTGAATGACAGAGGGATGTGAAGGGAGTATTACCTATTGAATGCAATGGTCATCCTAATGGGGATCTATTTCATAGGTTCTCTGTTATCGGTCGTAGAGATTCATCTCCTACCTCCCTTTTCAGATCGACGATATACTCTTATATACCATTACCTCTGCTGATTCTCGTTTCAGTACTGGTTTGGCTATCTACTTTATGTAGATGAGTGTCTTTTGGTAAGTAGGTTTTCCTTTATTTAGACACTCTCAGCTATGGTTTGGCACTTTATTTGTAAAGTTCTAAATATAATGTTTGTACTTATATTTGCCCTGATTCAGGTTTATCAGTATATTTCCTCTTTGCAGACTGTCAGTTTCATTTTGGGAAATGCATAAAAAAAAAAAAAAAAAAAAAAAAAAATTCTTACCTGGAATTTACAAATTGACATTTTCTCTAAATTGCGGGCTGTTAGGCTCGCGGGTGCGCAAAATGCTATAATTTATTGCGTCATTCTTGGCGCGAGACTTTTTTGGCGCGAGAATTACGTTTGTTGACGTATTTTCGTCATTTCCGGCGTCTTAGTTGGCGCCGAGAATTTTCACATAGTTGCGTCATCTATGACGCTCGTGTTTGTTGCAGACGTTCTTGGCGCCAAAAAATATTTTGTCAGTTGTGGGCGTCATACTTGGCGCCAGATTCTGACATTATTTAAGTCTCAATTTCATTCTGCTTCTGGTTTTCAGAGGCTTATTTTGTTTGCATTTTTTTCCCATTCCTGAAACTGTCATTTAAGGAAATTGATATTTTGCTTTATATGTTGTTTTTTCTCTTACATTTGCAAGATATCTCAAAAACTGTTCCTGTATCAGAAAACACTGTTGGATTCCTGATGACTGATATCAGTCCTACCAAAGCTAAGTTCATTTATTTTAATGTTATGAATTTTTATCTTTAGCTATGGTTTGTAATAAGTTATCATGATAAACTTTTACATGCAGAGTCCATCAGTATTAATGCATTATCTATTGCTATTCTTTTAACATCTAATATATAAGATATACCTAGGAATTTATAGGATTATTTTTCTGATTCTATTCTAAAGGCTTTGTCTGCCATCCCGCCTTCTAATAAAATGTAAAGGTCTTTTTTAAACTTCTCATTTAGTTGATGAATTTTCAAATGACCGACAACATACTGAATTATCCTTCTCTGATGAGGATTTATCTAATTCAGAATATCCTTCATCAGATATTGACACTAACAAATCTACTTTTTTACTTTTAAATAGAGTACATTCGTTCTTTGTTGAAAAGGTGTTGATTATATTGGATATTGAGGAGACTAGTCCTTTTGATTTTAAGACTAGCTAAAATTTAAATTCTGCTTATTAAACTCCTGTGGTTTCTTCAGAGGTTTTTTTCCAGTTCCTGATACTACGGAATGGAATAGGCCTGGTACTTCTTTTATTCCTTCTTTAAGGTTTTTAAATTGTATCCTTTGCCAACAGTTAGTTTGGAGTTTTGGGGAAAGATCCCCAAAGTTAATGTGGCTATCTCTACAATTGCTAAACATACTACTATTCCTATGGAAAATAGTATTTATTTTTAAGTTCCTTCAGATGGGAAACTTGTATCTTATCTAAGGTAAATTATTTTATTTTCAGGTCCTTTTCTTAGGCCTGCAATTTATTTGGCTGATGTTGCAACTGCTTCAAATTTTTGGTTGGATGCTTTAGCGCAACAAGTATCGGATTATGATTTCTTTAGCATTGTTAAGTTGATTTAACATGCTAATAATTTCATTTGTGTTGTCATTTTTTTGATATTTTCACAATTGAGGTTAAATCTATGACTTTAGCTATTTTAGCTAGAAGAACTTTGTGACTTAAATCTTGGAACGCTTATTTGATTTCTAAAATCCAGATTTTTATTTTTCCAAGGTAATAAATTATTTGGTTCACTATTGGATTCAATACTTTCAACTGTTACTCTGGGGAAGGGAGTTTTTTTGCTTCAAGATTAAGTTCTAAGAGTAAATCTTAAGCTTATATTAGTTTTTGTTCTTAATAAGGAACGGAATCCTAATTCTTCCCCAAGTAACATGTTTTTAATTGGAAGTTTTCTTCAAAATGGAATGAATTCAAACCATTTAAAAGTTCAAAGTCAGCCCCCAAATTCGCATGAAGGTGGGGCCCTTATTCCATCTTAGCTGGTAGGGGGCAGGTTAAGATTTATTCTAAAGTTGTTTGGTTCAATTCGGTCCAAACTTCTTAGATTGGGGTACAGAATAGGATTCAGAGTAAGACCGCCTGTGAGAAGTCTTTTTCTCTCTCACATATTCTAGCTATTCCAGTAAAGGCTCAGAATTTCCTGAAGTGTGTTTCAGACCTGGAGTTACCTGAGGTATTCATACCAGTTCCATTTCAGGAACGGGGTCTGGGGTTTTATTCAGAACTATTCATTGTCCCAAAGAAAGAAAAACTTTTTGAATTGTCATGTTAGAGTACCATCTTCAGAATGGTGATTATAAGGTCTTTTCTCCCTTTTGTTCAGCAAGGGCATTATTTGCCTACAATAGACTTACAGGATTCATATCTTCATATTCTGTTTTCATTTAGATTATTTTCATTTTCTGAGATTCTCTTTTTTAGACAAGCATTACCAATTTGTTGCTTTTCCTTCTGGGCTAGCGACAGCTCTAAGAATCTTTTAAAGGTTCTCAGTGTTTCCTTATTTGGACGATCTCGGGGTACTTGCTCAGTCTTTTTGTTCTGCAGAATCTCATACGATTCAACTTCTGTTGTTTCTTCAAAGACAAGGTTGAAGGATCTTTTTATCAAAAAGCTCCTTGATTCCTCAGACAAGGGTCACCTTTTTTAGGTTTCCAGATAGATTGTGTCAATGTCTTTGTCTCTAACAGACAAGAGACAATTATATTGGGTTCAGCTTGTCGGAACCTTCAGTCTCTATTATTTCCTTCAGTAGCTATATGCATGGAAGTTTTAGGTCTCATGACTGCAGCATTGGATTCGATTCCCTTTGCTCATTTTCATATGAAACCTTTCCAGTTTTTAATGCTGAATTAATGGTGCAGGGATTATTCTAGGATATCACATTTAATATCCTTGAATCCCAATATTCAACTATCTCTGACTTGGTGGTTAGATCACCATCGTATAGTTCTCCGAGTCTCTTCGGTTCATCCAACCTGGACCATGATCACAACAGATGCAAGTCTTTTAGGTTGGGAAGCTGTTTGGGGATCTCTGACAGCACAAGGGGTTTGGAAATCTCAAGAGGCGAGATTACCATTCAATATTTTGGAACTCCGTGCGATTCTCAGAGTTCTTCAGTTTTGGCTTCTTTTTGAAGAGAGAGACGTTTATTGATTTTCAGACAGACAATGTCACAACTGTGGCGTATGTCAATCATCAGGGTGGGACTCTCAGTCCTCAGGCTGTGAAAGAAGTTTTTCGGATACTTGCTTGGGCAAAATCCAGCTCCTGTCTAATTTCTGCGGTCCATATCCCAGGTATAGACAATTGGGAAGCAGATTATCTCTGTCATCAAGCTTTACATCCGGGAGAATGGTCTCTTCACCCAGATTTGTTTTTTCAAATTGTTCAGATGTGGGGGCTTCCAGAAATAGATCTGATGGCATCTCATCTAAACAAGAAACTTCCCAGGTACCTATCCAGGTCCAGGGATCCTCAGGCGGAAGCAGTGTATGCATTGACACTTCCTTGGAGTTATCAACCTGCCTATATTTTTCCGCCTCTAGTTCTTCTTTTTAGAGTGATTTTCAAAATCATCATGGAGCAATCATTTGTGCTGCTGGTGGCTCCAGCATGGCCGCTCAGGTTTTGGTATGTTGATCTTGTTCGGATGTCCAGTTGCCAACCTTGGCCACTTCCATTAAGGCCAGACCTTATATCTCAAGGTTCGTTTTTCCGTCAGGATCTCAAATTATTAAATTTGATGGTATGGAAATTGAACGCTTAGTCATAGAGGTTTCTCTGACTCAATGATTATTACTATGTTGCAGGCTCGTAAATCTGTATCTAGAAAGATTTTTTATCGAATTTGGAAGACTTACATTTCATGGTGCTCTTCTCATAAATTCTCTTGGTATTCTTTTAGAATTCCTAGAATTTTACTGTTTCTTCAGGATGGTTTAGATAATGGTTTGTCTGCAAGTTCTTTGAAAGGTCAAATCTCTGCTCTTTCTGTTCTGTTCTGTTGTACAGAAAAAATGCTAAACTTCCTGATATTCATTGTTTTGTAAAGGCTTTGGTTCATATCAAGCCTGTCATTTATCAATTTCTCCTCCTTGGAGTCTTATTTTGGTTTTGAAGGCTTTACAGGCTCCTCCGTTTGAGCCTATGCATTCTCTGGAGATTAAATTACTTTCTTGGAAAGTGTTGTTCCTTTTGGTCATCTCTTCTGCTAGAAGAGTTTCTGATTTATCTGCTCTTTCTTGTGAGTCTCCTTTCTGATTTTTCATCAGGATAAGGCGGTTTTTGCGGACTTTGTTTAAATTTTTACCTAAAGTTGTGAACTCCAAAAACATTAGTAGAGAAATTGTTGTCCCTTCTTTATGTCCTAATCCTAAGAATTTTCTGGAGAGATCCTTACATTCTTTGGATGTGGTAAGAGCTTTGAAATGTTATGTTGAAGCTACTAAAGATTTCAGAAAGGCTTCTAGTCTATTTATTATCTTTACTGGTTCTAGGAAAGGTCACAAGGCTTCTGCCATTTCTTTGCGTCTTGGGTAAAGCTTTTGATTCATCATGCTTGTTTAGAGTCGGGTAAATCCCCGCCTCAGAGGTTTATGGCTCATTCTACTAGGTCAGTTTCCACTCCCTGGGTTTTTTAGAATGAAGCTTCTGTTGATCAGATTTGCAAAGCAGCAACTTGGTCTTCTTTGCTTATTTTTACTAAATTCTACCATTGTAATGTTTTCTCTTCTTCAGAAGCAGTTTTTGGTAGAAAAATACTTCAGGCAGCTGTTTCAGTTTGATTCTTCTGCTTATAATTTCATTTTTTTTCTTTATAAGATAAAAACTTTTGATTTGGGTTGTGGATTAATTTTTCAGCGTAATTGTCTGTCTTTATTTTTATCCCTCCCTCTCTAGTGACTCTTGCATGGAGTGCCACATCTTGGGTATTTGCTATCCCATACGTCACTAGCTCATGGACTCTTGCCAATTACATGAAAGAAAACATAATTTATGTAAGAACTTACCTGATAAATTCATTTCTTTCATATTGGCAAGAGTCCAGTTTATTGTATAAAGCACAATTATTCCAATTCCTTGTTGATGCTTTCGCTCCTTTCTTATCACCCCACTTATTGGCTATTCGTTAAACTGAATTGTGGGTGTGGTGGGGGTGTATTTATAGGCATTTTGAGGTTTGGGAAACTTTGCCCCTCCTGGTAGGAATGTATATCCCATACGTCACTAGCTCATGGACTCTTGCCAATATAAAAGAAATTAATTTATCAGGAAAGTTCTTACATAAATTATGTTTTTAAGGGCTATTTGTAATTTAGTATAGAGTAGGGCTTTTTATTATTTTGGGGGGCTTTTTTATTTTATTAGGGGGATTAGATTAGGTGTAATTAGTTTAAAAAACTTGTAATTATTTTATTATTTTCTGTAATTTTGTGTGTTTTTTCATACTTTAGAAAATTTTATTTAATTGTATTTAATTGTATTTAATTTTGGAAATTAATTTAATTATAGTGTAGTGTTAGGTGTAATTGTAACTTAGGTTAGGTTTTATTTTACAGTTAAATTTGTCTTTATTTTAACTAGGTAGCTATTAAATAGTTAATAACTATTTAATAACTATTCTACCTAGTTAAAATAAATACAAAGTTGCCTGTAAAATGAAATAAATCCTAAGCTAGCTAGAATGTAACTATTAGTTATATTGTAGCTATCTTAGGGTTTATTTTATAGGTAAGTATTTAGTTTTAAATAGGAATAATTTAGTTAATTGTAGTAATTTTATTTAGATTAATTTAAATTATATTTAAGTTATGGGGGTGTTAGGGTTAGACTTAGGGGTTAATACATTTAATATAGTTGCAGCGACATTGGGGGCGGCAGATTAGGGGTTAATAAATGTAGGTAGGTGTCGGCGATGTTAGGGACGGCAGATTAGGGGTTAATAAAATTTAACTAGTGTTTGCGATGCGGGAGTGCGGCAGTTTAGGGGTTAATATATTTTTATAGTGGCGGTGATGTCCGGTTCGGCAGATTAGGGGTTAAATATTTTATTTTAGTGTTTGCGATGTGGGGGGGCTCGGTTTAGGGGTTAATAGGTAGTTTATGGGTGTTAGTGTACTTTTTAGCACTTTAGTTAAGAGTTTTATACTACGGCGTTAGCCCATAAAACTCTTAACTACTGACTTTAAAATGGGGTACCAGGCTTGACAGGAGAGGGTCTACCGCTCACTTTTTGGAAGACTCGTAATACCGGCGTTAGGCAAATCCCATTGAAAAAATAGGATGCGCAATTGATGTAAGTGGATTTGCAGTATTTTCGAGTCTGGCCAAAAAAGTGAGCGGTACACCTGTCATTTCAAGACTCGTAATACCAGCGGGCGTTAAAAAGCAGCGTTGGGACCTCTCAACGCTGCTTTTTAAGGCTAACGCAAGACTCGTAATCTAGGCAAATGTTTTTTTTAATATTATTGCTTCTGCATCTGAAATATTGTAGTGAAATTTATCCTGTATCTGTTTCACACTCATAGCCCTGTATCTGATAGACTGTTTAGTCCACTTCACCTTGAGTCAGAAACACTGTTTAGTATACCTAAGGATGTGTGCTTTCTATAGTATCATTCTCTATATTTAGAAAGCTTTGGGAATTTAATACTTGATGTCAAAAGAAGGACAGGCAAATTACTGGCGGCTTCTGTTAAGCCTTCATTTGAAGAGAATATTGACCCAGAGTCTAACACATATTATATACTGGATACTGACTGAGCTCATTATGATGTGACACAACCTTTTAAGGTAGTTTGAGGCAGACCCCTATATTTACCAAGTGTATCGCTATGGATAGCGCAGGTTGCACTATCCATATCTTGACCCTGTACTAAGAATAGCACACAATCTTAAATTACAAGTCAAAGGGTATGAAATATTTATCAGAGAAAGTTGGCGTGGCAACATTTTATTAGTGTGCCTTATGCTTTCAGTGGATAGCGTGGGCCTTGCAGACACTACTCATATTGCAAATGGTGAGTTATGTGCATTGGGAGAGGAAAACACATAATCACGCTGAAAAAATTAGCACACCTGTAGACGTGAAGTAAAGTGTAAGGGCTAGAATAAAAGTATAACGAAACACATGTATAATATTGTAAAATAAAGTATTTCACACTCACATATATATATATATATATATATGTCATTTTAATAAAAGTGTTCTAATAGTGATTTAAAGGAAAATGGTATATGACAAGGTGTTAGACTGGGAAGGACTCAAAAGAGTACTATATATGTGTGTACTTTTCTTTCATAAAGTTGTGAGAGTCCACAAGGCATTACTCTTGGGATTCAACACCCTAGGAGGAGGAAAAGATACTCAACATACCAAGAGCTTTTAATACCTCTCACCCCTCTAGTATGTCAGTCTTATCTTTGCCTCCACAGGATAAGGTAGATCATTGATGTGCTCCAGATTCTTCATTGACAGGGGTTCTCAGACTACCTTTTTAAGACCCATTATCCCTCTCAGAAAGCAGACTACAAGACAGAGACAGTACATGGAGTTCTGGGCAGTGGAAGATTATCTCCCTATGAGTGTTGGTCACAAGCCTGCAACAGGTGTCGCCGGGACCTGTCCCATATATTGTTGGGTCACCATTTTTACTCCTTTCAGAGATCCTCTGATGTTGCTTATACAGCATTGAATTGGCTCTCTACTGCACACCGTCTTTTCTGCAGCTGGGTAAGCACAGTAGAGTGGGTGCTTTTTAGGTAAATACCTAAGCACTCACATAGCCCATAGACTATTAGCAGGTGCATACATTTATGTATATCATAGCCAGGGGACACTGCACTTGTCACAGACTTCACTACCTTAGACACACTGGGGCATATGTATCAAGCTCTGAATGGAGCTTGATGCCCCGTGTTTCTGGCGAGCCTGCAGGCTCGCCAGAAACAGCAGTTATGAAGACCGCTGCTCCATAACCTGTCCGCCTGCTCTGAGCAGACGGACAGACATCGCCGGAAATCAACCCAATCGAGTACGATCAGGTTGATTGACACCTCCCTGCTGGCGGCCCATTGGACGTGAGTCTGCAGGGGGCGGCGTTGCACCAGCAGCTCTTGTGAGCTGCTGGTGCAATGCTGAATACGGCGAGCGTATTACTCGCCGTATTCAGCGAGGTTTCTCGGACCTGATCCGCACTGTCGGATCAGGTCCAACAGACCTTGATAACTAGAGGCCACTGAGTGTATTTTATGCAGGAATTTTTACAGATTTGACCATGTTAGCTACTAACAAGTCTGTTTTTATGCATATGGACATTAAAAGGTACCCTTCTGTATTAGTCTCTTTTGCTCTGCTCTTATTGACTTAATTTTTCATTACAATTTGATTTCAATTTTATACTCACTTACACCTAGATTTAGAGTTTTGCGTTAGAAGGGGTGTGTTAGGGGTGCGTTAGTGTTTTTTCCCCCGCATCTTTTAAACAACGCTGGTATTTAGAGTTCTCTGAAGGGCTGCGTTAGGCTCCAAAAAGGGAGCGTACAGGCATATTTACCGCCACTGCAACTATAAATACCAGCGTTGCTTACGGACACGGCCAGCTTCAAAAACATGCTCGTGCACGATATCCCCATAGGAAACAATGGGGCAGTTTGAGCTGAAAAAAAACCTAACACCTGCAAAAAAGCAGCGTTCAGCTCCTAACGCAGCCCCATTGTTTCCTATGGGGAAACACTTCCTAAGTCTGCACCTAACACCCTAACATGTACCCCGAGTCTAAATACCCCTAATCTTACACTTATTAACCCCTAATCTGCCGCCCCCGCTATCGCTGACGCCTGCATTATATTATTAACCCCTAATCTGCCGCTCCGGACACCGCCGCAACCTACATTATCCCTATGTACCCCTAATCTGCTGCCCCTAACACAGCCGACCCCTATATTATATTTATTACCCCCTAATCTGCCCCCCCCAACGTCGCCGCTACCTACACTTATTAACCCCTAATCTGCCGACCGGACCTCGCCGCCACTATAATAAATGTATTAACCCCTAAACCGCCTCACTCCCGCCTCAAAAACCCTATAATAAATAGTATTAACCCCTAATCTGCCCTCCCTAACATCGCCGACACCTAACTTCAAGTATTAACCCCTAATCTGCCGACCGGACCTCGCCGCTACTCTAATAAATTTATTGACCCCTAAAGCTAAGTCTAACCCTAACCCTAACACCCCCCTAAATTAAATATAATTTTTATCTAACGAAATAAAATAAATCTTATTAAATAAATTAATCCTATTTAAAGCTAAATACTTACCTGTAAAATAAACCCTAATATAGCTACAATATAACGAATAATTATATTGTAGCTATTTTAGGATTTATATTTATTTTACCGGCAACTTTGTATTTATTTTAACTAGGTACAATAGCTATTAAATAGTTAATAACTATTTAATAGCTACCTAGTTAAAATAACTACAAAATGACCTGTAAAATAAATCCTAACCTAAGTTACAATTAAACCTAACACTACACTATAAATAAATTAATTAACTAAACTATCTACAATTATCTACAATTAAATCAACTAAACTAAATTACAAAAAAAAACCCCTAAATTACAAAAAATAAAAAAAGATTACAAGAATTTTAAACTAATTACACCTACTCTAAGCCCCCTAAAAAAATAACAAAGCCCCCCAAAATAAAAAAAATGCCCTACCCTATTCTAAAATAAAAATGTAACAGCTCTTTTACCTTACCAGCCCTTAAAAGGGCCTTTTGCGGGGCATGCCCCAAAGAAAACAGCTCTTTTGCATTTAAATAAACATACAATACCCCCCACAACATTACAACCCACCACCCACATACCCCTAATCTAACCCAAACACCCCTTAAAAAACCCTAAGCCCCTGAAAATCTCCCTACCTTATCTTCACCACGCCGGGTATCACCGATCCGTCCAGAAGAGGGTCCGAAGTATTCATCCCCTCCGTTCAGATCAGCCAATAGAATGCAAGCTCAATCTGATTGGCTGATTGGATCAGCCAATCGGATTGAACTTGAATCTGATTGGCTGATTCAATCAGATTTTTACTACCTTAATTCCGAGTGGCTGATAGAATCCTATCAGCCAATCAGAATTAGAGGGATGCCATCTTGGATGACGTCACTTAAAGGAACCTTCATTCGTCGGGAGTCGCCAGAAGAAGAGGATGGATCCGCATCGGCTGCTTCAAGATGAAGATAGAAGACGCCGCCTGGATGAACATGTCTAATGGTCCAGATGTCCTCTTCTTGCCGGATAGGATGAAGACTTCGGACCCTCTTCTGGACGGATCGGTGATACCCGGCGTGGTGAAGATAAGGTAGGGAGATCTTCAGGGGCTTAGTGTTAGGTTTTTTTAAGGGGTGTTTGGGTTAGATTAGGGGTATGTGGGTGGTGGGTTGTAATGTTGGGGGGGTATTGTATGTTTATTTAAATGCAAAAGAGCTGTTTTCTTTGGGGCATGCCCCGCAAAAGGCCCTTTTAAGGGCTGGTAAGGTAAAAGAGCTGTTACATTTTTATTTTAGAATAGGGTAGGGCATTTTTTTATTTTGGGGGGCTTTGTTATTTTTTTAGGGGGCTTAGAGTAGGTGTAATTAGTTTAAAATTCTTGTAATCTTTTTTTATTTTTTGTAATTTAGTGTTTGTTTTTTGTAATTTAGTGTTTTTTTTTTTTTGTAATTTAGTTTAGTTGATTTAATTGTAGATAATTGTAGATAGTTTAGTTAATTAATTTATTGATAGTGTAGTGTTAGGTTTAATTGTAACTTAGGTAAGGGTTTATTTTACAGGTAATTTTGTAGTTATTTTAACTAGGTAGCTATTAAATAGTTATTAACTATTTAATAGCTATTGTACCTAGTTAAAATAAATACAAAGTTGCCTGTAAAATAAATATAAATCCTAAAATAGCTACAATATAATTATTCGTTATATTGTAGCTATATTAGGGTTTATTTTACAGGTAAGTATTTAGCTTTAAATAGGATTAATTTATTTAATAAGATTTATTTTATTTCGTTAGATAAAAATTATATTTAACTTAGGGGGGTGTTAGGGTTAGGGTTAGACTTAGCTTTAGGGGTTAATACATTTATTAGAGTAGCAGCGAGGTCCGGTCAACAGATTAGGGGTTAATACTTGAAGTTAGGTGTCGGCGATGTTAGGGAGGGCAGATTAGGGGTTAATACTATTTATTATAGGGTTTTTGAGGCGGGAGTGAGGCGGTTTAGGGGTTAATACAGGGAGTGCAGAATTATTAGGCAAATGAGTATTTTGACCACATCATCCTCTTTATGCATGTTGTCTTACTCCAAGCTGTATAGGCTCGAAAGCCTACTACCAATTAAGCATATTAGGTGATGTGCATCTCTGTAATGAGAAGGGGTGTGGTCTAATGACATCCACACCCTATATCAGGTGTGCATAATTATTAGGCAACTTCCTTTCCTTTGGCAAAATGGGTCAAAAGAAGGACTTGACAGGCTCAGAAAAGTCAAAAATAGTGAGATATCTTGCAGAGGGATGCAGCACTCTTAAAATTGCAAAGCTTCTGAAGCGTGATCATCGAACAATCAAGCGTTTCATTCAAAATAGTCAACAGGGTCGCAAGAAGCGTGTGGAAAAACCAAGGCGCAAAATAACTGCCCATGAACTGAGAAAAGTCAAGCGTGCAGCTGCCAAGATGCCACTTGCCACCAGTTTGGCCATATTTCAGAGCTGCAACATCACTGGAGTGCCCAAAAGCACAAGGTGTGCAATACTCAGAGACATGGCCAAGGTAAGAAAGGCTGAAAGACGACCACCACTGAACAAGACACACAAGCTGAAACGTCAAGACTGGGCCAAGAAATATCTCAAGACTGATTTTTCTAAGGTTTTATGGACTGATGAAATGAGAGTGAGTCTTGATGGGCCAGATGGATGGGCCCGTGGCTGGATTGGTAAAGGGCAGAGAGCTCCAGTCCGACTCAGACGCCAGCAAGGTGGAGGTGGAGTACTGGTTTGGGCTGGTATCATCAAAGATGAGCTTGTGGGGCCTTTTCGGGTTGATGATGGAGTCAAGCTCAACTCCCAGTCCTACTGCCAATTTCTGGAAGACACCTTCTTCAAGCAGTGGTACAGGAAGAAGTCTGCATCCTTCAAGAAAAACAGGATTTTCATGCAGGACAATGCTCCATCACACCCGCCCAAGTACTCCACAGCGTAGCTGGCAAGAAAGGGTATAAAAGAAGAAAATCTAATGACATGGCCTCCTTGTTCACCTGATCTGAACCCCATTGAGAACCTGTGGTCCATCATCAAATGTGAGATTTACAAGGAGGGGAAACAATACACCTCTCTGAACAGTGTCTGGGAGGCTGTGGTTTCTGCTGCACGCAATGTTGATGGTGAACAGATCAAAACACTGACAGAATCCATGGATGGCAGGCTTTTGAGTGTCCTTGCAAAGAAAGGTGGCTATATTGGTCACTGATTTGTTTTTGTTTTGTTTTTGAATGTCAGAAATGTATATTTGTGAATGTTGAGATGTTATATTGGTTTCACTGGTAAAAATAAATAATTGAAATGGGTATATATTTGTTTTTTGTTAAGTTGCCTAATAATTATGCACAGTAATAGTCACCTGCACACACAGATATCCCCCTAAAATAGCTATATATAAAAACAAACTAAAAACTTCTTCCAAAACTATTCAGCTTTGATATTAATGAGTTTTTTGGGTTCATTGAGAACATGGTTGTTGTTCAATAATAAAATTAATCCTCAAAAATACAACTTGCCTAATAATTCTGCACTCCCTGTACATTTATTATAGTGGCGGCGAGGTCCGGTCGGCAGATTAGGTGTTTATAAGTATAGGTAGGTAGCGGCAACGTTGGGGGGGGGGCAGATTAGAGGGTAAAAAATATAATATATGGGTCGGCGATGTTAGGGGCAGCAGATTAGGGGTACATAGGGATAATGTAGGTTGCGGCGGTGTGCGGTCAGCAGATTAGGAGTGGCGGCGATGTGAGGGGACCACGGTTTAAGGGTACATAGGTAGTTTATGGGTGTTAGTGTACTTTAGAGCACAGTAGTTAGGAGCTTTATGAACCATAAAGCTCTTAACTCCTGACTTTTTTCTGCGGCTGGAGTCTTGTCGTTAGAGTTCTAACGCTCACTTCAGCCAAGACTCTAAATACCAGCGTTAGAAAGATCCCATTGAAAAGATAGGATACGCAATTGACGTAAAGGGATCTGCGGTATGGAAAAGTCGCGGCTGGAAAGTGAGTGTTAGACCCTTACCTACAAGACGCTAAATACCAGCGGGCAGCCAAAACCAGTGTTAGGACCCCCTAACGCTGGTTTGGACGGCTAACGCAGAACTCTAAATCTAGGCGATAGTATTAAACAATTTTTAATACACATTACAGCTCCTAGTATGCCCTGGCTTTTTTCAACAGGGTTAGCTTATTTTTCTTGGCTTGCAAGCACACTTTAGGCACATTCTCTATTCTCAGTAGAGTGCCCTATTTTACTTCTTTCTGCCCTATAGAGCTTTTCTACCAGGTTAGTAGTGCAGGAGTTCATTTTTTCCTGCCTTCTTATTACTTCGCTTCAGTATCAGTTTTTTTTCTGCTCTCCAACATTGCTCTTTCAGCTCTCATTGCTGGATGGGTTAAGACACTAAAATATTAAAGGGATATGAAACCCACATTTTTCTATCATGAGTTAGATAGAGCATGCTATTTTAAGCCCCTCTTGGAATCCTTTGTTGAAAAGCATGTCTAGATAGGCTTGGGAGCTTGAAGCTAGCTGCTGATTGGTGGCTGATCTTGTATGCCCATTTTCATTAGCTTACAAATGTGTTCAGATAGCAACCAGGAGTGAATTGCTGCTTTTTCAATAAAAGATACCAAGAGAATGAAGCAAAATTTATATCATAAGTAAATTGGAAAGTTGTTTAAAAATGTAAATGTATAATTTCCAATTTACTTCTATTATCTAATTTGTTTTATTTTCTTAGTATCCTTTGTTGAAAAGCATGTCTAGATAGGCTTGGGAGCTTGGAGCTAGCTGCTGATAGGTGGCTGAACTTGTATGCCCATTTTCATTGGCTTACAAATGTGTTAAGCTAGCTCTAAGGAGTGCATTGTTGCTTCTTCAATAAAAGATACCAAGACAATGAAGCAAAAATGATACTTTGGGGCCGATTTAACAACCCCGAATGCATCTGTTTCCGCGCGAGAATTCAGGCTCGCAGGAAACAGGAGTTAAGAAGCAGCGGTTTTAAGACCGCTACTCCTTAACTCGTCCGTCACCTCTGAGGTGGGGCGGACAGCAATCAGTCTGATCAGATACGATCGGGTTGATTGACACCCCCTGCTAGCGGCCGATTGGCCGCCAATATACAGGGGGCAGCATTGCACAAGCATTTCACTAGAAATGCTTGTTCAATGATAAATGCAGACAGCATATGCTATCAACATTTATCGATGTGCAGCGGACATGATCCACTACAGCGGATCATGTCCATCTGCCCTTTGATAATTCGGCCCCATAAGTAAATTGAAAAGTTGTTTAAAAATGTATAAACTATCTGAATCATGAAAGAAAAATGTTGTGTTTCAACTCTAAGAACCGCATTTATTTTTTCACTAAGTGAATGTATGTAAAAGGGTATCTTTTATTGTGTTTAGCTACAATATAAGTTTCCAACACATATTATTTATCACACTTATTCCTATTGCAGAATTTGTTTTACACAATTGTGTTTTAGCACAAATATTACATCTTGTTCCGACTGTCCAGATACATTATCCTGCTATGCTATATCTTTTTTTATATGTACAGATCCTGTCTTGGTGGTTGATTGTGTCCTGTATCTATGTTTTATATGTACGATGGAGCTGATCCACAGATCATGTATTTGTTCCCTTTAAATGTATGCTCTGCATACCCATTGCTATATGTCCTCCAGCTGATCCTTGCAATTCTTCCAGTGTGGATCATAATATGAATAATCGGTCTATTCCTTCAATTCTTTCTAAAGGCGTATGTCCTTCTCCTTTTCACAGGGAGGTACTTCTGACTTTGCTCCAGATTTCAAAGACGTTGGGCCAATTTACGAGTGGCACGTTAACAGTTACGCGCGAGCGATAAGGGGTTTATCACGGGTATTTTTGTGCGTCAGATTTTCCATTCGTATTGCAAGTTGAAAGTAAAAGTTATCACTTGAGTGCAATTGCGGCTTAAGCTGAAATAATTACTGTGACCTCAGAGCTCTGGTAACTTTTGCAAAACAAAAAAGTGTCACAAAACACACAAAATATACATTACAAAGTACAGTTATATTCATAATAACACTATCTAATAAAAATGATTACAAACAAATTGCACACAAAAGTTATAAAGGCTCAAGGATATGAGGTCTCAGGTGTTTAAATAAAAATCAGACAAAGGGCTTAACATTAAGAAACATACATATACATGTTTAATGATGTATATGTATTTATATATATATATATACGTGTGTACATATATATTTATCTATTTAAATATGTATATATGTATTTACAGACATATACACACATTTAAACACATAAATACATATGTATACATATATAGATACACACACACACATATACTGTATATATAAGTGCATTGGAGCAAAATACCTTCATTTATATATAGAAATATGTATTTATGAAAAAATAGAACATATTCTTCTATGTGAAGAACATTGGAATGTGAAATATTCATATTTTCATTTCAATTTAGAGCACTTGAGAATATGCCATCAGGTTTGCACGTGATTAGGGGGAATAGGTTATAGTGTGCGATATTGTAAGTTCGGGTTTATACGTGCATCGGGTTAGCCCACGAACAAAAACAGTTTACTTTCAACTTGCATAAATTATGTTGTATTGACTTCTGGATTTGAGTTTTTATTGATAATATAATAACTATAAGAATATATGAATATATTGTCTTTTATATAAATGCAGCATATGTTCACGTTTGCATAATCTCTAAACCAATATTGCCCGTGATGCGCATGCTCACACCAATGGCAGCATTACCACGCATGCGTGCACAGACCGTTTAAACATGTAGTAATTGTTTTAGCCCGTAGATCCCCAAAAAATGCTGAGGAGAGAGATCTCAGCTCCAGAGGCACTATAAATAGTAAGTATTTATTGCAAAATTTAAAAATGTATTAAAAATAATTTATTGCATTTTTTTCACAAATCTTTCACACACTCTTAAAGCAGCAATATATTTATTAATCAAAACATTGTACTGAGCCAGAAGAGCTCATTTGTTTATATTGGGATTTGGTATACAAACAGGGATAAGCATTTGTGTAGAGAAAATGATAACATAAGAGATCTTTAAACTCAACCTATTTTGCTGCTAGTGATTGAAAACACATTATGGAAAAAACTGTTTTACAGTATACTGCCCCTTTAACTTTTAATAAAACAAAAAGCAAAGAGAATAAAAAATGTTGAAGCCCCTTTTCAAGTTTAATAACACGTCACCATATTTCAGTTATATAACTAAAGCAAAACTGCAATCATTTTGTATCTATTATTCTTATACACCTAGATTACAAGTTTTGCTCTAAACAGGGTGTGAAAATAACGCCAAAAAAATACGTTATTGCCCTCTCCATATCGCTGCCATTACGAGATACTGAAAACCTCCTTGTGCTGTGCGTTACGGTGCGTTAAGCTCCATACCGCACAAAAGCCAAGGGCTGAGTTTACGTGATCGTGCACGCTTTCCCCCATCGACATCAATGGGGAGAAAGTGTTAGAACCCCTAAACCGCCAGACCCCCACATCGCAACTAATAAATAAACCTTTTAACACCTAAATCGCCAGAACCCATCACAAAAAACTAATTTAAACTATTAACCCCTAAACCTAACACCCCCTAACTTTAAAATAAAAGTTACAATATAACTATCTAAATAAATAAAAACTTACCTGTGAAATAAAAAAAAACGAATACTACGAAATAAATTTAAAAATTACAAAAAATAATAAACACTAAATTACGAAAAATAAAAAACTCTAAGATTACAAAAATAATAAACAAAATTATCAAAAATAAAAACAATTACCCCTAATCCAATAGCCCTATAAAAATAAAAAGCCCCCCAAAATAAAAACACCCCCTAACCTACAATAAACTACCAATAGTCCTTAAAAGGGCCTTTTGTAGGGCATTTCCCTAAGTTAAACAGCTCTTTTACCTTAAAGAAAACAGTAACACCCAACAGTAAAACTCCTCACCCAACCAACACCCCAAAATAAAAATAAAAGAATCTAAAAAAGACCTAAGCTACCCATTGTATGGGCATTGCCCTTAAAAGGGCATTCAGCTCTTTTACAAGCTCTAATCTTTAAAAAAAAAAAAAAATTATAATTAAATTATCAATTTAATTTAAAGTTAGGGGGGTGTTAGGTTTAGGAGTTAATACTTTAATTTAGTGTTTTGCGATGTGGGAGGCTGGCGGATTAGGGGTTAATAGGTTTAGGTTAGTAGTTACGAAGTGGGGGGCTGGAGGTTTAGGGGTCAATACTCTATTAGTTTTGGGGATGTGGGGGGGGTGGCGGTTTAGGGGTTTATTTAGTGTCGCAATGTGGGGGGTGGATTAGGGGTTAATAGGTTTATTTAAGAGTCGCGATGTGGGTGGGCGGCAGATTAGTGGTTAATAAGTTTAATATAGTTTTTGCGATGCAGGAGGGTGGCGGTTTAGGGGTTAATAGGTAGATTATAGGTGTTAGTGTACTTTGTAACATTTTAGTTATGAGTTTTGTGAAACATTTTTGTTTCTCAAAATCCATAACTACTGCTCTCAGATGGCGGAATGGATCGTGTCGGTATAGGCTGTATCACAAGCATTTTAGCTGGATCGCACAACCTGTAATACGGCGCTATGGAAAATCTTGCACTCAAACGTAATTTTTTGGAGTGCAGAATGGACGTTGCGTTACAGGCTAAAATGATTGCGGTATAGCTACACTGCTATGACTTGTAGTATGAGTTCCCGGCCATTCCACGTGCAATGGCCAATTTTTCATCGGTATAGCCGTACCGCAAACTTCGTAATCTAGCCGACAGTTATTACTGAGGTGGAATATAACTAATTATTTCCAAGTTGCTATTTTATTCCTCTGAATAAGTGTTTTAAAAATTAGGAAATTATATCAACTTCCACCCTCACACCCACATTCCCTGTTAGTCAGAGTTCTTACAAAAAGAAGAATGTAAAGTAATGTGTGAAATTAATAAATTGTGCTTTACATTTTTTTTATGTGGGATCCTTAACTATCATAGAGGTAAATATATTTTCCTGACCATGGGAACCCTTATTATGGGGGATAAAATAGCAACTTGGGAATAATTTTAGTCTGAGACGACCCATGTTATCATTCTGGGGATGGGGCGCTTTTTAATCTGTTCACAGCCCTCATTGCACTTAAATCAAATAACACAGGTTTCTGCATTGTTTATTAATTTTTTTATAAATATATGCATTTTTTACACTTTTTATTATACAGCTATCACATGTCATGATATATACACAAAATAAGGGTATAGTTTAAATCTGCTGGGTGTGCTAAAAACAATATATAAAAAAGAATATATACCATACCATCACTTCCAGGACTCATTGTTCTTCTTTACACTAAAGATAATGAGTTTCACTTTCACTGTACGTGTGGGGTCCTTTTCATGCTGCAGAACAAATGTGAGGGTAATCAGTTGCCCAAACATGCAAGGAACCTCTACCATGCTCCACTGTTGCTTGCTGGCGCTCATTTTTGTACTGCTCACCAGCCCCTCAGCGAACAAACTAACCAAAGCAAAATATTTCAAATTTTAACTAATCAGTCCAGAGCACCTGCTGCCATTTTTCTGCACCACAGTTCCTTCCTGTGTTCTCATAAATAGTTGAGTCGTTTGGCCTTATTTCAATGTCAAAGGTATGGCTTTCTGGCCGCAAGACTTCCATAAAGATCACTTCTGACCAGACTTCTCAGGACAGCAGATGGGTGTATTCAAGGTCCCACTGGCATCTGCAAATTCGGAGCTGATGGCATAGTAGGACATCTTCTGATTGTGAAGTAAGCATGATGTGTCTTTCATCTGCTGCTAAGTTTCCTTAGCTGACCACTGTGTCTATGGTCTCCAATAATTACCGTTTCTTTGTACTCGTTCCGAAGAGTTTGGAAAGCACATCTGGAAACCTGTCTGACTTCAAATTTCTTTCAGGGAGAGACCATGCTGAAACCATATAACTACCTTGTGTCTTGTTGCTATGCTTAGTGTTGCCATGGTGTGTGACTTTCAACATTAAAATGTCTTCAGCAACCTCACCTTGTTAGCAGAGTTTTGGTGTCCTCACCCAGTTTTATTCCTCCTATACAGCTGTTTCTATTTCAGCAAATTATTGCTTTTGAACCTTTATATCAAATTGATGATCATTAGCACCTTTTTGGTATAATTGTTTAATTATACACCTAGCTATATCCCTATAAAATCCCTGGCTTTGAGCAAGTGTACCTAGAAGAATTTATCCTGGTTTGAAGGCAAAGGGGGGGGGGGTGGTCACACCATTTTATATTTTTTTAGATTGTTCAATCACTTTGCATTTTTTCACACATGCCTATAACTTGCACAGTACTGTATGCATCTTACCATTGGCTCACCACGTGTGTTCAGCTAGCTCCCAGTAATGCATTGTTGCTCCTAAGCACACTCCTAAACAAAGGAAACCAAGATAATGAAGGATATTTTATTCTAGAATTAAATTGGAAATGTGTTTAAAATTGCATGCTCTATCTGAATCCTGAAAGTTTAATTTTTTGGACTTTACTGTCCCTTTAATCTTCATTTATTATAATTAATGGAGCCGCATAACATAGCCATTCACTTCTCAACATATAACACGAGCTCCAATGTGAAGGATACACGTTTTACAAAAACCCAACAGAACAAACAAGTTAAAACAGAAAAAAAATCCCTCTATAAAACAGTCCACTCTAACATTTGCAAAGAAAACTTGAATGAAGTTAAAGAATAAAAGATATAAAAAAATCAAACCAAAACAACTTTTAACAAGTAGAGTATTTATGAATCCAGTGTGCTGCATATGAAAAATCCAAACAAAACCCCTAGAACAGAAATTTTTAACTCCAATCCTGAAGTCCACCTAACAGGCCGGATCTTCATGATATCTTTACTAGAGCACAGGTGAAATAATCAGCTGATCAGTAACCATGGTTACTAAACAGCTCTCACCAATCAGCTGATTGCATCTATCTGCGCTCTAGTTAAGATATCATGAAAATCTGGCTATTTAGGGGTACTTGAGGGCTGGAGTTGAGAAACACGGGTCTAAAATATTATGGAATACCAACTGCCAGCCCCTGTAGATAACTTTCTTTCTATCCAAAGAGACTGCTCTAACATACAAAACAGACTTGCAATTTCAGTTACAAACATTTACACAAACCATTTTGCAGGCCTATTTCCTAAGTATTGTGGTTGTCAATATTGTTAGCAGTTCTTGTCTGATGTGCAAGATATGATGTATTGAGCACTTTATGCAGCTATGTATGGTAATTACACAAATACCCACTAGAAAATGCTGTAACAGATAGGTGAAGTAACGCTCAATGAATTTCCTACATTATCTTGACATTACAGAACATTCAGAACCCTCATGAGTGCCTTTGAATCTAGGCTTGTGCCTCAAATTGACAAAATGGTATAAACACTAAACAGCAATTTTCACACTTTGTGCTAGATTATGTGTGGAGGAATATCTATTTGAAAATACTTAGAACATATTCCTTTATGTGAAGAACATTGGAATGTGAAATATTTACAGTAAATACATAGTTAAACACATTTTTCATGTTTTCCTCTACTGTCAGTAAATGTCTATATATATCTATGTATATATGTATTTATCTGTTAATGTGTGTGTATATATATATATATATATATATATATATATATAGAAACAGGTACCTTGCAATCAACTTCAGTGTATGTCGGTGATCGTATGAAGATGACGCTCCGTGCAAAATGTAATCACCTTCCAGGACAGCTCCGCTCTGCCGGGATGAAGATAGAAGACGTCCCTGAGATGGATGAAGGTGTCTCCACCTGGATGAAGACTTCTCGCTGCCTGGGTGAAGACTTCTCGCTGCCTGTCCTGACTTTAGGAACCGTGAGTAGATTTTATGGGGTTATTTTTTTTCCTTTTGGGGTGTTTTTTGTTTTTAAGATTAGGGCTTTGGGCTTGTAAAAGAGCTGAATGCCCTTTAAAGGGCAGTGCCCATACAAATGCCCCTTTAGGGGCAATGGGTAGCTTAGGTTTTTTTAGACTTAAGTTTTTTTTATTTTCGGGGGTTGGTTGGATGGAGGGTTTTACTGTTGGGGGACTTTGTATTTTTTTCAAGGTAAAAGAGCTGTTTAACTTAGGGCAATGCCCTACAAAAGGTCCTTTTAAGGGCTATTGGTAGTTTATTGTAGGTTAGGGGGTGTTTTTATTTTGGGGGGGCTTTATTATTTTTACAGGGCTATTAGATTATGTGTAATTGTTTTTTATATACATATATAAATACATATGTACACACATATAAACATATATACAGTGAGGGAAAAAAATATTTGATCCCCTGCTGATTTTGTACGTTTGCCCGCTGACAAAGAAATGATCAGTCAATAATTTTAATGGTAGGTTTATTTGAAAACTGAGAGACAGAATAGCAACAAAAAAATCCAAAAAAACGCATTTCAAAAAAGTTATAAATTGATTTGCATTTTAATGAGTGAAATAGGTATTTGACCCCTTTGCAAAACATGACTTAGTACTTGGTGGCAAAACCCTTGTTGGCAATCACAGAGGTCAGACGATTCTTGTAGTTGGCCTCCAGGTTTGCACACATCTCAGGAGGGATTTTGTCCCACTCCTCTTTGCAGATCCTCTCCAAATCATTAAGGTTTTGAGGCTGACGTATGGCAACTTGAACCTTTAGCTCCCTCCACAGATTTTCTATGGGATTATGGTCTGGAGACTGGCTAGGCTACTCCAGGACCTTAATGTGCTTCTTCTTTAGCCACTCCTTTGTTGCCTTGGCCGTGTGTTTTGGGTCATTGTCATGCTGGAATACCCATCCATCAACCATTTTCAATGCCCTGGCTGAGGGAAGGGGGCTCTCACCCAAGATTTGACGGTACATGGTCCCTTCCATCGTCCCTTTGATGCAGTGAAGTTGTCCTGTCCCCTTAGCAGAAAAACACAGCCAAAGCATAATGTTTCCACCTCCATGTTTGATGATGGGATGGTGTTCTTGGAGTCATAGGCAGCATTCCTCCTCCTCCAAACACAGCGAGTTGAGTTTATACCAAAGAGCTCGATTTTGGTCTCATCTGACTACAACACTTTCACCCAGTTCTCCTCGGAATCATTCAGATGTTAATTGGCAAACTTCAGATGGGCCTGTACATGTGCTTTCTTGAGCAGGGGGACCTTGCGGGCACTGCAGGATTTGAGTCCTTCATGGCGTAGTGGGTTACCAATTGTTTTCTTTGTGACTATGGTCCCATTAGCCTTGAGATCATTGACAAGATCCTCCCATGTAGTTCTGGGCTGATTCCTCACCGTTCTCATAATCATTGAAACTCCACAAAGTGAGCTCTTGTATGGAAGCCCAGACTGAGGGAGATTGACCGTTATTTTGTGTTTCTTCCATTTGAGAATAATCTCAACAACTGTTGTCACCTACTCACCAAGCTCCTTGGAGATAGTCTTGTAGCCCATTCCAGCCTTGTGTAGGTCTACAATCTTGTCCCTGACATCCTTGGACAGCTCGTTGGTCTTGGCCATGGTGAAGAGTTTGGAATCTGATTGATTGAATGCTTCTGTGGACAGGTGTCTTTTATACAGGTAACAAGCTGAGATTATGAGCACTCCCTTTAAGAGAGTGCTCCTATACTCAGCTCGTTAATTGTATAAAAGACACCTGGGAGCCAGAAATTTTGCTGATTGATAGGGGATCAAATACTTATTTCACTCATTAAAATGCAAATCAATTTATAACTTTTTTGAAAAGAGTTTTTCTGATTTTTTTTAATTTTTGTTGTTGTTATTCTGTCTCTCACTGTTCAAATAAACCTATCATTATAATTATAGACTAATCATTTTTTTTGTTAGTGGGCAAACATACAAAATCAGCAGGGGATCAAATATTTTTCCCCTCACTGTATATATATATATATATATATATATATATACACAATATATATATATATATATATATATATATATATATATATATATATATATATATATATATATACATATTTAGACGTCTATGTATGTATCTCCATGTTAAAGCCTTGTGCATGCCTTTTTTTTCTAACACCTGTGTCCTAAAATCTTTGAGACCTTTTAACTTTTTATGCAATATCTTTATTTAATCATTTTTTATCAGGCAGCATTACTATGACTGTAACTGTACTTTTATATGAATTTTTGTTGCTTCTTGTGCCACGTTTTTGTCTCACGTAATAGTTAACCAGGGCTCTGAAATCGAGCTGCCCCAACACACGTTACATTAGACTGTGCTCAAGCAAACACGTTTACTTTCAACTCCTAATACGCACGCTTTTTACATTGCACATGATTAGCAAAATACCCCATATCGCTTGCATGCTACAGTTGCTACTGGTAATCTAGCCCCTTTGCGCTGTGCTCGGACCAATTCCTTCCCTGCTCTATTAGTTACAAATTAAAATTAAAGCTAATTACTTGGTCTTGTATAGGTTACGACATTGTAACAATTTTTTATGATGTTTCCATTTCCTAATGGCTGCGTATTTGTTGTTTTGGTGATGGTACACATAAAAAACAAGTTAACAGCAATTGCTAGGAAGCATTGCGCTCAAGAGAGCGCGCTTCCATACGTTCCTATGGGAGCCTCGTTCTGATGCTGTCAGAAGGGGGCAAGTAATGCAGCGATGAGCAGCAGTTAGTAAATATATATGTATATGCTTATATACATATATATTTATGTGTTAATATGTATATACTGTATATATACATATATATTTATTTGTTGATATGTATATACTGTATATATACATATATATATATATATATATATATATATATATATATATATATATATACACATGTGTTAATATGTAAATACTGTGTATATATACATATATATTTACTGGGAACACACAGTTCCCATGGACCCCAATGTCAATGCTGTTTTTTCTAACACCCCATTTTCACTAACTTTAACCCCAAAATACTGCCTAGGGCATTTATTTATTTATTTTTTAAAAATAAAGATGCTGTACTAGACAGTATTTTGGGGGCATTTGGAGCAGATTTATTAAATTGCTACCGCAAGCTCGAGGTAGCAATAACCAGCCACATGTAATGGCTAATTAATTATTGCGCAATACTTTAGCACTCCACTTGTAATCAAGTCCTTAGTGTTTAATGATCCTTTAACATTTTATTTAAAATAGTATATCCATAAAAAGAAACAATAAAAATATTAGTAAATGTAACTGTACACACTACTCATAGAAAAATAATAATACAAATGTGGACTGTAATCTGGGCAGATCTACTTTACAGGATTTTGCACCTGGTAAACAAGGCAGTACATGGCACAATAAAAAAAAAAAAAACTTTAACTCTATACAAGAACATTTTTTATCTTCTATATACTGAGGTTTTCACTAAGGGATCAACCACAATCTATTTACTATTGCCATCGAAAAATGTTTTGCTTCTTGGCCAAATTGGGAGCCAAGTTTCTCAAGTAATCACAATGCTATATTGTATATCGTTTGTAAAAAAAAAAAAAAAGCAACGAAAGAGTTTTCAACAGAAAACCTCCCGAAAGGGACTTTTTGACTGTTAGCTACCTGTTTAGCTACCTGTTTTTGAAATAGAAACTGTGAGGTCTCCTGAAAGTGACACATACAATAGCTCATTCACACCTCCTAATGTTACAGGAATGCTGTTTGTAACCCCTTTGCTCACTAAGCAAGGAAACTACTCATTTTCATGTGTGACATTTACCTATTGTCATTACAAGACATCTTCAAAACTAAGTATCCATATGAATGCCATACGTATCTTGGCATGACTTCTATAGACACTTCAAGACAACGACAAATGGTGTGATTTCATATTTCATTTTTCATATCTGACTGTATTTTTTACTTGCATTGTTGCGATTGTCACTAACATTTCCGGCGTTATTATAATCATGTTTTTACAGGAGTTCACTTAATCACAACTTTTAGAGTTAATTATTGCAATCTGTTTCCATCTGCACCACTGATAACTCATCTAAATGCACCTTTTAGATTGCTAAGATGGACAGACTGTGCACTGTTTTTCTGTTGCTATATGGTCGTTTTACATGTTTCTCAAGGATAGTTTTAAAAAAGATTTCTTTCCATTTTGGTATGAACTGTACCCAAAATGGCCACTGCAAGTTTCTATGCAAAACAATTAAAATATCATTTTTTTTAATTTTATTTTTGATAGGATTTTCACTTCTTTTAAATTATAAATTGTGACTTTCTAAGACACCCTTAAACGAGATTGCGCATTCGAGAACAGCTTTTTATAGGGGATGAGCCTCCATGCATGCTAAGTCCAAACTCGTTCATGACAGTTTATACAATACTGAACTTTTAATCTGGAATGAGCTTTCATGACTGTGAGTTCAATATTGTGAGTCAAAAGCATATTGTTATAGCCATGAAGTTTTCATGCTCTGTAAAGTAAATAGCTGTGTTTTTTTCTATCAACTGAAAACCAATTTGCATGTACTAGAATCAGCTGAAATTACAGTATTGTGATCTCACGGAATCGAAAAGTAGTGTTTTTTGCATGAAAAACTGCCGAAAATGTGGCCCTGGATAGATTTTGATTTAGGCCATAATATTTAAAGATCAGAAATAATTAAAAAAAAAAAAATTGGATAAACAGCAATATCTGTTTTCTAGAACAACTAGCAGTAAATGTGTAGATTTTTAGGAAATCAGGGTAATGCTTAGTTATATTGGTTAATACAGATTTATTTCTCTATACCATGAATTTATAGGCTGATGTGATGTTTCTATATAGTTTAAAACATTTTCATGCTGGATGATTTTCTCTTGGTTTCTGACAGCATCCTACAGAGATTTTAGGAGAACATTATTTATACATGATAAATTCATTCTCTGAGTTTAAGCATTATCTTGGCATCCTGTTACCTCTCCATTGGGGGTACACATTTGCATTTAATGATTTGTATCATGGCAAAAAATACTCAAATGGTAAAATATTCATAATAAGTCATGATGGTCTCTCTGTACAGCTTAGGTTGTACAAACAAGGAAATATCCTTAAGAATGACATATTATTATTATTATTAGTATCAGTTATTTGAGTGCCAATAGATTCTGCAGTGCTAGCTAAGTTACCTTCACTTCTTGTGTCAGCAGCACTTACTTGGTTGTACCTTAGAAAGCTGTTACTGTTATATTCACAACCATAGTGAGATTGTCTGCCTCTTTGCACATAAATAGTATGCCGCCTCCTTACTCAGCACACTCCTCTTCTTTACCAAACACACACACATTGCCTTGTATCCGTACTCGCACAAGGCTAGATTACGAGTATAGTGCTAGCAGGTGTGCGCAAGCCAAAAGGGGTTTATTGCACGTGTTTGTGCGCGTCAGGTTTTTTGCTCATATTACAAGTTGAAAGTAAACTCAGTTAAAGCTAACACGCGTCGGGTTAGCACAACCTCAGAGCTCTGGATAGCTGGGGAAACACACTGTTATTGGATATACTGATTAGGTATATGGAAAAACTTGTGGACAATTAAATAAACAATCAGAAGTGGATTCTGTGTTTTAAAAGGCACTGAAGGACAGCATATGTCATCCTTGTAAAAGCCAAGTGCTGTTTGGCGAAACGATCATCGGAGCGAAAGTGATGTCACACAGAAGGTGGGGACTTGTAAAAACGGAGCTAGTAAACCGCTGAAATAATAGGCATTGTGTGTTATCACGGTCTTTGTAAGTGGATGGTTTTCCTGTTTTTTACAATACCCTATATCAATACCCTATATATATATATATATATATATATATATATATATTTACATATATATACATATATATATATATATATACACACCTATATGTAATCATGTATATAAATTGGTATAAATATGTTTCTGCAAAAACCGAGAGAGAGAGAGAATCTTTTTCACCTTTATCTCTTTATCAACAACAGTTGGGGAATATCCTCTCTCTCATTTCATCTACGTGTAACTGATATACAGGTAGATTAAAAGTATTGCTTTCGTGATTTAATGCTGAAAAAAATGGCCATTTCAGCGTTAAAACAGCAACGCAGGCATTACGAGTCTTGTCGGTATAGCTATACCGCAAGCCTTTTAGCTTGTAACGCAACGTCAGTCCCACACTTAAACAAATTATGTTTTTGCATGGGATTCCCATAGCACAGCCATTATGAGTTTTGTGGTGAGGCTAAAAAGCTTGCGTTACACCCTATAACGACAAGATCCGTACCGCCATCTGAGAGCAGTAGTTATGAGTTTTATGCAACAAAACTGTTACATAAAACTCATAACTAAACTGTTACAACATACAATAACACCCATAAACTACCTATTAACCCCTAAACCGAGGCCCTCCCGTATTACAAACACTATAATAAACTTATTAACCCCCAATCTGCCGCTCCCGACATCGCCGCCACTAATAAAATGTATTAACCCCTATTCCGCCACTCCCCGACATCATCACCACTATACTAAAGTTATTAACCCCTGTTCCCCTGCACCCCAACATTGCAAACACTATAATAAAGATATTAACCCCTATTCTGCCACTCCCCGACATCGCTGCCACTAAATAAAGTAATTAACCCCTAAACCTCTGACCTCCCACCTCACTGCCACTAAATAAACCTATTAACCCCTAAACCACCAGCCCCCCCACATTGCCAAAAATTAATTAAACTATTAACCCCTAAACCTAATACCGCCTAACTTTATATTAAAATTACAAGATCCCTATCTTAAAATAAATAAAAACCTACCTGTGAAATTTAAAAAAACTAAATTTAAAGTATAAATTAAACTAACATAACTGTTAGACTTAAATTAAACTAACTACAAATTAAATTAACTAAATTACAAATTAAATAAACTAAATTACAAATTAAAAAAAACCTAACCCTACTAAAAAAATGAAATCTACAATTACAAAATATTAAAAATACTAAATTACAAAACATTTAAAAATTCTAGAGTACAAAAAATAACAAACACTAAATTACGAAAAATAACAAACGAAAATGATCCAAAATAAAAACAATTGTAATCTATTGTTTCTTTTCATCCTCGCTGTCAAATAACTCTCTACCAAACAAGCGTAAAGTTGTCAGTTTCTCTTCCTCCACACCTATAGGGAACTCCACTCTCAGGGCCTGATGTTCAAAGAATTGTCAGGTCCACAAGAAGATTCTCATGTACCTACTTAAGTCTTGCCACTCTAGTTATTCGTCCATTGGGGGAAATATTATAAAAAAATTGGGGTGAACCTGACTGTACAGCACAGTGGTGATCTGCCTTTCATAGGATAGTATAGGACTTGTTGTCTTTTCAGCAATCTGACCATATCAGATATCACTAGTGAATGCCGATCTCTGTAGTATGGAGGGTGCATGTTTTCAGCATGTTTATACATCATATACTGTGTGTTAAATAGTAAATATGAAAATGGTTTCTGTTCAGTAAGAGTTCAAATAATAGATATATACGTTTTATGGTAAATGCAGTAGATTTCTTACAATTATAATACAGGTTGCTATCAAGGAACGCCCATGAAATGCATAAATTTGCTATGTACTCATCACCATTGTTAATAAAAAATAACTTAATAATAAACCCATATGAGCTGGGCATTCGGTGTGTATTGTAAATTTGGACATACTTTGTTATACAGTATATGTGTGTTTTTATATATATATATATATATATATATATATATATATATATATATATATATATATATATATTGGTGTAAAAATAGTGTCTTTTTTTGAGTGCTGCAGCCTTATATCTATATCTATATTGTGTTTTTTTTTTTAAAAAAGATGACTGTTTAAAATTTTTATTTGAATTGTTTACATTTTTTTTTTTTTTTATTAAATAATCTTTTAATGAGATTTTGAGCATTAACAAAATATAAAATTTGTCCATCAGTGACAATAATAAATGAACATTGTATAGGCAATCCGATGTGGAGTAAGGATATATGCTAGCGCTGCGGAATCTGTTGGCACTCTACAAATAACCGATAATAATAATAATAATAATATACAATAGGAAGTTGTTACCAACCATCTAATAGACACAAGTGTAGTAATGTGTACCGATATGAGCCATGAAAATACATGTCAGGAACCTCATTGTTGTAAAAGGCATAGTAGGTAGATTATTAAACTGTAAGCGAACTGAGGTAATTCTAATTTTAAGTACACAGCTGGAAAATAAATAACTAACTAGAGTACCTCACATCTGTGATGCCAATTAACAAATTGCAATGAAATCTTATTTTAATTGGTATAAACATACCTCCCATACTGTATTGGGCCGCTCTTGGACCCTGATGAAGACATATAACATAGGGGAGGGACTATACTGATATATACGGACTCCTTAGACCTCTGATGAATGAAGGAATAAAGAGAAATAGAAAATAAACACAAAGACTAATGAAGGGGCACTAATATATCTTAGTGTCACTAGGAAAATGATTAGAACAGACCTTTGCTGTAGCAGGGAAAAAAAAAAGAAAAATACAAAGTGCTAGCTCTTAGGAGTCCTAATAGGATTTGAATGATATAGCATAGAAATGCTAGTAAATGCATTAACAGGCTATAGTAAAGTATCAGAATTCAGTAACCCTTATGCATATGCTCAGATTAATAAGATGGATCAAGAAGCTTAGCTTTCTTATGGTTATAACTTCTTTTTCCTGAGTAACCGACCACTCTTGGGTCTTTGTATATAGGTTAATACAATGTTTGGGACATAATAAGTAGGATAGGCCACTTTAGAAATCTAATATAGCTTGCTTGAGATTTGTAATAGTAATAGTATACTCTGAAGTAAGTGATTAGCGGAGTGTTCTAAGAGTAGCCCTCCTTAAATAATATTGTAAAAGCTTGAACAGCTGAGTGACACATAGTTGTATGGCAATTAGAGCTGATAAGACATGTAGCATAAGTGGATGGATGAAGTCAAGTAGGTATAGTTGTGCATTATACACCATCGCTTAGGGGAGAAGTATAGCAGGCCATGGGAGGCTAATATGGTTAACAATTACACTGATTACTGGAGTACAGTATCTGATGATATCTCATTTGAAGCTAGGGCTTAAGCTAATAAAACTAAAGTGAAAACACATAAAAAAAAAAATCCTAACACTGACAAAAGACTATCCAGTATATGACCTTCATGATGATCCATTTGGATCGAGCCTGACTTAGGGAGGAGTTGGGGTAAGTGATCTTATTCTCTGATTGCATGGAAAAGTCTGAGGAGAAAACATTCTTAATAACTGGCCATCAGCCTATTCCCCTTCTGGTAGGGTTGTCATCTCTCTGCAATGGCGTATTAAAAACTTTGGGTTGGTTGGTTGGATGTTGGCGGGGGGAATGTCTCTTCATGGATGCAATAGGTAGGTAGTGGTAGGCTGTTATGAGTATGTCCCAGTCCCCGCATTTGTGCGTCTCCCTATACAGCAAAAACTAGGTTGTCCTCTGGTTTCCTCAAGATGGTCTGAAGCGCTGATGCTTCAAGTAGGGTGCTGCGGGATAGGAATATATTGATCGACGACATGGTAGTATTCTCCTCAAAGACCTCCATCTGATCTCTTAGCAGATCGATATTTAGCTCCTGTGGATCGGCCCCCTACCCAGGAGTGCAAGTCAGAAGAGGGAAACTACTTGCGTCTTTAAGGTGCAGTGAAGGTATTTGTGTATTGATCTGTGGCGCAGCAGTCACTACAAGATTGGTCTCTGATCTCCCCCGCTCCCGTACAGCATATATAACAAGTTTCATGTCCGATTCTAAGGGCTGATCCAACCCCGGAAAGGAAAGAGATTGTGGGATCTCTAGAAGTACCTGATCTTTGGAGGATGTAATAACATCTACATTCTTGGGTCTTTGTGAGGCTTGATCTACTGGCTTGTCCCCTGTCTGTAGAGATGTAATGGGTGGGCCCCGGAGGCGTAAGGCATGTAGGAGGAGGGGCCCGTTGACCGGATGGGAGGAGAAGGCCCCGGTCGCTGGGCGGAGCTTAGACAGGAAGTGACGTGCGAAGACCAGGGCGAGGCTAGGCAGTTCCTGAATTTACCTGGTCGCGGAAGCAGCTCCCGAAGATTGTCCAACAGAAGAATCGGGAATTGAAGATGGAGATCGAAGATTTGCTGGCGAGGATCCGGTCAGCAGCAGCGGAGAAAGGCTCTTCTTGGATACAGGACCGGATCGTCAGGCTCCTGGGCGAAGAAGAAGGCGGAGTGGAGGAAGGTGAAGTGGCTCCAAGATCCAGACCGGTGCGACAGACACGGCCCCCCAATCGGCTCAGCCCAGAGCACAGGCCACAAGGGACGCGGCGCAGACGGAGTCCAAGCAGAGAGGAGAGGCCGGGTAAGAAGTCGGGGAGTGTGTCGGTCGAACAGGCAAGGGCAGTGGGGGACACTCGGCGGCTCATGGTAGAGGCAGAGGTGGAGGCACAGAAAAAAAGGCCATCAGCAGGTATGAGCAGGGTTAATGCCAATGGCCCAGGGGGGCCTCTTTGTACAGGGGGGGAAGGGACAGTGGCGAAGGGGGGGGGGGGAACGGAGCATAATAGTTATGGCACTGGGGGCAATGAAGTAGGCAGCCGGGGAGCAGGAGACTCGGAGAGCATGCAGGGCAGAAGGCGGGAAATGGATCCGGAGTATAGCACAGCGGGGCTTCCTTTGCAAGCGGGAGATAGGCAGCCGGAAGAATTAAGGGCGGGGCCGCAGCGGGAACCCATAGTGGCTAATAAGGCAGGCACCCAGCTGGGAGAGCATAGGGAGGGGCAACACAGGGTCGTTCCGGCGGCTTGCGAGGGGAGTGTAAACATAAGGGGGCAACATGTGGCTTCGAGGGGCACGGCGGCTCGTGCCGTTTCACTAGCAGAGACAGTTTTGGAAGAGGTAGGTAGGGAAAAGAGCCCAATATTATTCAATGATGATGGGGAGGGGGGAGAAATGTTTAATGACGGTAATGGTCATTCCGAAAGGGAGAGGTCCAGTGGGGGAAGCAGGGTGGCGAGTGGGACAAGTCAACACTGGCACAGGGCATCCCGCCCCCTTAAGGGTCGTGGGAGTGGGAGGGGCAGCAATAAAAAATACAACCCGAGTGTATATAGCGAACCGGTGTGCATTGAGGAATTCCCTAGCTCTTCAGACGGGGAAGACATGATTCCCCCGTCCCCTGACCATAGGGGGGATAGTTACCATACAAGCGGGCGGGAGCAGGGTAAAGAAATTAATTTACATGGAAGATCAGATGTCGAAAAAAATGTGGGGCAAGCTTTGGAAAAAAGGTTGGATATGAGTAACAATCAGGTTATATATTTAACAGATGCAAGGGTGTCCAGGTTACAAGGTAGAGAATTCAGGGACGGCGGCGAGGACGAGCCTTTCCGCCTAGCAGAATCTTGGACGGACACTATACAGCTGGACACGGGTGAAGAGACATACAGTGAGCAGCCCTCTCGGGTCGGAATGGTAAGTGGCTACGCAAAAAGGGGTAGTGGGGTAAGGGACAGGGGGGGTTATGTTCTACACCGGGTGGGGGAGGGGGTTAGGAGTAGAGTTTTGGGGAGGAGCCCTCTGGGGCAGAGGGGAGGTACGGCCAGGACGGCCAGCAAAGGGAGGGGGAGTGTGACACAGAATAGGAGAGGTATAGCACAAAACAGAATTATGGCAAAAAGTGTTGTCAGGGAGCGGGTTGTAAACACACTAAGTCGGGCAAGCGACGCAATACCAAAAATCAATACGGGACCATTTGCCGGGGGTCATGCAGTTGATATATTACAGGTTCACCATCAAGTCAAAGGGCCAGCAGAAAATGAGCAAGGGGAGAGACGATCACAGTGTGGGGGTCCGCCGCAGACGGAAGTGCCGGCGGTGACGGCTTTGGCAGGTGAGAGTTTTTCTTCGTCACAGCGAAAGGGGGAAGGGGCAAGTAGTGATACAGTATCCAGGCAGTTGGTTGAAGGGTTGAGGGCGCTGTTGCGGTCAGTTGAGGCTTCAGCTGTACCCGCGAGTACACAGTTGCCGCTGGAGAGGGCATGGGCCCCGAATGGGGCTGAAGGGCCGATGGTGACGGTGGCTAGGCAAAATGTGGGGCCACAAACGGACGCGGCAGTAGTCAGCAATGGGGAGGTAGTAGCGATGGCACCTTCGGTAGGGCAACAAGGGGGGGCCGAACCCTCGGAGCTCCGAGTGGCGGATACAGCCATGGCTAGGTCATGCTTATGCTCGATTGGTCCGTTAGGGCTGCATTTAACAAAGGAGGTTAGGGGCAGGGTATGGTCCAGGGAATATATAGAGTTGTTCTCTTTGCTTCCTTTGGAACAGTCTTTTGAAGTAACAGATGATCCCAAAAGAGACAGCGTTAAAAAAGAGGAAGACGAGAGAAAGAGGCGATATAGGAAGCTACCAAAAACCTTTTCCAATTGGCTTCAATCTTTCGTGATTTATGCTAGTGTTATGTCAGAGAGGTTTCCAGAACAGGGAGCTTCCATGTACTGTTATCTAGACGAGATCGCAGCAGCCCAGCGCACATACGGGGGTATGGCGTGGTGGACATACGACGAACAGTTTCGTCAGAGGATGGCAGTAAAGCCTGCGATGAGGTGGGATGACCGGGACATGGGGCTTTGGTTAAAAATCATGACGCCACTGAGATCGGTGCAGTCCTTTCGGTCGGGGGCCGGCAGTCCGGCCACAGCTACTTCCACATCGCAGTCCGCGAGCAGAAAAGGTTTCTGCTTTGCATACAATGAAGGGCAGTGTAAATTGGGAACTTCGTGTAAGTTTCGACACGAATGCTCAGGTTGTGGCGGGGCCCACGCCTCTGCCAAGTGTTTCAGGAAAGGAAAAGTTGGTTGGAAAGCTGAGTCCCCTAAAGAAGGGGGTGTCCCCAATCAGGGTGGAAAAGATGGAGCCCTGGCTAGGTCATTACGCCAGTAGATGGGGCTGCAGGGAGGAAGCGGCAAGGTTATTACATGGATTTAGGTTTGGTTTTATCATTCCATCGGTTGGAGGTTCTGACCATTTTGTGGGCAATTTGAAATCGGCTAGGGAATGGTCGCAGGTGGTGAAAGAAAAATTGGGGAAGGAAGTGGAACTGGGTAGGATGGCGGGTCCTTTTGACGCCCCGCCTTTTCCAGGATTAAGGCTATCTCCGTTAGGAGTGGTCCCTAAAAAGGATCCTGGAAAATTTAGGCTGATACATCACCTATCCTTCCCGAAGGGTAATTCGGTGAATGAGGGGATCCCACCTGAACTGGCATCAGTAAAATATGCCTCATTTGACTCGGCGGTGGCTATGGTTAGGGCGGCAGGAAATGGAGCGCAGTTGGCAAAAGTTGACATCGAATCGGCTTTTCGGTTACTCCCAGTGCACCCAATCTCACACAAGTTGCTGGGGTGCTGTTTTGAGGAGAAAGTGTTCGTGGACCTATGCCTGCCCATGGGATGTTCCATAGCATGTGCATTATTTGAGAGTTTTAGCACTTTTTTGGAATGGGTGGTCAAGGTGCAGGCTGGATTTTCGTCGGTGGTACATTACCTGGACGATTTTCTATTTGTGGGTCCCGAGGGGACCACAGTTTGCGAAAGGTTGAGAGATGTTTTTTACAGAGTAGCGGAAGATTTTGGAGTACCCATTGCAATGGAAAAATCTGAGGGTCCGGTGACAAAGCTGAATTTCCTAGGCATTACGATTGATTCTAGATTGATGGAGTGCAGGCTCCCGGAGGATAAGGTGCAGGACCTAGTAAGCATCATCTTATGATTCTTGTCAGTTTCAAAAGTGCAACTAGTGCAAATGCAGTCCTTGATCGGCAAGCTAAACTTTGCATGCCGGATCATTCCAGTGGGTAGGGTGTTCTGTCGCAGGCTATCATTGGCGACAGCGGGCATTCAACAGCCGCATCATTTCATACGGCTGACGTCGCCCCTTAAGAAAGATCTCAAGGTATGGAAAGTATTTCTGGAGAATTTCAATGGGGTCGCGTTGATTCAGCCACCCAGAATATCGGGTGAGGAGCTTGGGCTAGTGACTGATGCTGCAGGGAGTAAAGGCTTTGGGGCAGTTTTTGGCAACGAATGGTGCGCGGCAGCGTGGCCAACAGAATGGTTTGCGAGTGAATTGATAACAAACTTGGTATTCCTAGAATTCTTTCCGATTTTGGTAGCATTGTTTGTTTGGAGCAGTGAACTTCGGGACAAGTCGCTCCTGTTGTTCACGGACAACATGGGTGTCGTGGCTGCAATTAATAGTTTGTCATCATCCTCACAGGCAGTGATACGGCTGTTGAGGGGTTTTGTGCTGCAGTGTATGAAATTGAACATCTTGGTCAGGGCAAAACACATACCTGGGGTGCAGAACTCAGTAGCTGACGCACTCTCTCGTTTTCAGTGGCAGCGCTTTCGGGAGCTGGCTCCGGGGGCAGACAAGTTGGGGAAGGAAGTTCCAGAACATCTATGGAGCCTTGGCTCGGGGGATTGGCAGATGTGGTAAAATCTTCACTGGCCCCGAGTTCGTGGAGAGCATACGAAAAGATTTGGAGAGAGTGGGAATTTTTGCTAGTTCAGCAGGGAGTCACAGAGGGCGGACAAGGGTGTCAGAACCTCTTGTTGAAATGGATATGGCAGTGGAAGGGGTGTGGTTTATCCCCCTCCGCTATTGAAAAAAGGCTGACGGCGTTAGCCTTCAGATTTAAGTTGATGGGGATGGTCGATATCACCAAGATGTTTTGCGTCAGGCAAATTGTGAGAGGTTTGAAAAAAAAAAGAAGTGGGGCGGATAGTAGAAGGCCGATTTCCTTTTCCTTACTGGCACATCTTTGGAGAGTACTGAAGGTTGTGTGTAAATCCGAGTATGAAACAATACTTTTCCAAACGGCCTTTGCGTTGGCCTTCTTCGGAGCATTCCGGATATCAGAATTGATAAGTTGCTCTAAGAGTGCACAAGGTGGAGTGGGTATTTGTGATATCGAGGTGACGGACTCACATGTGTCCATATTCTTGAAACGGTCAAAAACTGATCAGGGAGGAAAGGGCAAAACGGTGAGGTTGTATCCCACGGGAGTGGAGTTGTGTCCGTGTAGGGCATTGCAAGAATTTTTGGCAATTAGACCAAAGATGGGAGGGTCATTGCTGTTGCATAAGGATAGCGAGGCTTTATCACAATTTCAATTCCGGAGGGTGTTAGGTAGGGCATTAGACACGGCAGGATTCAATCCGGGTGAATTTGGTTCACATTCCTTTAGGATAGGCGCAGCAACCGAGGCAGCCGCTCTGGGATTGGGGGAGGGAGTGGTAATAGGGGTGGGGAGATGGTCATCTAAGTGTTATCGGACTTACGTCCGTCCTCATCTGTTGCTATAATCATGTGTTCCCCCCCCCCCTCCTCCTCTTGTCTCACAGAGCCGCTGCAGGTCTGGTTAGTGGGCCATTCTTTCATTTATTGGGCTCGAAGGGCGGCAGGGTACAAGGAAGACGGCCTGCAGCTAGGTATTCCGAAAGAAAAAGCGGTTCTCCGGTGGTTCGGGATTCGGGGCCTGCGATGGGACCAAGTCGTTTTTTCTGTCGTCGGGTATGCCAAACAATTTACACGTCCTGACGTATTGGTCATTCATGCCGGTGGAAACGATCTGGGGTCTCTGCCACAAAAAGAGCTGGTCAGGAGGATTAAGAGAGATATGTCAAGATTACGAGAATTATTTCCCGGGATAAGGATCGTTTGGTCCACAATGGTCCCGCGCTTACATTGGAGAACAGCATGGGACCAGGCTAGGTTGGATAATAGTAGGCGAAAAGTGAACAAATTGGTCACAGCATTTATGAAGAAGATTAATGGGGCAGTGGTCCATCATGGAGACCTAGAGGACGTGGGTAAAGGTGAATTTTACCTACAGGATGGTGTTCACCTGAACGAATTTGGATTACGGCTTTTCATCCTAGCCATTCAGGAAAGACTCCAATTGCTGATGTGATTGGTGGGGGAACTGGGGAAGAGGTGTCTTCCCAGTTGGTGGCGGTGTGCTAGCATCATCAATTGGCAGACCAAGGCAAGAAGTGGTTGGTGGTTAGCCTCCCAATGGGTGGGGAGAGCTAGGTAATTGGCTCCTTGGGCAAGGGGTCCCTTGGAGCTGGTATTTGGTGGTTGGAACGGACTTAGCGCCTTGCGAAGTCCTGAGAAAAAGACGGCCTGGTCTAGTAGTGGTGATGATGAATTTTAACCCCTTGGGGTGGGGGGTTAAGAAAAAGGGAGTACAGTGATGCTAGCGCATTGAGAGTTGGGTTATTGTTATTATTGTTATTTTTGTTTTGTTATTGCACTTCGTTTATTTATTGATTTGGTTATTTAAATTATGTTAAATTAATAAACAGGCTGTGGCCAGAATTTTATACCATGATATACGAGTATGTTTCTTTATTCTTAAAGTAATAAGTTATTAATGATGTGGTTTGGTAAAGGGGGCCGGTAATGGACGACTCAATAGGTCATGGGTGGGCCCCGGAGGCGTAAGGCATGTAGGAGGAGGGGCCCGTTGACCGGATGGGAGGAGAAGGCCCCGGTCGCTGGGCGGAGCTTAGACAGGAAGTGACGTGCGAAGACCAGGGCGAGGCTAGGCAGTTCCTGAATTTACCTGGTCGCGGAAGCAGCTCCCGAAGATTGTCCCTCCCTCCCTCCCCAAAGAAAAGTAATGTTAAGTTAATAGGATTGAAGGTGCAATGGCCTAGGGGCCAGGGCGGTGTGCTAGCATCATCAATTGGCAGACCAAGGCAAGAAGTGGTTGGTGGTTAGCCTCCCAATGGGTGGGGAGAGCTAGGTAATTGGCTCCTTGGGCACGGGGTCCCTTGGAGCTGGTATTTGGTGGTTGGAACGGACTTAGCGCCTTGCGAAGTCCTGAGAAAAAGACGGCCTGGTCTAGTAGTGGTGATGATGAATTTTAACCCCTTGGGGTGGGGGGTTAAGAAAAAGGGAGTACAGTGATGCTAGCGCATTGAGAGTTGGGTTATTGTTATTATTGTTATTTTTGTTTTGTTATTGCACTTCGTTTATTTATTGATTTGGTTATTTAAATTATGTTAAATTAATAAACAGGCTGTGGCCAGAATTTTATACCATGATATACGAGTATGTTTCTTTATTCTTAAAGTAATAAGTTATTAATGATGTGGTTTGGTAAAGGGGGCCGGTAATGGACGACTCAATAGGTCATCAGGTTGTTCATGTTGTCGCAAAACTTCCACTCAAGATCTGCTAGTAGAGCTTGGAGTGTGCAATACATGTCCCCCATGGTCCGTATCTGGATGAGATTATGTGCGATAATATGGATGTTTTGGTGACGTACATGCAGAGCTTGAGCTGTAGCAATCTAATTCTTAATACTATATCAAGTCTGTGTGAATATCGGCAGATCCAGAGCTGCTTAACTGGGGGGGGGAGGGGTTGAGAGCGCGTGTGTAGACCGCAGCCTAAGTTTCCAACGGGATGTATCAGGTCATAGATGAATCAATCTCAATAGTATTGATAGCAGGAGTTTATAAGTGAGCTAAAAAGTATAATTGTGAGATAAGATGCAAAAAGTCTCTCAGGATAATCAGAAAATTATCAGAAGTGCTCTGAGAGCTTCATAGATTGCTTCCAAGCCACGCCCAATAGTTTACACTTTTATTATTAGGAACACAATATTAGAAGAAAACATGTTCAGTACAGTGCAAACTTACTTTGGTTTATTTCTGAGGGCTTAATTCCATAAAGCTCTCTGGGCTTGTGAGATTCTATAAGAAATCACTCTAGTACAAGGAAGCTCCTGTGCTAATTCTATAAAGGCAGTTTTTACCTTGAGAGCAGTGAGTTACCTGCTTTTAAGTATGTGAAGGTGATGAATACATTATATGTGTAAAATGAATAAATTAAATATTGAAATAAAAATATGCAATCAAAAATTGTATTGTAAGTATTGCATTAAAAATCGTAATGAAATTGTTCTACAAAAAACGTATTTTATGAAAATTTTTAATTTGTATAGAAACTGTACAGGAAACAAATGATTTATTCATAATAAAACTACAATGCACATGCAAAAAACTATGAGAAATTTCTATTTATAAATTCAAAGCGTATCATTTTCCTTATTGTAAAATTAGTTACCCCGCCTCTGCTAGGCTCCCACTTGTGAGCTAACTGTTCTCAACTTCGACTTTTTGCACATGTTGGGTACTTGCTCGGTAATCCAACATGCGCACAAAAAACAAATTACAATATCGCGACTGTGTTACCGTATTCTCCCATAGACTTCAATAGAGTGTGAAAAGTGTGTGTGTGTGTGGGGGGGGGGACTAACACCCAATACACATGAATACACAAATATACACACCTGTATATACACACCACCAGCAAAAAAAATTGCAACATGCAGCTGTGATAAACATATGAGCCAAATATGAGCTAAAAATGTTTAGGGTGGGGGGATTTAGGGGCAACACATTACCCAGTTCCTTGGGCAAAACAAATAAAAACACATACTTCTTAAAATATTTTCTCACACTAACAGAGGGGTTGAATCAATTAGCTGTCATGTGCTACTTACAATTTGGTTGTATATATATTTTCCATGAAGCTCTGTTTTTTCTCATTTTTAACCAGATTCCCTTATTATAGTTTATATGTAATTTGAATTTTTTTATTAATGGATTGGAATGGCTTAGATAAAGAAGAAAATAAATCCCATAGGCTCACATACAGTATTCCCATCAGTCATTTCTAATGCATTGGAATGTTACTTAAAGGAAAGGGAAGTAACTATGGCAGCCAACAATTTTCCCTGGGGGGGAAATAATAAGTTGAGAGATGCTTGTTATACACAGGAGCTGCACATAATTTAAAAAAAAAGTGACTTAGTGACATAAAATATATCTAAAGTTGGGCTTCTGCTTAGATTAAAAGAGCAAAGTTACAGGAAGGGGGTAAACTCCCTCTAGCCCCCCCCCCTCCTGGACACCCATGGGAAGAAACTGTGGTTTACATAAAACCTTTTTAAAGATTTAAGTCAAGAAAAGAAAAGCTACCTCTCTACCTAATAAGGCTCTTCTGGGGCCGATTTAACAATATGCGGGCAGACGTGATCCGCTGTAGAGGATCATGTCTGTCGCACATCGATAAATGCCAGTGAAATGCTTGTGCAATGCCGCCCCCTGCAGATTCACGGCCAATCAGACGATAGCAGGGGGTGTCAATCAACCCGATCGTATCCGATCGAGCGGATTGCTGTCCACCGCCTCAGAAGTGGAGGACGAGTTATGGAGCAGCTGTCTTAAGACCGCTACTTAACTCCTGTTTCCGGCAAGCCTGAAGGCTCGTGCAGAAACAGGTGCATTCGGGCCTTAATAAATCGGCCCCTCTGTCTCGGCTATACAATATTCTGCCTGTGACAGTCTTAAAGGGACATTAAACACTAAATAAATGCTAGATAGAATGATGCATTCAAAGAAAATATTACGGCTAGATTTGGAGTTTTGTCGGTAACGACCCGAAAATCTAACGCCGGCTTTTTTCTGGCCGCACCATAAAAATAACTCTGGTATTGAGAGTCCACATAAAGGCTGCGTTAGGCTCCAAAAAAGGAGCGTAGAGCATATTTAACGCAGCTTCAACTCTCGATACCAGAGTTGCTTACGCAAGCGGAAAGCCTCAAAAACGTGCTCATGCTCGATTCTCCCATAGAAAACAATGGGGCTGTTTGAGCTGAAAAAAAACCTAACACCTGCAAAAAAGCCTCGTTCAGCTCCTAACGCAGCCCCATTGTTTGCTATGCGGAAACACTTCCTACGTCTGCACCTAACACTCTAACATGTACCCAGAGTCTAAACACCCCTAACCTTACACTTATTAACCCCTAATCTGCCGCCCCCGCTATCGCTGACCCCTGCATATTATTATTAACCCCTAATCTGCCGCTCCGTAAACCGCCGCTACTTACATTATCCCTATGTACCCCTAATCTGCTGCCCTAACATCGCCGACCCCTATATTATATTTATTAACCCCTAATCTGCCCCCCACAACGTCGCCTCCACCTGCCTACACTTATAAACCCCTAATCTGCCGAGCGGACCTGAGCGCTACTATAATAAAGTTATTAACCCCTAATCCGCCTCACTAACCCTATAATAAATAGTATTAACCCCTAATCTGCCCTCCCTAACATCGCCGACACCTAACTTAAATTATTAACCCCTAATCTGCCGACTGGAGCTCACCGCTATTCTAATAAATGTATTAACCCCTAAAGCTAAGTCTAACCCTAACACTAACACCCCCCTAAGTTAAATATAATTTACATCTAACGAAATTAATTATCTCTTATTAAATAAATTATTCCTATTTAAAGCTAAATACTTACCTGTAAAATAAATCCTAATATAGCTACAATATAAATTATAATTATATTATAGCTATTTTAGGATTAATATTTATTTGACAGGCAACTTTGTAATTATTTTAACCAGGTACAATAGCTAGTTAAAATAATTTCAAAATTACCTGTAAAATAAATCCTAACCTAAGTTACAATTAAACCTAACACTATACTATCATTAAATTAATTAAATAAAATACCTACAATTACCTACAATTAAACCTAACACTACACTATCAATAAATAAATTAAATACAATTCCTACAAATAACTACAATGAAATAAAATAACTAAAGTACAAAAATTAAAAAGAACTAAGTTACAAAAAATAAAAAAATATTTACAAACATAAGAAAAATATTACAACAATTTTAAACTAATTACACCTACTCTAAGCCCCCTAATAAAATAACAAAGACCCCCAAAATAAAAAATGCCCTACCCTATTCTAAATTACTAAAGTTCAAAGCTCTTTTACCTTACCAGCCCTGAACAGGGCCCTTTGCGGGGCATGCCCCAAGAAGTTCAGCTCTTTTGCCTGTAAAAAAAAACATACAATACCCCCCCCCAACATTACAACCCACCACCCACATACCCCTAATCTAACCCAAACCCCCCTTAAATAAACCTAACACTAAGCCCCTGAAGATCATCCTACCTTGTCTTCACCTAACCGGGTATCACCGATCCGTCCTGGCTCCGATATCTTCATCCAACCCAAGCGGGGGCTAGACATCCACTGAAGAAGTCCAGAAGAGGGTCCAAAGTCTTCATCCTATCCGGGAAGAAGAGGCGATCCGGACCGGCAACCATCTTGATCCAAGCGGAATCTTCTATCTTCATCCGATGACGACCGGCTCCATCCTGAAGACCTCCACCGCGGACCCATCTTCTTCCGGCGACGTCCAACTGAAGAATGACGGTTCCTTTAAGGGACGTCATCCAAGATGGCGTCCCTCGAATTCCGATTGGCTGATAGGATTCTATCAGCCAATCGGAATTAAGGTAGGAATATTCTGATTGGCTGATGGAATCAGCCAATCAGAATCAAGTTCAATCCGATTGGCTGATCCAATCAGCCAATCAGATTGAGTTCGCCTTCTATTGGCTGTTCCGATTAGCCAATAGAATGCGAGCTCAATCTGATTGGCTGATTGGATCAGCCAATCGGATTGAACTTGATTCTGATTGGCTGATTCCATCAGCCAATCAGAATATTCCTACCTTAATTCCGATTGGCTGATAGAATCCTATCAGCCAATCGGAATTCGAGGGACGCCATCTTGGATGATGTCCCTTAAAGGAACCGTCATTCTTCAGTTGGACGTCGCCGGAAGAAGATGGGTCCGCGGTGGAGGTCTTCAGGATGGAGCCGGTCGTCATCGGATGAAGATAGAAGATGCCGCTTGGATCAAGATGGTTGCCGGTCCGGATCTCCTCTTCTTCCCGGATAGGATGAAGACTTTGGACCCTCTTCTGGACCTCTTCAGCCACCGGATGATGGATCGCCAGCCCCCACTTGGGTTGGATGAAGATTTTGGAGCCAGGACAGATCGGTGATACCTGGTGAGGTGAAGACAAGGTAGGATGATCTTCAGGGGCTTAGTGTTAGGTTTATTTAAGGGGGGTTTGGGTTAGATTAGGGGTATGTGGGTGGTGGGTATAATTAGTTTAAAATTGTTGTAATATTTTTCTTATGTTTGTAAATATTTTTTTATTTTTTGTAACTTAGTTCTTTTTTATTTTTTGTACTTTAGTTAGTTTATTTCATTGTAGTTATTAGTAGATATTGTATTTAATTAATGTATTGATAGTGTAGTGTTAGGTTTAATTGTAGGTAATTATAGGTATTTTATTTAATTAATTTAATGATAGTATAGTGTTAGGTTTAATTGTAACTTAGGTTAGGATTTATTTTACAGGTAATTTTGTAATTATTTTAACTAGGTAGCTATTAAATAGTTCTTAACTATTTAATAGCTATTGTACCTGGTTAAAATAATTACAAAGTTGCCTGTAAAATAAATATTAATCCTAAAATAGCTACAATGTAATTATAATTTATATTGTAGCTATATTAGGATTTATTTTACAGGTAAGTATTTAGCTTTAAATAGGAATAATTTATTTAATAAGAGTTAATTAATTTCGTTAGATTAAAATTATATTTAATTTAGGGGGGTGTTAGTGTTAGGGTTAGACTTAGCTTTAGGGGTTAATACATTTATTAGAATAGCAGTGAGCTCCGGTCGGCAGATTAGGGGTTAATAATTGAAGTTAGGTGTCGGCGATGTTAGGGAGGGCAGATTAGGGGTTAATACTATTTATTATAGGGTTAGTGAGGCGGATTAGGGGTTAATAACTTTATTATAGTAGCTGTGCGGTCCGCTCGGCAGATTAGGGGTTAATAAGTGTAGGCAGGTGGAGGCGACGTTGAGGGGGGCAGATTAGGGGTTAATAAATATAATATAGGGGTCGGCGGTGTTAGGGGCAGCAGATTAGGGGTACATAAGGATAACGTAGGTGGCGGCGCTTTGCGGTCGGCAGATTAGGGGTTAATTATTGTAGGTAGCTGGCGGCGACGTTGTGGGGGGCAGATTAGGGGTTAATAAATATTATATAGGGGTCGGCGGTGTTAGGTGCAGCAGATTAGGGGTGCATAAGGATAACGTAGTTGGCGGTCGGCAGATTAGGGGTTAAAAAAATTAATCGAGTTGCGGAGATGTGGGGGGACCTCGGTTTAGGGGTACATAGGTAGTTTATGGGTGTTAGTGTACTTTAGAGTACAGTAGTTAAGAGCTTTATAAACCGGGGTTAGCCCAGAAAGCTCTTAACTACTGACTTTTTTCCTGCGGCTGGAGTTTTGTCGTTAGATGTATAACGCTCACTTCAGACACGACTCTAAATACCGGAGTTATAAAAATCCCATTGAAAAGATAGGATACGCAATTGACGTAAGTGGATCTGCGGTATGGAAAAGTCACGGCTGAAAAGTGAGCGTTAGACCCTATTTTTAGTGACTCCAAATACCGGAGGTAGCCTAAAACCAGCGTTAGGAGCCTCTAACGCTGGTTTTCACGGCTAACGCCAAACTCCAAATCTAGGCCTTAGTCTCAGAATAACATGTGGATGTATTTATTAAAAATTTAACTAGCTGTTTAAATATTGAAACATAAGTGTAAAAGTTTCAGTGTCTATAAAACAATAGGAGCTGCCATGTTATAACTTAGGTTACCTTCTCTGTTGTGGCCAATTAGGAGCAGTTTTAAATAGACCACTAGAGTGTGCAGCCAATGGTTGTGTGGAATATAACAGTGTTCTGCACTTCCATTTAAATAGGAACTGAAAAGCTCACAATTTCAGAATGGAATTACAGGAGAAGGGGACAAAATAAATAATGAAAGTATATTGTAGAGGGTTTTTATACACACAGTTTATGATTTTATATTACCATCTCAAAGTGTTTAATGTCCCTTTAATATTCTGATATATAATTTTAGTGTAATGACACGCTCCTTCTGAGCTCATTTTCTACACATGCAGGCAGTTTTTTCTCACTTATAAACAGGAAACTAAGCTCACTGTATCCTCCACATCAACAAAATGTTCTGCCCCTCTATACATCAATAAGGAGCTGGTGTCTCTCCCTCTCAACATCTACATCAGACTGTCCCCTCTTATTTCCACAACTGCTATTTACTGATCCTCACATTTCCTCCTATGATACATGTGCAGACGAGGATTGTCTACTCTCCTTATCTGTCATTCAGCTCTCTTTAGGTTGCTACCTGATCACTCATTGTGTCATTGATCTCATTGTATTTCTGAAGTGCGTTACAAATTAACTATAACTGTAAATTAAAAGGCAGAAAAGGCTACCTTTCAGTCTGTGGTAAAATCAATGCCTGCTGACACCACTTAAAGCCGCAAGACAGAGTCCACAGCCTTGTGATAAATGAGATCAGAGACATGATGGGACATTTCTAACCAGCTCAAGTAGCATCCTACAACTCTCAGTCCATTAGCAATAAAGGTCAGTACATATAATATATTTATATATATACGTATATTGAGCTGGAAAATGTTTCACTAGTCCAAGTAATTGGAGATGACTAGTAAGAAATCTCAATTCCCCACTTAGAGCTCATTACAATAAATATAAAGTTCATAGAGCAATGCATACAATCACAATTAAAAGAAAAGAAGAGAGGTAACTTAAAAAAATCCAAAAGAATCTCAGGATATAAGAGTCTGGCCAGACTATAAAGTACAAATCATAACGCATTTTGAGGCTTCACTTTTTATCAGTGACTTCTACTTGCACAACTTTTTTTTTTTAATGATAAAGGGTTTGATTACAAGTGGATCACTATTTAGCGCTTTTGCTCCAGCAATAACACCCCCAGAAGTAATCTTCGGATATTGCGACCCCGCTAACTCATTTGCTCAAAGAAAAGACAGGGAATTCAGGAATCTTTTACTATGAAAAGTTGTTATTAATATTTATTAAAAGTTATTTGTAGAGCGTCAACAGATTCTGTAGTGCTATGAATTAGTACAAAAAATATATATAAATAGATCCCTAAATATTGTACCAACTCAGATATAAACCCACATACTTTTAGTGGGATCTGTTGCTGGCTGGTGTGTTGTCAGCACTCATATTCCTGGCATCTTCAAACACACACATATATATATATATATATATATATATATATATATATATATATATTCTTACTATCTGTATGTTATAATGTTGTATGTGCTTCTAATGGGGTGAGGGGGGTTCTTTGAATAAGGTAACCCAGGGTATATTTATATATATATATATATATTGTTCTAATTTATATAATAAATACTTTCAATTGTATAAGATGTGCTTAATTCCCTGTCTTTTCTATGAGCAATTAGTATTTGAGTTGATCAACTGGTTCCCTCTCTAAGTGAAATAGTATTTTGTATTATATTAATATAAGGGTCTGCACCAAATACATTTTTCTGAATTTAAAGTGATGGCAAACCCAAGCATATAACAAACTATAAAATTTACCATCACTAAATATAAACATTAGTTTTTCTAATCATTTCCTAAAAACACTGTTAAACTCACCCTATCTGTAAGGCAAGTAAATCGCTAACTCAGTGCCTCTGGCAACCCACGGCACAGCACTTTTTTCAATGAGGTGATGTTTCCACCTCTAAACCAATAGCCATGCGTGTCAACTGACATCCTAGCACAGCTATTGGTCTAGAGGTGGAAACGTCTCCTCATTGGAGAAGAGCACTGTGCCGTGGGCGGCCAGAGGTGCTGAGTTAGCGATATAGTTGCCTTAGAGATTTAAGATGTTTTTTTAGCTTTTAACTTAGTACTACTGAACTGAAACAAAAAATGTGTCCCGTTAAGAGAACACATTAACAGCCACTAGAACTTTTTAAACTTAATATAGCAAACTAAGTAAAAAAATGAAGAAATTGTTTTACTCAAACTATTAGTACTGCTAAACTGCTGTACTAATGTTTTGTGTGCAAGCAATAAAGTTTTTTTTTTGCTGGTGTTTGCGCTCACTGGGCCTACTGCTGGTATTATGAATTGAAAATAAGTATGTTGACTTGAGCGCAATCGCGATTTACGCTAGCATTATACCATGGGGCTGATTTATCAATGTCTGACAGACATGATACGCTGTAGCTGTAGCGTATTATGTCTGACAGACATCGCTGAATTGCGACAGCATACGCTGGTGGCATTTAACATTGCACAAGCAGTTCTGGTGAACTGCTTGTGCAATACCGTCCCCCTGCAGACTCGCAGCCAATCAATCCAATGGTATGTACCAGTTTGGTAAACATTGTATTTTATCCCTAACCCTGACACCTTGAATTTGATTGTGCCTGAGCGAACGCGTTTACTTTCAACTTGTAATACTCGCAAATTAACATGCCCGTGATATTCTAATATCACATGCATGAATATGTTAGCGTGCCTCTTGTAATATAGCTCAAAGTGTTCACGCATTCTCAGTTTACTTTTTTGATAAACATGTTTATTTCCTGGTTTAATAAAAAAATATAAATATTGCTCAAATCACACTTTTAAACTATGAAAATGCAGTCATCATACTATTTTAAACTGTAACAGCCCCATTCCCATTAGCTAAATCCAGGCTCTTTCCAAATCCTGGCCAGATATCATACTGTAGCCAATCACACACCCCCAACAGCCAAGAAACCTGCTACGCATTCCTCTTACTGCAAATCCCCTCTTTAATTCCCAGGGGGCCTCATACACTATATCCTTTGCGGTAATATCAATAATACACCTATACATAATGCCCTACAGCACTTATAGGACAACATGGAACGTCCTAACGGTGTCAAGGTTAAGATTATACTGTATTTGTGATTGTGTGTGTGTGTGTTTGGGTGCATGAGGATTGTTTAAGTATGTGCCCCTCTATTTATGTATATGTATATTTCTCTATATGCTTTCTATGCATATTCAGAGTGTAAATTATATGTGGTTTTCTGAATGTATATGCTCATGTCGATGCAGTTTTATAGTGTATTTATTCTTGTGTCTGTTTATTGAGTAGGTGAGTACGGATGCTTATTTGTGTGTGTGTGAAATACTGCAGAACAATCCCTCGTTCTGGTGTCTCAAATCCTTATTACACATAAAATAAAGGACATTTGAGAGTTACACTGTAATAACTTGATATGTCACAAGATACTGCAGAAGGTATATTCCTCATCAGACAGTAGAAGATAAATTAATATTCTGGAGGGTCCTTTGGTCTCTCTAACAAGCAAAGATTGCACTGCCTCCAGCCTCATTGATTTCAGAAGTGCAGGGGGATTTGCTCTTAACCCTTTACTGCCTGCATTGACATATCATTTAAAATCATAAAGCCTCACACACATAGAACTTAAAAGGGAAACTATAAAACTCTTTGAGATTGTAAAATAAAAGATTTAGTTATGAAATTACTTTTTGTTATTTATTTGCCCAAATGTTTCTTTACTTTAACTCAACAGGCCTAACCTTAGTTATATCTTTCTCCCAAATTGGCCTTAGCAGTGTTTGTAAGATACTGTACAACAATGCAAGTTTTGCAAACAACAGGCGATTGGAGGGGGTTAACTATTGAAAAACAATTGAAGCAAACACAGTGTTAACATTTTCAGAAAAATTTATATTTAGAGTGTATGATCATTTATTACAAGGTGATTTTGCCCCTTAAATTATATTGAATTATTTAATTAGAGTTTGTATAATTACACTAAACTACAGGGATGGTTAGCATGCATGGATGGATCACATTCCCAACGCTAAACATTGTTGTCAAGAGAAATCCTGAGTGCATAACAGGCAATGCTTTTTATGCCTTGTGTTGAATTGTTTTACTGTGCGCAATCATATTCAGTTAGTTATCAATTATCATCAGAAAAAAAGTCCTACGGTATTTTAGACAATCTTCAGGACTTTAGAACTCTTGTTTTTGTTTGTAAAAATTAGGGGGTATTAAAATGTAGTGTATTGTTTATTACATTATTAAAATGAAGTGGTCATTCTTATGCTGAAAAAAACATTGTTTTTCCTGTAAGGATTGTGAAGGCCTGTTCTGTTAGACGATGTTCATATCAGCCACTAACAGGGGTAGACTGAGCAGTCAGACAAACAGGAACTGGACCGAGGACCCAGCATTTAAAGGAACCCACTAGTTGCATCTCCTCTCTCCCTGGAGTTGGGGCCCTGTTCCTGGTGTTGAACCCTGTGCCTAGCTATGGAGTGAGGGCCCTGTGTCTGGATGGGGGGGTCTGTTTCTCTGGGGGACCTTGAGTGTTTTTGGGGCCTTGGAGTTTGGAGTGCCCTTTCCATTTTTTTGGAGGTTGAGGTCCCTGTTCTGGAGGTTGAAGGACCTGGTGGGGGCGAGCAGGGAGGTGGTGGGGTGATGGAGAAGCATAGGATGTGTGGTAGGGCATAGCGGGCAGGTGGGGAAGCATTACTTTTTTGCCTGGGGTCCTGTCTGGTTTCATACCCACCCCTGACCAGTGAGCAGATGTCATTTTCAAAAACTTTCAATTTAAACACTTTATTAATTTTTTTTTACATAAAAACATGTAGTAGCATCTATTTGTTTTTTCATAAGAAAGTTAATATTTCTTAGTCCAAAGTATGCTAAAATACAATTCCAATCTACATTGCCCTGTATTCTATGAGTGCAATACATTTTAAATCACTTTTAGTAGACAATGAAGTCCCCTTAAAGGGGCACTAAAGTTAAACTATCATGATTTAGATAGAGCATGCAGTTTTAAGAGACTTTTATTATCAAATTGTGCACTTTTTCATATGCACGCTTTCTGAGGCACCAACTCCTACTACGCTATCCAGGGAAATTAACCAAAAATGGTATGGCTCCTAAGCTTACATTCCTGCTTTTTCAAATAAAGATAACAAGAGAATGGCAATAGGAGTAAAATATAACGTTATAGAAAGTTGCTTAAAATTGCATGCTGTATCTGAATCATGACAGAAAAAATGTGGGTTTTAATATCCCTTTAATATACTTTTTACCTCTGTGATTACCTTGTATCTGAGCTTCTGCAGCTGCCTCCTTATCTCAGTGATATTTATAGACTTGCATTTTAGCTAATTATTTTCCACAGGAGTAAGCACAATGTTATCTATATAGCACACATGAACTAGCCTTGTCTAGCTGTGAAAAGCTATACAAATGGGTGGCCTCCAGGGGCTTAGAAACAGGCAGACATTTAAAGGTTGTATCAAATATTAATATAACAATATTTGTTGTATAAATCTGGGGAATGGGCAGTAAAGGTTGTTATGTTTCTTTTTAAACAATAACAATTTTGGAGTAGACTGTCCCTTTAATGGTTCTTTTAGACAATAAATCTTTATAATCTTCGTCTCTTCCATGGCTATCCTCTCAGTAACAATTGCCTCCTCATAATATATTTGTCCAATGACGTCTGATATTTCTGATTAACTTTTATGCAAATTAAATGTTAACCATGTCAGGGTGCACTCTCAAGCAGTGTGTAATTTAGTTGCACAAAAGCACCTGATGATTTATTTATTAAGGCAAGAACAAAAGTAAAGATGACATGCAGGAAACAAATGCACGTGCCTTAAAGTATTAATTGTACACCCATCGGGGCTGCATTGGGGCTGTATGAGTCCTTATGGGTATGCTGGGTTGGGTCTATCTATCAAAGACAGTGATGTCACTGGTGATATAGGTAGCTTAAAGAAGCTCATGCATGGGACAAGTGATTGTAGACACATGGGTCCTAACTAGGAAGCCTTGTGTGATTGAACTGATATAACAAGTCACTCAGAGGCATTAAATCAGTAACACTGCTAGATGGCAAAAAGACTAGGAGTGTCCAGTCTTGCCATATAAATATCTCTCGACTGAGCAAAGATCCTCTCCCATTACTTTACTTATTAAACTCAATGGGGCCTATTTATCGAGCCGTCAACTTACTTGCATTCGACGGCACCAATACGCTCGCCTAACAACGCTGCCGCGGACCTGAATACATTCTCCATAGTTACCAAAAAAGCTGTCAAAAAGCCGCGCACCAAGTACGGGGTGATGAGCAGCGGACTGTTGATAACTAACAGTCATCGATCTCGCTGCTCTTCGGCTCATTCCCAGCTTTATTTGTATACTGTCACCAAACACCCACACTATACTAAACTGTTTAACCCCTATACCGCCGCTCCCGGACCTTGCCACAACTAAATAAACTTATTAACCCCTAAACTGCCGCTCCCGGAGCCCACCGCCACTCTAATAAACTTATTAACCCCTATTCCTCCGCTCCCGGAGCCCACCGCCACCTACATTATACTTATTACCCCTAATCTGCCACCCCCTACACTGCCGCCACCTACATAAAGTTATTAACCCCTAATCTGCCGCTCCCGGAGCCCACTGCAACTAAATAAATGTATTAACCCCTAAACCGCCAGCCCCCCACATCGCCATAAACTAAATTAACCTATTAATCCCTAAACCTAACAACCCGCTAACTTTATATTAAATATTAACTCATTCCTATCTTATAACAAATTTAAACTTAACTTTAAAATTAAATTAAACTATATTAAACTATTAATTAACCTATTCTAACTATTATAATAAAATTACATTAAACTATATTAAATTAATAATTAACCTACCCGAACTGTTATAATAAAATTACATTAAACTATATAAAATAAATAATTAATCTAACCTAACTTTTAAACTAAAATTACATAAAAATACAAATTAAAATAACTATATTATATATTTAAACACCTAACCCTACTCAAATAATTTAATTCTACACTAAAAAATTACAGTTACAAAAAACTAAGTTACAAAAAATAACAAACACTAAGTTACACAAAAAAATAAACACTAAGTTACAAAAAATAAAAAAGAAATTATCAAAGCTTTAAACTAATTACACCTAATCTAAAGGCCCTATGAAAATAAAAAAGCCCCCCCAAAATAAAACAACCCTAGCCTACAATAAACTACAAATAGCCCTTAAAAGGGCCTTTTGCGGGGCATTGCCCCAAAGTAATCAGTTCTTTTACCTGTATAAAAAAATACAAACAACCCCCCAATAGTAAAACCCACCACCCACACAACCAACCGCCCAAATAAAAAGCTATCTAAAAAAACCTAAGCTCCCCATTGCCCTTAAAAGGGCATTTGGATGGGCATTGCCCTTAAAAGTCCTAAACTAAAACCCACCCAATAAACCCTTAAAAAATCCTAACACTAACCAGAAGATTTACTTACAGTTTTGAAGATCCGACATCCATCCACCAAGAAGCCGGGAGAAGACCTCAACGAAGCGGCCGAAGTCTTCATCCAAGCCCGCAGAAGTCTTCATCCAGACGACATCTTCTATCTTCATCCATCCGGTGCGGAGCGGCTTCATTTTCAAGACATCCGACGCAGAGCATCCTCTTCCTTCAGACGAATGAAGGTTCTTTAAATGACGTCCTTCAAGATGGCGTCCCTTAGTTTCCGATTGGCTGATTCTATAAGGTTAAAAAAAATACTATTGGCTGTTGCAAACAGCCAATTGGATTGAGCTCGCATTCTATTGGCTGATTGGATCAGCCAATAGGATGAAAGCTCAATCCTATTGGCTGATTGCAACAGCCAATAGGATTTTTTCAACCTTAATTCCGATTGGCTGATAAAATTCTATAAGCCAATCGGAATCTAAGGAACGCCATCTTGGATGATGTCAATTAAAGGAACCTTCATTCATCGGTAGTCGTCGGAAGGAAGAGGATGCTCCACGTCGGATGTCTTGAAGATGGAGCCACTCCACGCCGGATGGATGAAGATAGAAGATGCCATCTGGATGAAGACTTCTGCGGGCTTGGATGAAGACTTCAGCCGCTTCGTTGAGGACTTCTCCCGGCTTCTTGGAGGATGGATGTCGGATCTTCAAAACTGTAAGTGTTAGGATTTCTTTTACAAGATATGACGAGTCCACGGATTTCCTCCTTACTTGTGGGATTTAATCTCCTGCTAGCAGGAAGTGGCAAAGAGCACCACAGCAGAGCTATATATATAGCTCCTCCCTCCCCCCCCCCTCCAGTCATTCTCTTTGCCTGTGTTAGTGATAGGAAGAGGTAAAGTGAGGTGTTAGTTTAGATTCTTCAATCAAGAAGTTTTTTATTTTAAAATGGTGCCAGTGAGTACTATTTTTCTCAGGGAGAAATCATCAGTCTGGAGCTTCCCAAGAGGAATGGAGACATTATTTTTTTCTACCCTGATGTTGATGATCTTAGCAACGTTATCTAAGGTCCATTCTGGTTCCCACAGAGCTTCTGAAGGTAGTGTAAGAAAAATCTTCAGTGTGGAGAACTGTGTCATGCTACAAGCAGCATTGAGGTATGTTCAGTCCTTTGCTTCTGGGGAGACTTGATATATCAGAACAGGCTGACATTATTCCCTACCTGGGAAGGGGTAATCAGTAGGCACTATATGTTTAATGGTGGAACTTGCATTACCATTTTTTATATTGATGCTATATTTTATATGTGGATTCAATATGGGCTAGACGCTGGGAGATGCGGTTGTGATCTTAGGACTGTCCTATTATTTATTTATAATTGGTCTGAAAGGATGGCTGTTATTTTCATAGTTATACACACTGTTAAAGGGACACATGGCTTTTCATTGTGCTTGGGATAGACATTTTATTTTTGGCTAGTGCAACGCCCATGATGGGCGGGGCCTATTTCGCGCGCTCAAACGCGCAGGGGCCTATTTTGCACGCTCAGACGCGCAGTATTTCCTCAGTATAGGCAGCAGAAGCCCTAGCTCCGGTGGGGCCCAAGTTGAATTTTGCAATCGTAGGATCGTCATTTTTGCAGAATTCGAGTACTTTGGGGGCAGGTAGGTGCCACAGCAGAGCTGTGGCAAGGTGCAGGGGCCTAGAGTGTTTAAAATTTTAGTAGATCTGATAAAGGTGATATAAAGTGTTACATAGCATATTGTAACAAGCGGTGCAATATTATTTAGCTAAATTGGGCTTATTAGGATATTTTTATTGCTGCAAACATCATTTTTTTGAGATACAGAAGAATTCCCAGGATTCTGTCTTTTCTCCAAGAAGCATTGGAGAAAGGGTTATCAGCAAGTTCCTTAAAGGGACAAATCTCTGCTTTGTCAATTTTACTTCACAAACGTTTGGCAGATGTTCCAGACATTCAGTCTTTTTGGCAGGGTCTGACTAGAATCAAGCCTGTGTTTAGACCAATTGCTCTACCCTGGAGTTTGAATTTAGTTCTTAATGTTCTTCAAGGGGTTCCGTTTGAACCCATGCATTCCATAGATATTAAGTTATTATCTTGGAAAGTTTTATTTTTGGTTGCTATTTCTTCAGCTCGTAGAGTTTCTGAGCTTTCAGCGTTACAATGTGATTTGCCTTATCTTATCTTCCATTCTGATAAGGTGGTTTTACGTACCAAACCTTCCTAAGGTTGTTTCTAATAAGAATATTAATCAGGAAATTGTTGTTCCTTCATTATGTCCTAACCCTTCTTCTAAGAAGGAGCGTCTGTTGCATAACTTGGACGTGGTCCGTGCCCTGAAGTTTTACTTGCAGGCGACTAAGGATTTCCGTCAATCATCTTCATTATTCATTGTTTTTTCTGGAAAGCGTAGGGGTCAGAAAGCTACGGCTACCTCTCTTTCTTTTTGGCTGAAGAGTATCATCCGTCTGGCATATGAGACTGCTGGACAGCAGCCTCCTGAAAGAATTACGGCTCATTCTACTAGGGCTGTGTCTTCCTCATGGGCATTTAAAATCGATGCTTCTGTTGAACAGATTTGCAAGACTGCAACTTGGTCCTCTCTTCACACTTTTTCCAAATTTTACAAATTTGATACTTTTGCTTCATCTGAGGCTGTTTTGGGGAGAAAGGTTCTTCAAGCAGTGGTGCCTTCTGTTTAGGTTCCTGTCTTGTCCCTCCCTTTCATCCGTGTCCTGTAGCTTTGGTATTGTATCCCACAAGTAAGGATGAAATCCGTGGACTCGTCATAACTTGTAAAAGAAAAGGAAATTTATGCTTACCTGATAAATTTATTTCTTTTACGATATGACGAGTCCACGGCCCACCCTGTCATTATTAAGAAAGGCATGTATTCTTTTTTATTAAACTTCAGTCACCTCTGCACCTTTGGCTTTTCCTTTCTCTTCCTAACTTCGGTCGAATGACTGGAGGGGGAGGGGAAGGGAGGAGCTATATATACAGCTCTGCTGTGGTGCTCTTTGCCACTTCCTGCTAGCAGGAGGTTAAATCCCACAAGTAAGGATGAAATCCGTGGACTCGTCATATCGTAAAAGAAATAAATTTATCAGGTAAGCATAAATTTCCTTTTTTTAAGGGTTTATTGGGTGGGAGAGCTTAGGTTTTTTTAAATAGCTTTTTATTTGGGGGGTTGGTTGTGTGGGTGGTGGGTTTTACTACTGGGGGGTTGTTTGTATTTTTTTTACAGGTAAAAGAGCTGATTACTTTGCGGCAATGCCCCGCAAAAGGCCCTTTTAAGGGATATTTGTAGTTTATTGTAGGCTACGTTTTTTTTATTTTGGGGGGACTTTTTATTTCCCTAGGGCCCTTAGATTAGGTGTTATTAGTTTAAAGCTTTGATAATTTCTTTTTTATTTTTTGTAACTAAGTGTTTATTTTTTTGTGTAACTTAGTGTTGGTTATTTTTTGTAACTTAGTTAGATTTTAGTGTAGAATTAAATTATTTGAGTAGGGTTAGGTGTTTAAATATATAATATAGTTATTTTAATTTGTATTTTTATGTAATTTTAGTATAAAAGTTAGGTTAGATTAATTATTAATTTAATATAGTTTAATGTAATTTTATTATAACAGTTAGGGTAGGTTAATTATTAATTTAATATAGATTAATGTAATTTTATTATAATAGCTACGGTAGGTTAATTAATAGTTTAATATAGTTTAATGTAATTTTATTATAATAGTTAGGGCAGGTTAATTAATAGTTTAATATAGTTTAATGTAATTTTATTATAATAGTTAGGGTAGGTTAATTAATAGTTTAATATAGTTTAATGTAATTTTATTATAATAATTAGGGTAGGTTAATGAATAGTTTAATATAGTTTAATGTAATTTTATTATAATAGTTAGGGTAGGTTAATTAATAGTTTAATATAGTTTAATGTCATTTTATTATAATAGTTAGGGTAGGTTAATTAATAGTTTAATATAGTTTAATGTCATTTTATTATAATAGTTAGAATAGGTTAATTATTAGTTTAATATAGTTTAATTTAATTTTAAAGGTAAGTTTAAATCTATTATAAGATAGGAATGGGTTAATATTTAGTATAAAGTTAACGGGTTGTTAGGTTTAGGGATTAATAGGTTAATTTAGTTTATACCGATGTGGGGGGCTGGCGGTTTAGGGGTTAATACATTTATTCAGTTGCGGTGGGCTCTGGGAGCGGCAGGATAGGGGTTAATAACTTTAGGTGGCGGCGGTATAGGCGGTGGCAGATTTGGGGTTAATAAGTATAATGTAGGTTGCGGCGGTGGTGGCGCGGCAGATTAGGGGTTAATAAGTATAATGTAGGTGGCCGTGGTGGCGGGGCGGCAGATTAGGGGTTAATAAGTATAATGTAGGTGGCGGCGGAGTAGGGGGCAGCAGATTAGGGGTGTTTAGACTCGGGGTACATGTTAGGGTGTTAGGTGTAAACGTAACTTTTATTCTCCCATAGGAATTAGACTTGTGCTCATCGAAAAACTTTGTTTAGTTTCGGATCAATTCGGATGTTTTCGAATTTAGCTTTCGGATCGATTCGAATTTGGATACATTTGAATGCATTTGTTTCTAATTCGTTCGGATTCGAATAAATTCGGATGTATTTGGATGTATTCAGTTCGGATTCGATTCGTAAATTCGGAAGTTCGGTAAGTGTTAGGTGGGATGTGCTGTGTATTAGACTAGTATATGTACTGTAATATTAGGTGTAACCCATAGCAGAGTGATATAACTTAATATACAGTACAATACTAGCGTAATTGTGATTAGCCCATTGCCATCCGAATGTTACGAATAAATCCAAACTAATTCGGATTTATTCGTTAGATTCGGTGCTATGGTAATTCGGAAATTTGAATCGATCCAAATCTCAGAATTTGACAAATTCGTCCGAATTTAAATTTGGAACGAAACGAAACGAACATGTCTAATAGGAATCAATGGGATATCGGGCAGCAGCGAACATGAGCTTTCGCTGCTTTCAGACTCCCATTGATTCCTATGGCATCTACCGCCTCCAGGTCACGTCACAAAATTCTACTTTTGCCGGTCTGTAGGCTTTGATAAATAAGGCGAATCAAGCTCGCCACAATTACACTGCGGAACTCCAGCGTATTTGCGGTTGACGGCTTGATAAATAGGCCCCAATGAATGATGTTTAAAAGATCTGAGTTAAAATTGGTAACTATATTTCATATGGACCAACATTATAAAAATATTAGGGACTTCTCTGATCCCCCCACCATCACTGCCATACACTGTGACCATGACCCCAAGTGCATTATCCACTTACTACCCTAAGCTTATTGAAGGGACATAAAGCCCAAAAAGTTCTTTCATGATTTAGATAGAGCATACAATGTTAACACATTTCCATTTTACTTCTTTTATCAATTTTGCTTTATTTTCTTGGTTATCCTTTGTTGAAGCAGCAATGCACTACTAGGAGCTAGCTGAACACATTTGGTAAGCCAATGGCCAGAGGGATATATGTGTAGCCCCCAATTAGTAGCTAGTTCCCAGTAGTGCATTGCTGTTCCTCAGTTTAGCTATGTATACTTTTCAACAAAGGATACCAAGAGAGCAAAGCACATTTGTAAAAATGAAAACTAGACCTTTATTTAAAATTGCAGGCTCTGGGCCGATTAATTAAAGTGTGAGTGGACATGATACGATGTCGGCATTTAACATTGCACAAGCAGTTCTACTGAACTGCTTGTGCAATGCAGCCCCCTGCAGATTCACAGCCAATCGGCCGCTAGCAGGGGGTGTCAATCAGCCCGATCGTATAGGATTGGGCGGATTGAAGACCACAGCCTGAGAGGCAGCGGACAAGTTATGGAGCAGCGGTCTTTTGACCGCTGCTTTATCATTGCTGTTTCCGGCGAATCTGAAAGCTTGCGAGGAAACAAGGGCATCAAGCTCCATTAGGAACTTGATAATTCGGCCCCTCTGTCTCAATTATGAAAGAGAAAAAAAAATGGGTTTCATGTCTCTTTAACGGCATACCTTCAGACCCTTTCCCCTTTTTGCAATTAAATACTGACCTTGATAGTTCCAGAGCCTTAACCCAGTCCTATTACTAACTGCAATAATTCTCTAACTACGAGCGTTGGTGGACAGGGGCGTACATAGCACCTCTGCATGCTGCAGCTCACCTCTGGCAGGCAGAATTATGCTGCCCGAATTCAGTATTGCACAAGAGCGCTATTTTACATTGCACAAGAGTGCTATTTTGCATTGCATAAGAGCGCACAGCTCTGGCAGGAGCTGTCAATCTATCCGGTCGGACGAGACTGGGAGATTGAAATTCTCCACCTAAGAGGTGGAGAAGAGGTTAGGGAAGTAGCAGCCTGATGACCGCTGCTTTATAAATACTGACGGCAGTTTCTCTTGTAAGAACATGCAGTCAAATCACTGCAAAGGGCTTGATAAATCGAGCCCTATATACCCCACAGAACCTAATACCTACCCTACCGTGGTCCATAAATAGTTTGTCTTGACTGGAATAAGTGTTTTTAGTATTTTTGGATGAACAAAAGGAGTGTTAATTTTTTTGAGAACATCTCACACTTCCTCCTTGTCTGTGACATAAACCATTATGTGCTTGTAAAGAAAATTTAGGAGGCAGCTGAGGTTGTCCAACAAGAGTAACTGTAATGTTCCAAAGGCAATTCTGCAACAGTGCACTGTACATTAAAGGCTGCGACACACTACAAGCGGAGCGGTGCACAGCGTGTAGATCTGGCTGTGCGTGCTCAGTGTGTCCTGCCTTTTCATCTCTGAGCACTCTGCTGCGTCAGGTCACATAGCTGAGCACTCAGAGATGAAATAATTGAACTTCAGAAGCGATGTGACGCGGTGCAAAGCAGCTGCATCGCCTCGCGCCGCATCGCTTGCAGTGCGTCACAGTCTTAAGGCTGTGACACACTGCAAGCGGAGCAGTGCGCAGCGTGTAGATGCAGCTGTGCGCGCTCAGTGTATCCTGCCTTTTCATCTCTGAGCACTCTGCTGCGTCAGATCACGTAGCTGAGCGCTCAGAGATGAAATATCTGAATTTCAGAAGCAATGCGAAGCAAAGCAGCTGTTTCGCCTTGCGCCGCATCGCTTGCAGTGTGTCACAGCCTTAATAGACAATATGGTCTCGGAAGAAGTTGTGGAATCATAAGAGCAATGTTTGGGGCCACAGTTCCATTTATTAAGCTAAAATGAAATGTGCATCTCACTTATTTATGCACATAGAATAAAACCAGTCCATTAGATTCACTTCTGACCACTGCATCGTCATAGCAACCATTGTACAACACAGCAAAAGCATTTCTTCATGCATTAACCTTTAAATGCAATATTTATTATTATTATTATTATTATTATTATTATTCTTTATTTATAAAGCGCCGACAGATTCCGCAGCGCTGCCCATGGGTACAAGGATAACAGTACAGTGGAGAAACAATACGATAAGACACAACATTTTACAGACAAATACAGGGGGAATTGAGGGCCCTGTTCCCGTGGGAACTTACAATCTCATACAAGAATATAAGTTCTTCATATATCACAGTTGTTCAACCTAATGTGCCATACCTCAAACATTAAAGGGACAGTAATGTCAAAATGAAACTTAAAGGGACATGAAACCCACATTTTTTTCTTTCATGGTTCATATAGATCTAGTGATTTTAAACAACTTTCCAATTTACTGCTATTATTTAATTTGCTTCCTTCTCTTGTTATCCTTTGCTGAAAGGTGTATCTAGGAAAGCTCAGGAGCAGAAAAGAACCTAGGTTCTAGCTGCCTATTATCATTGGCTCACTAATGTGTTCAGTTAGAAACCAGTAGGGCATTGCTGCTCCTTTAACAAAGGATACTAAGAGAATGAAGCAAATTTTAAAAATAGAAGTAAACTAAAAAGTTGTTTAAAATTGTATGTAATACCTAAATCATGAAAAAAAAAAAGTGTTTCATGTCCCTTTAAATGCATTGAGAAGATCATGAAGTTTTAAACAACTTTCCAATTTACTTATATGATCAATTTTGCTTAGTTCTCTTGGTATCTTTTCTTAAAGAGTAATCCTAGATGAGCTCAGGAGCCTGCATTTGTGTTTAGTCATCTGGCAGCAGCATTTGCAGCAATGTTTATAGCAATGTTAGACAAAGTTCCAGATACTGCTGCCATAAACTGCTAAAGACACGAGCACGCTCCTGAGCTCCTATCGCCCTACCTAGATTTACTCTCCAGCAAAGGATACCAAGGGAACAAAGAACATTTGATAACAGAAGTAAATAAGAAAGTTTTTTAAAAAATTGCAAGCTCTACCTGAATCATGAAAGTTTAATTTTGACTTTACTGTTCATTTAAGAACAAAGCAAAGAGTAGGAAAATATTTAAAATACATTTAAAAAAGGACCACGGGGTCAATCACGATCATTTAGAAAAAAAACGTATCTACAAAAATCCCCATAATGGTGTTTAATGGTGTCTTTTTCTGTTGATAATCATTACATAAGGATTGTGATCAAACCTGGTATTAGTTATAATTGACTATAGAGCCACTTATGTTTACCTACTTCAACTCAATACAGTAAAAAAAACATTGTTAAAAAAAATGCAGTATTCTAACAGCACGCATTTTCCAGATCTGTACAAAAATAGATTTAAAAAAAAAAGAGGAAAATATTCTAAATGATTTTTAATAAAAAATCTATGGTTTCTCCTCTGAGTTTTAGGATACCCAACTTCATACTCCATATTTAGGTTATTTTATCTCTCAAGGTAATCCTAGAAAATGTCCCTTTTTATAGGGCCCTGAAGACTGGAAATGAAAAACTCCTGCCTTACTGTAACCTAAATATTGTAATATCACAAGCAACAAAACTGTCCAACACACACACCTGAGAACAAACAGTACCCAGCAGTTTGCAGAATGGTCTAGTGAGTTTAAGCTTGCAAATTAATTACAAAGAAAAGCTTTCTTTAAATATACCAGAAAACTATCCAAAGATGAATTCACTAAGAATAATAGAACAAAAAACATATCAGCAGAGAGTGTGCAAACAGAGCGATATATAAGAGAACACCAACACTCTATCAGGTAACGCTAACATCTTGTATCATAGAGCAATAGAGTAGAATTAAAATAATGGTTGTCTTATTGCTAACGACCTTGATCATTCAATATGTGAGATAATATGTGGGTGTCCATTGTCTGAACATGGCAATAGTTCAAGATAACAGGCACAGTAAAGTATCTCAACATGACATAAGGTGATGGATGCAAAGTTTAGGTTCGCCCTACAAGCTTATGTAAAGGTAATTAATGATTTACAATTGACCCCAAACCTTATTGAGACACATAAGGCCAATGAGTGTTTTAGGGCTCTTTGTCAATATACAAACAAAAATGCAGTGCACTTATACACATACAATAAAAACAGTCCAAGGGACAACTCAATTATTAACATAGCTGACAAAGCTAATTGTATCACTGTGGCAACCAACTAAAAATACAGAGATGGGATACAAATGGATTTTAACCTTTAAATAAAAAATGTATAAAACTGAAAACACATCTCATGCATAAATATAACGTTGTTGAGTCTTGCACATCAGTTCAGCATAATTCACAGCTATGCTGAATAATTGGAGTGATACACACTATAAGGCAAACATGAAATACAAATCTAGATAAATAAGAGATAAATCAGAATACCAGCAATAACATTTGCCATAGTTTGATACAAATTAGCACTGTCAGCTGTGTTAATAATTGATTGCACGTTCTCATCAGTCTGATTTTTGCGCGTACAATATTGAGCGCTTGCATTTTTCGCTTGAAACGACTGTGCATGTGTTAATAATAATGTGGTTTGTCTGTAGAGTTAGTTGGAAATGTGTCCCTTTAATAGGACATTAAACACATTTTGCTTTTGTTTAAATTGTGTTTGTCTCATGCAAACTCTGTTACCTGCAAATGCTGCAAATCAAATAATAACTAATTTATGCAATTTGCGGTATTTAAAAAAACCTTAATTACAGGTTTTGCTTTCTGGTCCCTCTAGGGAGAATGGGGCTAAGCATAATTGCTACACAAAAACAATAGGCGTTTATTGTCCCTTTTATGCGTTTCTGTGATGTGGGTGGGCTTTTATCTTATAAACTTCTATGTCACGGGGTGATTAGAGCACAGCATGATACATTATCTTACTTTTGAATTATGAATGTTTTTGAAAGTAACATTGTTTCTATTGCAACAGTAATATTTACATATTAGGGTAAAGGATGTTCTGCTTGTCTCTGGCTCTAGAGACTTCCTTACAACACTTTGGAGTCGATTTATTAACCTCTTTTTGCCTGCCTACAACTGCAGGCTCTCACAAGACCAGGGAGATTGACAGCTCCTGCCCATGTGTGATTGGCTGTGCGCGGGCAGGGATTACACACAAGTACAAAATAGCACTGGTGTGCAATGCTGAATTCCGGCAGCGGAATTCAACCCGCCAAAGACGAGCTGCGGCGGACAGGGGTGCGTGTGTGCGCCCCTGTCAGCTACAGCTTGATAAATCGAAACCTTATAAAGGGAAATCTGTGTTAACTTGTATATGTGCAGGGCCAGAGACATCCAAGGATACTAGCTCTCTTGGTCCAAAGATCCCCTCAGTAATGAGCCAGAAGTTATATTAAAAAAGGACTTTATTACTCACACGGGTATGAGGCTTGATAGCACCTGTCACACAGTAGGAGCTCTAAATCCCTCTACCTCCCATCATATTCTCTACAACGCGTGTATTACGGTTTTATAAAGGAAACTGGGTACTAACTTAGCCATACCCAAAAATGCCTTGATTCTGCTATCACGGCACCCTAAGACTGCTCTGACTCCATCTCTGTGACACCTAATTACAGCCACTAACTGCCCTGAAATCATCCCCTCACCCCAGACTCCCAGTTTGGGGTTTTTTAAAAATCAAAATAATGTGGATACAGTAAGCAAAATATAGGATTAAATTTAACCTCCTTCTGATGGTTTGATTGAGGCACCAGGGTAATTTCCTAAACTTACTCCAAGAGCAAAGCTTCCCAGAAGACAATCTGGCTCCCCTCACTTTCCTCAAAAATCACCTAAGGCTGGAGTAGCTCTCAGCTACTTATGTCAGTTGTGCTCTCTTCTTTCTGCAATCTCAGTCGGCCTCCCAGAATTCCCCAAAGAAGGAGGAGCAGAGGTAACGAACTGCCTCAAGCCTGGAAAACTCTAGGGGCCGCATGGGAACCTACTTGAACACCAAAATATAAAATTAGATCTCTTATTGTATTACATTCACATCACAGAATTTACAAGCATGGGCATTATGGTTGGTTGTTTCACAATGGTTCCACCACTACTAATCAATAGCGCTAGAAACACATCTGAGTTGTGCAACTAGCGCTGCTGATTGAATCAGCAGGGGATTGCACTCGGGACCAGCAGTGCTCCATGTGTCCTGAGCGGCCCTTCTATAAGTGTTTAACCTCTTTGTGGGGTTTAAACACATGGTAGTGTATGGTTGATGGTCTTAAAATTACATGCTCTTACGAATTAGTGCATTTAATTTTTTCGACTACTGTGGCCCTTTAAAATTATGTTTAAAGGGATACTAAAACCAATTTCTTTCTTTCATGATTTGGATAAAGCATTCAATTTTAAGCAACTTTTTAATTTACTCTTATTATCAATATTTCTCCATTCTCTTGGTATCTTTTTTTTGAAAAGCACGAATGTAAAGCTTAGAATGTTGGCACCAATCAGCAAACACTATCCAGGGTGCTGAACCAAAAATTGGCCAGAGCACAGCTGGTCCTGAGTGCAATCCCCTGCTGATCCAATCAGCAGCGCTAGTCGCACAACTCAGATGTGTAACTCCCCTTTTTTCAAATAAAGATACAAAGAGAACAAAGAAAAAATGATAATAGGAGTAAATTAGAAAGCTACTTAAAATTACATGCTCTATCTAAATCATGAAAGAAAAAAATTGGGTTTAGTATCCCTTCAAGTTAAAAGGATATTAAACTGTATGAGTTGTAATATTAAATATTCAACTATGTGTAGATAAACAAACTTTGCAATATACTTTCATAAATAATTTTGTCCCCTTTTTCTACAATTTAACGCTGAAAATTGTTGGTTTTCTAAATTCCACTGAATTTCTATAAAGTAAAGGGTGGTTTAACTTAAGTTTATCGATCTTTCCTGCTGAAGACAATTAAGGACAGATATAAAACAAGAATAAAACAGAAAAGGAACAGAATTATATGTTTGGAACATAGAATTCTATGTTTGGAACATAGAATTATCTAAACATATTATCTCACAGCCTGATGGCTACCATTATTTTATAGAAACTAAAGTACTTTATAGAAACTAAACCTTTAAACTTATATTTTCAATGTTTATATACCTAATATCATTGTAAAAATAGATATTATTCTAAGGCTAATCTTTGCTTTGAATACATTATTATATCTAGCATGTATTTACTGTTTAACATCACTTCTTGGTGATTTGTGGTCATGTCTGGGTACTCCAGGGGTGGGGCTAAGAGAAGTTCTGCAAATAGGAACATATGACTTTTTCAGAGGGACAACGGGACAGACTTCAGAATTAGGGACTGTGCCTCTGAAATAAGGACAGTTGGGAGGTCTCGCACAGAGGTTTAGATTCTAATATTTTTTTCACCTCTTTTTCATAGCATTATTAGCTTCTTTAATACTGACCCATCAAAATCAATGTGTAAAATACAATTTTTATCAAATATGAAAGGGACATTAAATACCTGTTGCTCTTGTGTAATTATTGTGCCTTTTTGACGCTCCCTAGAAAGGCCAAGACACAATACTGCTGTCTAAACCAACATCCAATTAATCAAGGTTTTAAAGTAGTTCTGAAAATCAGCAACAGCTTTAAAGGTTTTTGTAACGTTAATTGAAAAATAATGTGGGCGTATAAAAACATGTTGTATTATCCCTTTAAAGGGATATACAAGTGTAAACAATAAATGCTCTAAACTGTTAGAGTATTTTATTATTTATTACACTTTTGCTTGTAGATAACTGTGTGTTTACCTCCTGCAAAGGGATTAAACGCATAGTTACAGTCAGCTCCAGAGCAGCAATGCACTACTGGGAGCAAGCTGAAAACATTTGGCAAGCCAATAAAAAGAAAGAAATGTGTGTAGCTACCAATCACCAGCTGGTTCCCAGTAGTGTAGGATATTTACACATATGTTTTCAAAAAAGGGTAGGAAGAGAACACAGTACATTTAAAATTACTAGCTCTATCTGAATCAATAATGTTGACTTTCCTTCAACTTTAATGGCTTTAGACTGATAAAACAACAGTGGTCATGTTTACAACCCTAGTCAATCCACCCAAAAAATATATATGGGGTGTGAGGGTGAGGGCTGTTCAGCTAAAACAAAACATCCCCTTACACTGGATTGGTCATTGTCAATTAGGGGATTTTCAAGAGTCAATTAAAGGGACACTGAACCCAATTTTTTTCTTTTGTGATTCGGATACAGCATGCAATTTTAAGCAAGTTTCTAATTTACTTCTACTATCAAATTTTCTTCATTCTCTTCGTATGTTTATTTGAAAAGCAAGAATGTAAGTTTAGATGCCGGTCCATTTTTGGGGAACAACCTGGGTTGTCCTTACCGATTGGACAGCACCAATAAACAAGTGCTGTCCATAGGTCTGAACCAAAAATGTGCTGGCTGCTTAGCTTAGATGCCTTCTTTTCCAAATAAAGATAGCAAGAAAACAAAGAAAAATTGATAATAGAAGTTAATTTGTTAATTAAAATCCTTTTGTCTTCTATTTTTTATGGGTAACATCTTCAGGACTTAAAAGGGACACGAAACCCAAAAATTTGTCTTTCATTATTTATATACAGCATACAATTTTAAACAAATTTCCAATTTACTTCTGTTATCAATTTTGCTTCATTCTCTTGGAATTTTTTGTTGGAGGAGCAGCAATGCACTACTGGTAGCTAGATGAACACATCAGTAAGCCAAATATTAGAGGTATACTGTATATGTACAGCCACCAATCAGCAGCTAGTTCCCAGCTCCTGAGCCTACCAAGATATGCTTCTCAACAAAGGATACGAAGAAAACAAAGCAAATTAGATCATAGAAGTAAATAGGAAAGCTGTTTAAAATTGTATGCTCTATCTGAATCATGAAATAAAATGTTTTGGTTTCATGTCTAATGTACATTTAACTTGCTCTGGGGGTTAATTTGAAATATAATAGCTATGCTGCTCCAGTATTGATAAATGTGTTTATCAGCATCTGATGTAGGAAATATTGATGCTCTGAAAATGGCCATTGAAAACATAAAGACGCTCTAACATATTCAATAACTTTATTTGCTGTGGGACTAAAATACTGGTTTGAAAAATAGAAGGAAAAGGGTTATTAATCATAATTAGTGTCAAGATAAAAACGTAGGTCTGCATAAAATATATTTTACTTCTTCACATGTTTTAAAGTTGTAATGTAACATATGCTGTTTGCAAAGAAAATATAACCTGTATGCAGCTGACTAGGCACTAAGTTGTAGTGACATTTACTATATACTAGTTGATAAGCCTACCCAGAGGGCAGTCTATGCATTAAAAATGCAACCTCCAAGGTACAAAAAAAAGTAAAAATACAGAAACAAATAAACAAAGCTATCCAAAATAATAAAACCAAACTAATACCACTATAAAAATAAAAATTCCCGGGGGCAGAGCCGGCCGGCAACCATCGTGGCCACATTGTGATGTAGCTCCGGATATTAGGCGCCTTTCAAGGCTTTTTTACCTGATACCGAGACGGATCTTCGGCTAAAATTGCCACATACTGAGACCGGATAGCTGGGAGCACTTTGTGGGGTAATCAAAATCCGTAAACGATCGGTGAACGCTCCGTTTCAGCCGCGTTTGCATCCTGTGCCTATAGCCCTGCCTATAAAACAGGCCACACAGCCGACATACCTGAGGCCTACCATATTTGCACAGAATGTAAAGAGCATCACAGACTGCATCATGCATTTACCCATAGCTGAATCTAGGTAACATCGATAGTTGTAGTATTAACATAAAAAGGGAGGAAATAATGTAAAATAGAAAGCCCTGGGAGAACTTTACTAAACCGCAAGGTATACTTTGAGCAAACAAGCTAATACAAAGAATATTCGCCATCACATACGCTTAAATATGATTCATTCAATGAATTTTGGACAGGAGATATGTTAAATATCCAACTCTTTGCCTTCTATTGAGGTCTAGCACAAGAACTTCCTTTAAGTGCCTCAGGCATTGCAGCAATGCAGCTACTACACACATAAGCCTGGTACAAACACTCTTAGCACCTACTTCAAATCAAGCGCAGGAGATAACAGAGTTTAAGCTTGGTGGATACATATCCATAGCCCAAAGGGCTAACACTGCTACTGGGCTCCAATCTAATTTTTATACAATAGATTATTGCTATGCTCCTATTGTATCCAAGATGGCGTCCAAACAGAATACACGTCCTGACTAGTGATGTCGCAAACTTAAAACTTAAAAAACGGCGAACACAAACTTCTGCAAATGTTCGCAAACGGGCAAACCGGGCGAACCGCCATTGACTTCAATAGGCAGGCGAATTTTAAAACCCACAGGGACTCTTTCTGGCCACAATAGTGATGGAAAAGTTGTTTCAAGGGTACAAACACCTGGACTATGGCATGCCGGAGGGGGATGCATGGCAAAACCCGCACGGAAAATTACATAGTTGATGCAGAGTCTGGTTTTCATCAATAAAGGGCATAAATCACCTAACATTCCTAAATTGTTTGGAATAACGTGCTTTAAAACATCAGGTATGATGTTGTAACGATCAGGTAGTGTAAGGGTTATGCCCGCTTCACAGTGACAGATCAAACTCCCCGTTTAACGCACCGCAAAAAAACGCAAACAGTCCATTTGCACAACCGCAAACTCCCCATTTGCACAAGGTTGGATACCAAGCTAGCCATGTCCCGTTCCTTGTCCTCACTGATGTCATTGAAGGTCTCTTCCTCCACCCAGCCACGTACAACACCAAGGGTCCCCTAAAGGTGACAACAAGCCCCCTGGGACGCCTGCTGTGTTTGGTCTTCAACCTCCTCAAAGCCACCTTCCTCCTCTGACTCCTCTTCTTCAGACTCCTCTCTCTGCGTTGCCTCTCTCTGCGTTATTATAAGGTGTGTTAAGTAGTACTATTCCTATCAGTTTAATCCCTGTGGTGTCCCCTATCAGGGTCGTGTATACGGCATGGATTTTAGGAACCGGGAGATGGAAAAAGATGCTTGGTCGGTCCTCCTACTTCAAATTTGGAACACTGCGTGTGCAATCGTGGCCGGACTTTTAGCCGACGGACATTTGGCCAACGGACATTTGGCCAAAACACAAGTGGCTGTCAGATAACAGTCCGGCCACGAGATAGATAGATTTGATAGATAGATAGATAGATAGATAGATACATAGATTAGATAGATAGATCAATAGATGCAATAGATACATTTGATAGATAGATAGATAGATAGATAGATTTGATAGATAAATAGATAGATTTGATAGATAGATAGATAATTTCCCAGACAGAGAATTACAAGACGTGCGGTCTGGGACCCATGGTAAGGTTCCCAGAGGCAGTTGGGGCGCCCGAGGCTCTGATTAGAACAGAGCACTCTGGAACGTATCTACCCTCGGCCGAAATCGGAACATTCTTTAGCTTTCTGTCTGTCGCCAAATGTCCGTCTGCCTAATGTCCGTCTGCCAAATGTCCTTCTGCATTTTTTCAGAGCACCGCATGCAATCTACTGTGCCACCAGATATGAGTGGTGTGTTAAGTAGTACTATTCTTATCAGTTTAATACCTGTTACGTCCCCTATCAGGGGACGTGTATAGGGTATGGATTTTAGGAACCGGGAGATGGAAAAAGATGCTTGGTCGGTCCTCCTACTTCAAATTTGGGGCACTGCATGTGCAATCATGGCCGGACTTTTAGCCGATGGACATTTGGCCAACGGACATTTGGATGAAACACAAGTGGCTGTCAGATAACAGTCCGGCCATGAGATAGATAGATTTGATAGATAGATAGATACATAGATTAGATAGATAGATCAATAGATGCAATAGATACATTTGATAGATACGATAGATAGATTTGATAGATAGATAGATAGATAATTTCCCAGACAGAGAATTACAAGACGTGCGGTTGGGACCCATGGTAAGGTTCCCAGAGGCAGTTGCGGCGCCCAAGGCTCTGATTAGAACAGAGCACCCTGGAACGTATCTGCCCTCGGCCGAAATCGGAACATTCTTTAGCTTTCTGTCTGTCGGCCAAATGTCCGTCTGCCAAATGTCCTTCTGCATTTTGTCAGAGCACCGCGTGCAATCTACTGTGCAACCAGATATGAGTGGTGTGTTAAGTAGTACTATTCTTATCAGTTTAATCCCTGTTACGTCCCCTATCAGGGGACGTGTATATGGCATGGATTTTAGGAACCGGGAGATGGAAAAAGATGCTTGGTCGGTCCTCCTACTTCAAATTTGGGGCACTGCGCGTGCAATCTACTGTGCCACCAGATATGAGTGGTTTGTTAAGTAGTACTATTCTTATCAGTTTAATCCCTGTTACGTCCCCTATCAGGGGACGTGTATAGGGTATGGATTTTAGGAACCGGGAGATGGAAAAAGATGCTTGGTCGGTCCTCCTACTTCAAATTTGGGGCACTGCATGTGCAATCATGGCCGGACTTTTAGCCGATGGACATTTGGCCAACGGACATTTGGATGAAACACAAGTGGCTGTCAGATAACAGTCCGGCCATGAGATAGATAGATTTGATAGATAGATAGATACATAGATTAGATAGATAGATCAATAGATGCAATAGATACATTTGATAGATACGATAGATAGATTTGATAGATAGATAGATAGATAATTTCCCAGACAGAGAATTACAAGACGTGCGGTTGGGACCCATGGTAAGGTTCCCAGAGGCAGTTGCGGCGCCCAAGGCTCTGATTAGAACAGAGCACCCTGGAACGTATCTGCCCTCGGCCGAAATCGGAACATTCTTTAGCTTTCTGTCTGTCGGCCAAATGTCCGTCTGCCAAATGTCCTTCTGCATTTTGTCAGAGCACCGCGTGCAATCTACTGTGCAACCAGATATGAGTGGTGTGTTAAGTAGTACTATTCTTATCAGTTTAATCCCTGTTACGTCCCCTATCAGGGGACGTGTATATGGCATGGATTTTAGGAACCGGGAGATGGAAAAAGATGCTTGGTCGGTCCTCCTACTTCAAATTTGGGGCACTGCGAGTGCAATCGTGGCCGGACTTTTAGCCGACGGACATTTGGCCAACGGACATTTGGCCAAAACACAAGTGGCTGTAAGATAACAGTCTGGCCACGAGATAGATAGATAGATTTGATAGATAGATAGATAGATTAGATAGATAGATCAATAGATGCAATAGATACATTTGATAGATAAGATAGCTAGATAGATAGATTTGATAGATAAATAGATAGATTTGATAGATAGATAGATAGATAATTTCCCAGACAGAGAATTACAAGACGTGCGGTCTGACACCCATGGTAAGGTTCCCAGAGGCAGTTGCAGCGCCCGAGGCTCTGATTAGAACAGAGCACTCTGGAACGTATTTGCCCTCGGCAGAAATCGGAACATTCTTTAGCTTTCTGTCTGTCGGCCAAATGTCCGTCTGCCAAATGTCCGTCTGCATTTTGTCAGAGCACCGCATGCAATCTACTGTGCCACCAGATATGAGTGGTGTATTAAGTAGTACTATTCTTATCAGTTTAATCCCTGTTACGTCCCCTATCAGGGGACGTGTATATGGCATGGATTTTAGGAACCGGGAGATGGAAAAAGATGCTTGGTCGGTCCTCCTACTTTAAATTTGGGGCACTGCGCGTGCAATCTACTGTGCCACCAGATATGAGTGGTTTGTTAAGTAGTACTATTCTTATCAGTTTAATCCCTGTTACGTCCCCTATCAGGGGACGTGTATATGGCATGGATTTTAGGAACCGGGAGATGGAAAAAGATGCTTTTTCGGTCCTCCTACTTTAAATTTGGGGCACTGCGCGTGCAATCTACTGTGCCACCAGATATGAGTGGTGTGTTAAGTAGTACTATTCTAATCAGTTTAATCCCTGTTACGTCCCCTATCAGGGGACGTGTATATGGCATGGATTTTAGGAACCGGGAGATGGAAAAAGATGCTTGGTCGGTCCTCCTACTTCAAATCTGGGGCACTGCGTGTGCAATCTAATGTGCCACCAGATAGGAGTGGTATGTTAAGTAGTACTATTCCTATCAGTTTAATCCCTGTTACGTGCCTTTTTTTTTGGTTTGTTTTATGAAGCCACAGTGCAGCACCAGAGGCCAGAAAAATTTGGCATGTACACATGCCTGAAAAATTAGGTATTGTTGCAGCCGCTGCTGTAGCAGCAGCCAGAAAAATTGATTTTTTTTTTTCCCAGGCAGAAAGTGCCCTAAAACATTACGGCTTGAACCCTAGTTGGTGGCGGATAAGTCACGCAAGTCATCCGGCATTAGAAGATAAAATACAGCAGCGTGTGGACCATTTTTAGCCCAAGGCAGCTCATGTCATCAGGCCTTTTTTACTCGAATGTATCGCCCAATGTCAGTCCCTTCGGGATCCATCTCATTCATCTTAATAAACTTGAGGTAATCTAGACTTTTTTGACCTAGGCGACTTCTCTTCTCAGTGACAATACCTCCTGCTGCACTGAAGGTTCTTTCTGACAGGACACTTGAAGCGGGGCAGGCCAGAAGTTCTATCGCAAATTGGGATAGCTCAGGCCACAGGTCAAGCCTGCACACCCAGTAGTCAAGGGGTTCATCGCTCCTCAGAGTGTCGAGATCTGCAGTTAAGGCGAGGTAGTCTGCTACCTGTCGGTCAAGTCGTTCTCTGAGGGTGGACCCCGAAGGGCTGTGGCGATGCATAGGACTTAAAAAGCTCTGCATGTCCTCCATCAACAACACGTCTGTAAAGCATCCTGTCCTTGCCGGTGTGGTCGTGGGAGTCGGAGGATTACTTTCACCTCTTCCCCTGTTAGATTCCCGTTGTGCTGTGACATCACCCTTATACGCTGTGTAAAGCATACTTTTTAATTTATTTTGGAACTGCTGCATCCTTTCCGACTTGCGGTAATTCGGTAACATTTCAGGCACTTTATGCTTATACCGGGGGTCTAGTAGCGTGGATACCCAGTACAGGTCGTTCTCCTTCAGCTTTTTTATACGAGGGTCCCTCAACAGGCACAACAGCATGAAAGACCCCATTTGCACAAGGTTGGATGCCGAGCTACTCATGTCCCATTCCTTGTCCTCAGTGATCTCACTGAAGGTATCTTCTTCCCCCCAGCCACGTACAACACCACGGGTACCAGATAGGTGACAATGAGCACCCTGGGATGCCTGTTGTGGTTGGTCTTCCTCCTCCTCCTCAAAGCCACATTCCTCCTCTGACTCCTCTTCCTCACAATCCTCTTCCAGCATTGCCGCTGGTCCAGCAAGCGATGCTGAAAAGGCTGTTTCTGGTGGTGATGGTAACAACAACTCTTCCTCTTCATGCTCATCTACGGCCTGATCCAGCACTCTTCACAGGGCACGCTCCAGGAAGAAAACAAATGGTATGATGTCGCTGATGGTGCCTTCGGTGCGACTGACTAGGTTTGTCACCTCCTCAAAAGGACGCATGAGCCTACAGGCATTGCGCATGAGCGTCCAGTAACATGGCAAAGAAATTCCCAGCTCCGCAGAGGCTGTCCTAGCACCCCAGTCATACAAATACTCGTTAATGGCTTTTTCTTGTTGGAGCAGGCGGTCGAACATTAGGAGTGTTGAATTCCAACGTGTCGGACGTCGCAAATCAAGCGCCTCACTTGCATGTTGTTTCGCCGCTGGATATCTGAAAAGTGCGCCATGGCCGTGTAGGAACGCCTGAAATGGCCACACACCTTCCTGGCCTGCTTCAGGATGTCCTGTAAGCCTGGGTACTTATGCACAAAGCGTTGTACGATCAGATTACACACATGTGCTATGCACGGCACATGTGTCAACTTGCCCAATTTCAATGCCGCCACCAAATTACTTCCGTTGTCAGAAACCACTTTGCCGATCTCCAGTTGGTGCGGAGTCAGTCACTGATCCACCTGTGCATTCAGGGCGGACAGGAGTGCTGGTCCGGTGTGACTCTCTGCTTTCAGGCAAGTCAACCCCAAGACGGTGTGACACTGCCGTATCCGGGATGTGGAATAGTACCTGGGGGGCTGTGGGGGTGCCGTTGATGTGGAGCAAGATGCAGCAGCAGTAGAGGACTCAGTCGAGGAGGTTATGGAAGAGGATGGAGGAGGAGGAGTAGAGGAGGTGGCAGCAGGCCTGCCTGCAAGTCGTGACGGTGTCACCAACTCCTCTGCAGAGCCAGGCATTCCATGCTTGGCAGGCGTCAGCAGGTTTACCCAATGCACAGTGTAGGTGATATACCTGCCCTGACCATGCTTTGCAGATCAGCTATCAGTGGTCAGATGGACCCTTGCCCCAACACTGTGTGCCAGACATGCCATTACTTCCTTTCGCACAATCGAGTACATGTTTGGGATTGCCTTTTGTGCAAAGAAATTTCCTTCCACTGCGGTGTCCCTATAGTTGCAAATTTTTTGAACGCCTCAGACTCCACCAGCTTGTATGGTAAAAGCTGGTGGGCTAAGAGTTCAGACAAGCCAGCTGTCAGACGCCGGGCAAGGGGGTGACTTTGTGACATTGGCTTCTTACGCTCAAACATGTCCTTGACAGACACCTGACTGTGGGCAGATGAGCAGGAACTGCTCTGGAAGAGAGACAGAGTGGCGGATGGTTGAGAGGGGGCAAGGAGGACAGCAGTGGTTGACGTGGCTGAAGATGCTGGACCAGGAGGAGGATGGCGGCTTTGAGTTTGTGTGCTGCTTCTACTCGTGTTGATCCCATAGGTGTTTGTGATGTGCGATCATGTGCCTTCGCAAAGCAGTTGTACCTAGGTGGGTGTTGGACTTCCCACGACTCAGTTTCTTTTGACACAGGTTGCAAATGGCATCGCTGTTGTCAGAGGCAGACACACACAAAAAATGCCACACTGCTGAGCTCTGCGATGACGGCATTCTGGTGGTGGCAACAGCATGCGTTGATTGGCGTGCTGTCTGGCTGACCCCGGGTGCCGATGCATGCTGTCTGACTGTGCCACTAGCTCCTTGCGATGACCTCCCCCTGCTTCCAACTCGTCTCCTCCTCTTCCTCTCTGTCTCCCCATCTGAACTTTCCCCCTGTTCTTCTTCTCTTCTAGCGGGCACCCACGTGACATTCACGGACGCATCGTCATCATCAACCGCTTCATTTGTATCTGACAAATCAACAAAGGAAGCAGCAGCGGGTACAACATAATCATCATCACACCGTACGTCCATGTCTGTAATGCTGCTTGACTGAGACATATCACTGTTATCTACATCCTCTGTCAATGTTGGTTGCGCATCACTCATTTCTTCCAACTGATGTGTAATTAACTCTTCTGACAGATCAAGTGTTGGTGGTGGCGGCATGCGGGCGAGTGGTAACTTGAGAGGTGCCCGAAGATATGCTGGAGGAGGATGGTGCATCAAGGTTCGGAGCGGAAGCTATAGAAGATTGGGTGTCCTGTGTTAAAAAGTCAACTATGTCCTCAGAACTTTTCGAGTTCATGGTTCGTGGCCTCTGAACACTGGGCATTATTCTAGGGCCAAAGGGAATCACAGCACCATGACCACGACTGCACCTGCGGGGTGGCCTGCCTCTGCCTTTCATTTTTTTTTTAATTTACACTTACACTACTATTAAACAAGATATGAGTGGTGCCACTGGGCAAGTGGGCACAGTATATGCCGTGAGCCTGACACAAAAAAGCAGACTGATGTTTGACAGTCCAAAAAGTTTTTTTTTTTTAAATGTACACTTACACTACTATTAAACAAGATATGAGTGGTGCCACTGGGCAAGTGGGCACAGTATACGCTGTGAGCCTGACACAAAAAAGCAGACTGATGTTTCACAGTCTAAAAAGTTTTTATTTTTTTAAATTTACACTTACACTACTATTAAACAAGATATGAGTGGTGGCACTGGGCAAGTGGGCACAGTATAGGCTGTGAGCCTGACACAAAAAAGCAGACTGATGTTTCACAGTCCAAAAAGTTTTTTTTTTTTTAAATGTAAACTTACACTACTATTAAACAAGATATGAGTGGTGCCACTGGGCAAGTGGGCACAGTATACGCTGTGAGCCTGACACAAAAAAGCAGACTGATGTTTCACAGTCCAAAAAGTTTTTTTTTTTTTAAATGTAAACTTACACTACTATTAAACAAGATATGAGTGGTGCCACTGGGCAAGTGGGCACAGTATACGCTGTGAGCCTGACACAAAAAAGCAGACTGATGTTTCACAGTCCAAAAAGTTTTTTTTTTTAAATGTACACTTACACTACTATTAAACAAGATATGAGTGGTGGCACTGGGCAAGTGGGCACAGTATACGCTGTGAGCCTGGCACACACGCTGGCAGGCAGGCAGGCAACTGCAATTAGATTACACTAGCAGACTGATGTTTCACAGTCAAAAAAGTTTTTTTTTTTTAAATTGACACTACTGTTACACCAGATATGAGTGGTGGCACTGGGCAAGTGGGCCTGGCACACACACTGGCAGGCAGGCAACTGCAATTAGATTACACTAGCAGACTGATGTTTGACAGCCAAAAAAGTTTTTGTTTTTTTAAATTTACACTACTGTTACACCAGATATGAGTGGTGGCACTGGGCAAGTGGGCCTGGCACACACGCTGGCAGGCAGGCAACTGCAATTAGATTACACAAGCAGACTGATGTTTTACAGTCAAAAAAGTTTTTTTTTTTTAATTTACACTACTGTTACACCAGATATGAGTGGTGGCACTGGGCAAGTGGGCCTGGCACACACGCTGGGAGGCAGGCAACTGCATTTAGATTACACTAGCAGACTGATGTTTCACTGTCAAAAAAGTTTTTTTTTTTTTAAATTTATACTACTGTTACACCAGATATGAGTGGTGGCACTGGGCAAGTGGGCACAGTATACGCTGTGAGCCTGGCACACACGCTGGCAGGCAGGCAACTGCAATTAGATTACACTAGCAGACTGATGTTTGACAGCCAAAAAAAGTTGTTTTTTTTTAAATTTACACTACTGTTACACCAGATATGAGTGGTGGCACTGGACAAGTAGGCCTGGCACACACGCTGGCAGGCAGGCACCTGCAATTAGATTACACAAGCAGACTGATGTTTTACAGTCAAAAAAGTTTAGTTTTTTTTAAATTTACACCACTGTTACACCAGATATGAGTGGTGGCACAGGGCAAGTGGGCCTGGCACACACGCTGGCAGGCAGGCAACTGCAATTAGATTACACAAGCAGACTGATGTTTCACAGTCAAAAAGTTTGTTTTTTTAAATTTACACTACTGTTACACCAGATATGAGTGGTGGCACTGGGCAAGTGGGCCTGGCACACACGCTGGGAGGCAGGCAACTGCAATTAGATTACACTAGCAGACTGATGTTTCACAGTCAAAAAAGTTTTTTTTTTTAAATTTACACTACTGTTACACCAGATATGAGTGGTGGCACTGGGCTAGTGGGCCTGGCACACACACTGGCAGGCAGGCAGGCAACTGCAATTAGATTAAACTAGCAGACTGATGTTTCACAGTCAAAAAAGTTTTTTTCTTTAAATTTACACTACTGTTACACCAGATATGAGTGGTGGCACTGGGCAAGTGGGCCTGGCACACACGCTGGCAGGCAGGCAACTGCAATTAGATTACACTAGCAGACTGATGTTTCACAGTCAAAAACGTTTTTTTTTTTTAAATTTACACTACTGTTACACCAGATTGAGTGGTGGCACTGGGCAAGTGGGCACAGTATACACTGTGAGCCTGGCACACACATTGGCAGGCAGGCAACTGCAATTAGATTACACTAGCAGACTGATGTTTCACAGTCAAAAAAGTTTTTTTTTTAAACTTACACTACTGTTACACCAGATATGAGTGGTGGCACTGGGCAAGTGGGCCTGGCACACACGCTGGCAGGCAGGCAACTGCAATTAGATTGCACAAGCAGACTGATGTTTCACAGTCAAAAAAGTTTTTTTTTAATTTACACTTTCTTTTAAATTTACACTACTTTTACACCAGATTGAGTGGTGGCACTGGGCAAGTGGGCACAGTATACGCTGTGAGCCTGGCACACACGCTGGCAGGCAGGCAACTGCAATTAGATTACACAAGCAGACTGATGTTTCACAGTCAAAAAAGTTTTTTTTTAATTTACACTTCTGTTACACCAGATATGAGTGGTGGCACTGGGCAAGTGGGCACAATATACACTGTGAGCCTGGCACACACGCTGGCAGGCAGGCAACTGCAATTATATTACACTAGATATGAGTGGTGGCACTGGGCAAGTGGGCCTGGCACACACGCTGGCAGGCAGGCAACTGCAATTAGATTACACTAGCAGACTGATGTTTCACAGTCAAAAAAGTTTTTTTTTTTAAATTTACACTACTGTTACACCAGATATGAGTGGTGGCACTGGCAAGTGGCTTGGCAGGCAGGCAACTGCAATTAGATTACACAGGGAAAAAAAAAATCAGACTGAGGTTCTAGTCCTGGTTTAAAATTAATTAATCCTAACAAGATGGAAACTGCCTATCTTAGTGACATTTTCAAGTCACTACGTTACCCCCCACTAGATTTATATGCTGTTCTAAGCATTGTAAACAGTTATGTTGTAACTTTGTTGTATCTTGGTTTGATTGTTGTATTTACTCGTTCTCCCCATGTTTATTCACAGATAAAAGACTTGCTCTTCTACTTAAGCTCGGCTATGCCTGCCTCTATCTACCTCTTTCTGCCTTTGAGATGATGCCAACTGGCAAGCCTGCAATCATGCATATCATACACAAAGGAACTAGCTCTCTATGCCAACCTCACATACATCCCCTTCTCAGACTAACAGATTTATGACCCCATCACATGCAATAGTTACCCCTGAGATAATAATTATCTCCCAAAATGTCAAGGGATTAAACTCCCCAAGAAAGAGGTCCATAGCTTTCAATTGGTTCTATAAGCATAAGGGAGATATAATTTTTGTGCAAGAGACCCATTTTCTTAAAACCTTGGAATCTAAATTCTTATCCAAACACTTTCCCATAGGATATTTTAACTCGAATAATGTGAAGCGTGAAGGGGTGGGTATCCTTTTACACCGTAATACGCCATTTCAAGTTATACACGAACTGTCCGACAAAGAAGGAAGATATATAATCCTAGTAGGGACCCTCTATAACCGCCCTCTTACTTTAGTAAACCTTTATGCCCCAAACACTGGCCAAGCCCACTTTATTAAAAAAAGTTGTTGGAGTGACAATGCGAGTAGCCAGAGGAACTGTAATTTTTTGCAGGCGATCACAAAATTGCAATGGAACCACTACTAGACTGCTCTAAAAAAAGAGGAACCCAACCCAAAAGTACATTAGGAGTAATTTCTAAATCCTTATATGAAGCAACTCTAACTGATGTTTGGAGGGTACGACATCCCTCGCAGAAAACATTTACATTTTATTCTAACTCTTGTAAATCTTACTTGAGGATTGACTACAGCAACATTCATCAAAATAGCCTCCCTTTAGCCCAATCCTCTGAAATCCTCCCAACTCCGTGGTCAGACTACTCTATGGTCTTACTGTGCCTAACCTGGTCAGATAAACCCCTCACCGACCCCAGCTGGCGGCTTGATGAGAATCTACTGCTACAACCCTTTATAATGAAAAAACTCACTCATACTCTCACAGACTATTTCCAACATAATACATCTGCATCATTACCAAATAGTTTAATCTGGGAAGCTTATAAAGCTGTGATCAGGGGTGAATTCATAAAGCAAAAGTCCATCCTCACAAAAAATTACAACTACTACAATAATTTAATCCAACAACTTTGAAAATGGGAAGCCACACATATACATACACCTACAGATCAACATTGTAGCACACAATTACTCAAAATTAGAAGGGAATTAAATCAACTACTAAATAAAGAAGCGCATCGAAAGGCACTGCGCCTCAGGAAATTATACTCAGAAGGTAACAAAGCGGGATCACTTCCACTTCTTGCTAGAGCCCTTAAGACTAGGATAAATAGTAATTATATTCACAAAATAGCTTCTCCATTTGACCCCACAAAATACATATATGATAGTAGGACTATTGCTGACCCTTTTTAAACCTTTTATAATAACCTATATAATATATCCCCCTCAGACGCTTCGGTAGATCATTCTGCAATAGATCAATATATTCACGAAGCGGGCATCAGAGAAAATAGCTAAACTAGACAAACCGATAAATACACAAGAAGTTCTTACGGCAATAAAAAAGGACCCCTTAAATAAAAGCCCAGGACCTGACGGACTGTCAGCACTATATTATAAACGATTCCAAGATATTTTAGTCCTACGTCTTACAAATTTATTTAATTCCCTTGATGATAACAACCACTTTTTGCCGAACCTACTGGAAGTGCACATATCAATTATCCATAAACCAGGGAAACCAACCACAAATCCAGGTAGCTACCGCCCAATCTCTCTGCTAAATGGAGACATACAAATTTATGCCAACATCCTTGTGCAATGTATCATTAAAATATTGCCCACCCTTATTAATGTGGACCAAGCAGGCTTTGTTCCACTCCGAGAGGCCAGAGACAACACAGTCCGTGTGCTACATCTCATGGAATATGTGAAAACACATCAAATTCCCGATGTCCTGGTCTCTACAGATGCAGAAAAGGCCTTTGATAGGCTGAACTGGAAATTTCTCCATGGCGCCCTCAGACATTTCGGTTTTGGTGACACTATGATAAAACGAATATCCCACTTATACACTGGGCCCACAGTTAAAGTGCGTACAAATAGAGTCCTCTCACAAAGTTTCCCCATTGACAACGGTACCCGTCAAGGATGCCCCCTCTCCCCTCTTCTATTTATACTTATCATGGAAGTGCTAGCTAACCACATACAAAATAATCCTAACATACATGGGCCTCTATTTATCAAGCTGTGAACCGCAAATACACTGGAATTCCGCAGCGTATTTGTGGCGAGTCTGATTCGCCTGGAGGCGGCGGATACCATAGGAATCAATGGGAGTCTGAAAGCAGTGAAAGCTCAAGTTTGCTGCTGCCCGATATCCCATTGATTTCTATGGGAAATGTCTACTCCTAACACCCTAACATGTACCCCGAGTCTAAACACCCCTAATCTGCCCCCCCTACACCGCCACAACTAAATAAAGTGTTTAACCCCTAAACCGCCGCTCCCGGAGCCCACCGCAACTCTGATAAAGTGTTTAACCCCTAATCTGCCACCCCCTACACCTACATTATATTTATTAACCCCTAATCTGCCAGCCCAACGTCGCCGACTCTATATTAAATTTATTAACCCCTAAACCTAAGTCTAACCCTAACCCTTACACCCACTAACATAAATATAGTTTAAATATATCTAAATAAAATTACTATCATTAAATACATTTTTCCTATTTAAAACTAAATACTTACCTATAAAATAAACCCTAAGGCCTAGATTTGGAGTTCGGCGGTAAAAGGGCTGTTAACGCTCCGCGGGCTTTTTTCTGGCCGCACCATAAAATTAACTCTGGTATCGAGAGTTCAAACAAATGCTGCGTTAGGCTCCAAAAAAGGAGCGTAGAGCATTTTTACCGCAAATGCAACTCTCGATACCAGAGTTGCTTACGGACGCGGCCGGCCTCAAAAACGTGCTCGTGCACGATTCCCCCATAGGAAACAATGGGGCTGTTTGAGCTGAAAAAAAACCTAACACCTGCAAAAAAGCAGCGTTCAGCTCCTAACGCAGCCCCATTGTTTCCTATGGGGAAACACTTCCTACGTCTGCACCTAACACTCTAACATGAACCCCGAGTCTAAACACCCCTAACCTTACACTTATTAACCCCTAATCTGCCGCCCCCGCTATCGCTGACCCCTGCATATTTTTTTTAACCCCTAATCTGCCGCTCCGTAAACCGCTGCAACCTACGTTCTCCCTATGTACCCCTAATCTGCTGCCCTAACATCGCCGACCCCTATATTATATTTATTAACCCCTAATCTGCCCCCCTCAACGTCGCCGACACCTGCCTACACTTATTAACCCCTAATCTGCCGAGCGGACCTGAGCGCTACTATAATAAAGTTATTAACCCCTAATCCGCATCACTAACCCTATCATAAATAGTATTAACCCCTAATCTGCCCTCCCTAACATCGCCGACAGCTACCTTCAATTATTAACCCCTAATCTGCCGAGCGGACCTCACCGCTATTCTAATAAATGTATTAACCCCTAAAGCTAAGTCTAACCCTAACACTAACACCCCCCTAAGTTAAATATAATTTACATCTAACTAAATAAATTAACTCTTATTAAAGAAATTATTCCTATTTAAAGCTAAATACTTACCTGTAAAATAAACCCTAATATAGCTACAATATAAATTATAATTATATTATAGCTATTTTAGGATTAATATTTATTTTACAGGCAACTTTGTAATTATTTTAACCAGGTACAATAACTATTAAATAGTTAAGAACTATTTAATAGTTACCTAGTTAAAATAATAACAAATTTACCTGTAAAATAAATCCTAACCTAAGATATAATTAAACCTAACACTACCCTATCAATAAAATAATTAAATAAACTACCTACAATTACCTACAATTAACCTAACACTACACTATCAATAAATAAATTAAACACAATTGCTACAAATAAATACAATTAAATAAACTATCTAAAGTACAAAAAATAAAAAAGAACTAAGTTACAAAAAATAAAAAAATATTTACAAACATAAGAAAAATATTACAACAATTTTAAACTAATTACACCTACTCTAAGCCCCCTAATAAAATAACAAAGCCCCCCAAAATAAAAAAATTCCCTACCCTATTCTAAATTAAAAAAGTTACAAGCTCTTTTACCTTACCAGCCCTGAACAGGGCCCTTTGCGGGGCATGCCCCAAGAATTTCAGCTCTTTTGCCTGTAAAAGAATAAATACAATACCCCCCCCCCCCCAACATTACAACCCACCACCCACATACCCCTAATCTAACCCAAACCCCCCTTAAATAAACCTAACACTAAGCCCCTGAAGATCTTCCTACCTTGTCTTCACCATCCAGGTATCACCGATCCGTCCTGGCTCCAACATCTTCATCCAACCCAAGCGGGGGTTGGCGATCCATAATCCGGTGCTCCAAAGTCTTCCTCCTATCCGGCAAGAAGAGGACATCCGGACCGGCAAACATCTTCTCCAAGCGGCATCTTCGATCTTCTTCCATCCGGAGCGAAGCGGCAGGATCCTGAAGACCTCCAGCGCGGAACATCCATCCGGACCGACGACTGAACGACGAATGACTGTTCCTTTAAGGGACGTCATCCAAGATGGCGTCCCTCGAATTCCGATTGGCTGATAGGATTCTATCAGCCAATCGGAATTAAGGTAGGAATTTTCTGATTGGCTGATGGAATCAGCCAATCAGAATCAAGTTCAATCCGATTGGCTGATCCAATCAGCCAATCAGATTGAGCTCGCATTCTATTGGCTGATCGGAACAGCCAATAGAATGCGAGCTCAATCTGATTGGCTGATTGGATCAGCCAATCGGATTGAACTTGATTCTGATTGGCTGATTCCATCAGCCAATCAGAAAATTCCTACCTTAATTCCGATTGGCTGATAGAATCCTATCAGCCAATCGGAATTCGAGGGACGCCATCTTGGATGACGTCCCTTAAAGGAACCGTCATTCGTCGGGAGACAACGGAAGAAGAGGATGGATCCGCGTCGCCTGCTTCAAGATGGACCCGCTCCGCACCGGATGGAAGAAGATTGAAGATGCCGCTTGGAGAAGATGTTTGCCGGTCCGGATGTCCTCTTCTTGCCGGATAGGAGGAAGACTTTGGAGCCTCTTCTGGACCTCTTCAGCACCGGATGATGGATCGCCAACCCCCGCTTGGGTTGGATGAAGATGTTGGAGCCAGGACGGATCGGTGAACCTGGTATGGTGAAGACAAGGTAGGAAGATCTTCAGGGGCTTAGTGTTAGGTTTATTTAAGGGGGGTTTGGGTTAGATTAGGGGTATGTGGGTGGTGGGTTGTAATGTTGGGGAGGGGGTATTGTATGTTTTTTTTTTACAGGCAAAAGAGCTGAAATTCTTGGGGCATGCCCCGCAAAGGGCCCTGTTCAGGGCTGGTAAGGTAAAAGAGCTTGTAACTTTTTTAATTTAGAATAGGGTAGGGAATTTTTTATTTTGGGGGGCTTTGTTATTTTATTAGGGGGCTTAGAGTAGGTGTAATTAGTTTAAATTTGTTGTAATATTTTTCTTATGTTTGTAAATATTTTTTTATTTTTTGTAACTTAGTTCTTTTTTATTTTTTGTACTTTAGATAGTTTATTTAATTGTATTTATTTGTAGCAATTGTGTTTAATTTATTTATTGATAGTGTAGTGTTAGGTTAATTGTAGGTAATTGTAGGTAGTTTATTTAATTATTTTATTGATAGGGTAGTGTTAGGTTTAATTATATCTTAGGTTAGGATTTATTTTACAGGTAAATTTGTTATTATTTTAACTAGGTAACTATTAAATAGTTCTTAACTATTTAATAGCTATTGTACCTGGTTAAAATAATTACAAAGTTGCCTGTAAAATAAATATTAATCCTAAAATAGCTATAATATAATTATAATTTATATTGTAGCTATATTAGGATTTATTTTACAGGTAAGTATTTAGCTTTAAATAGGAATAATTTATTTAATAAGAGTTAATTTATTTCGTTAGATGTAAATTATATTTAACTTAGGGGGGTGTTAGTGTTAGGGTTAGACTTAGCTTTAGGGGTTAATACATTTATTAGAATAGCAGTGAGGTCCGCTCGGCAGATTAGGGGTTAATAATTGAAGGTAGCTGTCGGCGATGTTAGGGAGGGCAGATTAGGGGTTAATACTATTTATGATAGGGTTAGTGATGCGGATTAGGGGTTAATAACTTTATTATAGTAGCGCTCAGGTCCGCTCGGCAGATTAGGGGTTAATAAGTGTAGGCAGGTGTCGGCGACGTTGAGGGGGGCAGATTAGGGGTTAATAAATATAATATAGGGGTCGGCGGTGTTAGGGGTAGCAGATTAGGGGTACATAAGTATAACGTAGGTGGCGGCGCTTTGCGGTCGGCAGATTAGGGGTTAATTATTGTAAGTAGCTGGCGACGACGTTGTGGGGGGCAGGTTAGGGGTTAATAAATGTAATACAGGGGTCGGCGGGGTTAGGGGCAGCAGATTAGGGGTACATAAGTATAACGTAGGTGGCGGTCGGCAGATTAGGGGTTAAAAATTTTAATCGAGTGTCGGCGATGTGGGGGGGCCTCGGTTTAGGGGTACATAGGTAGTTTATGGGTGTTAGTGTACTTTAGGGTACAGTAGTTAAGAGCTTTATAAACCGGCGTTAGCCAGAAAGCTCTTAACTCCTGCTATTTTCAGGCGGCTGGAATCTTGTCGTTAGAGCTCTAACGCTCACTTCAGAAACTACTCTAAATACCGGCGTTAGAAAGATCCCATTGAAAAGATAGGCTACGCAAATGGCGTAGGGGGATCTGCGGTATGGAAAAGTCGCGGCTGAAAAGTGAGCGTTAGACCCTTTAATCACTGACTCCAAATACCAGCGGGCGGCCAAAACCAGCGTTAGGAGCCTCTAACGCTGGTTTTGACGGCTACCGCCGAACTCCAAATCTAGGCCTAAGATAGCTACAATATAACTCATAGTTACATTGTAGCTAGCTTAGGATTTATTTTTATTTTACAGGCAACTTTGTATGTATTTTAACTAGGTACAATAGTTATTAAATAGTTATTAACTATTTAATAACGTCCTAGTTAAAATAAATACAAATATACCTGTAAAATAAAACCTAAGCTAAGTTACAATTACACCTAACACTACACTATAATTAAATAAATTCCCTAAACTAAATACAATTAAATACAATTAAAAACAATTGTCTAAAGTACAAAAAAAACAAAAACACTAAATTACAGAAAATAATAAAATAATTAAAAAAATTTAAACGAATTACACCTAATCTAATCCCCCTAGTAAAATAAAAAAGACACCCAAAATAATAAAAAGCCCTACCATATACTAAATTACGAATAGGGCCTTTTATGGGGCATTGCCCCAAAGTAATCAGCTCTATTACCTGTAAAAAAAAGTACAATACACCCCCAACATTAAAACCCACCACCCACACACCCAATCCTACTCTAAAACCCACCCAATCCCCCCTTAAAAAAACCTAACTCTAACCCCTTTAAGATCACCCTACCTTGAGACGTCTTCACCCAGCTGGGCCGAAGTCCTCCACGAAGCCAGTAGAAGTGGTCCTCCAGACGGGCAGAAGTCTTCATCCAAGCCGGCCAGAAGAGGTCCTCCAGATGGGCAGAAGTCTTCATCCAGACGGCATCTTCTACCTTCATCCTTCCGGCGCGGAGCGGCTCCATCTTCAAGACATCTGACGCAGAGCATCCTCTTCCAACGACATCCGACGACTGAATGAATGGTCCTTAAAATGACGTCATCCAAGATGGCGTCCCTTGAATTCCGATTGGCTGATAGAATTCTATCAGCCAATCGGAATTAAGGTAGGAAAAATCCAATCGGCTGATGCAATCAGCCAATAGGATTGAAGTTCAATCCTATTGGCTGATCCAATCATCCAATAGGATTGAGCTTGCATTCTATTGGCTGTTCCAATCAGCCAATAGAATGTGAGCTCAATCCTATTGGCTGATTGGATCAGCCAATAGGATTGAACTTCAATCCAATTGGCTGATTGCATCAGCCAATAGGATTTTTCCTACCTTAATTCCGATTGGCTGAATAAAGATAGAAGATGCCGCCTGGATGAAGACTTCTGCCCGTCTGGAGGACCTCTTCTGGCCGGCTTGGATGAAGACTTCTGCCCGTCTGGAGGACCACTTCTGCCGGCTTCGTGGAGGACTTCAGCCCGGCTGGGTGAAGAGTAAGACGTCTCAAGGTAGGGTGATCTTCAAGGGGTTAGTGTTTTTTTAAGGGGGGATTGGGTGGGTTTTAGAGTAGGTTTTAGAGTAGGGTTGGGTGTGTGGGTGGTGGGTTTAATGTTGGGGGTTATTTTAATTTTTTTTACAGGTAATAGAGCTGATTACTTTGGGGCTTTTTATTATTTTGGGGGCTTTTTTATATTATTAGGGGGATTATATTAGGTATAATTAGTTTTAAAAAAATTATAGTTATTTTATTATTTTCTGTAATTTAGTGTTTGTTTTTTTTGTACTTTAGATAATTGTTTTTAATTGTATTTAGTTTAGGGAATTTATTCAATTATAGTGTAGTGTTAGGTGTAATTGTAACTTAATAACTATTCTACCTAGTTAAAATAAATACAAAGTTGTCTGTAAAATAAAAATAAATCCTAAAATAGCTACAATCTAACTATTAGCTATATTGTAGCTATCTTAGGTTTTATTTTATAGGTAAGTATTTAGTTTTAAATAGGAATGATTTATTTAGATTTATTTAAATTATATTTAAGTTAGGGGGTTTTAGGGTTAGTGTTTGACTTAGGTTTAGGGGTTAATACATTTAATATAGTGGTGGCGGTTTAGGGGGGCAGATTAGGGGTTAAAAAATATAATGTAGGGGGGGCAGATTAGGGGTTAATAAATATAATGTAGGTGGCAGTGGGATCCGGGAGCGGCGGTTTAGGCATTAAACACTTTATTTAGTTGCGGCTGGGTCCGGGAGTGGCAGGATAGGGGTTAATAACTTTATGTTGGTGGCGGCGGTATAGGTGGCAGAAGATTAGGGGTTAATATGTATAATGTAGGTGGCGGTGGGCTCCGGGAGCGGTGGTTTAGGGGTTAATACATTTAACATACCACAAGATTTCACAGTTCAGTTATTAGGAATAGAAGAGAGAGAGAGATGATTGTATATGTTAAAATATCATTTTATTCAATTCGTTAAAACAGACCTGTCACAGCACATAGAAATCTCCACTGCTGACGCGTTTCCTGCCTCACGGGCAGTTCATCAGAGCATTAGGAGATCACATAGAGCTGCTGTTTAAACACGCAGGTACACCCACAAAGACCAATCACATTAGAGCTTAGTGAGAGTGAGATACACCTGCACATTAACTCCTTCATTTCCATTGATGTATTATACAATGTTTAAATGTGACTAAACCCTTGGGGTCCCTTAAGTGTAACAGCGTAAAAGTAGAAAAACAGAGTATATAACTTACAATATGAAAAACAAAATATAAAATATAAATGAATGAAGTTAAACTTGATTGGGAACAATTTAAATCGTAACCGTTAACAGGCTAAAGCTAAGCCTATATTCCAATGTTACTTTGGGACTGTTTAAAGTTAATAATAAAGAAGAGGTGAATCAGCCTATAGCCGTTAAGATATATAAGATAAATGCAAAATGGTATCTAAGGGCCATCACCAAGACTATATCAGTCAAGATGGAAAAATAACTGAATAACTTTAAACATTAAACCAACAATTCTAATTTTTAGCTGCATTAACATGAAAAGGCACATAGAAAAAGATACATTATTATTCTGGATATACAGGATACCGGATCAAAAATTACATGTGTTAGGTAATGGTAACATAAGGACAGACAGGCCAAGATAGTATTTATTTATATTAACTCCTATCAATAAAGAGTTTGACATCACTAATTTTGTTTATCCCTAATGGATAACCTGTTTTTAAAGTATGAATCCAAAAATTTTTCTCGTTTTGATAAAGCCTGATATCTATCACCTCCTCTAGCTCCCAGTGTAACTTGTTCAATCCCTTGAAAGAGAAAGTGACCTAGTCTGTTGGTGTGTTCAAAAAAATGTTTAGCCACTGGAGTCTTTGGAACCTCTGCTTCCAATGACAACAGATGCTCTCTTATTCGATCTTTGAGATTCCTTGAGGTAAGGCCAATATATTGAAAATTACAAAAAGAGCAAGTTATGAGATAGACAATATAGTTAGAATTACAATTGATGGATTCTCTTATTTTGTAAGACGTTTGGAAACATGCCAATGATTTGACAGAGTGCCTGGTAGCTAGAGGTTACAACTTGGAGGAGTTGAAAAAACAGTCTCAGCTAGTATCAAGTTTTGATAGAAACAATCTACTAAAAGATCGTATTGATGTTAATTCTGATAACAGATTGAAACAAAAGAAAGGCATTCATTTTATTACCAAATTCAGTAGGCAATTTGGTGACATTTGTGATATAATTAAAATAAGATTGCCACTGTTAGAGAGAGATGCAGATTTGAGATTGATTTCTGGTAATTGTAACTTTGTTGCAAGTAGGTCTGATACTATTGGCGACAAGGTCAGAAAGAACTTTTCTTCTAAGATCAAAACCAGGGAGAACATAATAAATAGTTGGCTCCCCACTAATATCGTTTTTCACAAATGTGGTATTAAACCTTGTAAATGCTGTGACTATGCCCTTGTAGGCAATAGCTTTAAATCTACGCAGACAGGGATGTCTTACAAAATAAGAGAATCCATCAATTGTAATTCTAACTATATTGTCTATCTCATAACTTGCTCTTTTTGTAATTTTCAATATATTGGCCTTACCTCAAGGAATCTCAAAGATCGAATAAGAGAGCATCTGTTGTCATTGGAAGCAGAGGTTCCAAAGACTCCAGTGGCTAAACATTTTTTTGAACACACCAACAGACTAGGTCACTTTCTCTTTCAAGGGATTGAACAAGTTACACTGGGAGCTAGAGGAGGTGATAGATATCAGGCTTTATCAAAACAAGAACATTTTTTGGATTCATACTTTAAAAACAGGTCATCCATTAGGGATAAACAAAATTAGTGATGTCAAACTCTTTATTGATAGGAGTTAATATAAATAAATACTATCTTGGCCTGTCTGTCCTTATGTTACCATTACCTAACACATGTAATTTTTGATCCGGTATCCTGTATATCCAGAATAATATTGTATCTTTTTCTATGTGCCTTTTCATGTTAATGCAGCTAAAAATTAGAATTGTTGGTTTAATGTTTAAAGTTATTCAGTTATTTTTCCATCTTGACTGATATAGTCTTGGTGATGGCCCTTAGATACCATTTTGCATTTATCTTATATATCTTAACGGCTATAGGCTGATTCACCTCTTCTTTATTATTAACTTTAAACAGTCCCAAAGTAACATTGGAATATAGGCTTAGCTTTAGCCTGTTAACGGTTACGATTTAAATTGTTCCCAATCAAGTTTAACTTCATCATTTATATTTTATATTTTGTTTTTCATATTGTAAGTTATATACTGTTTTTCTACTTTTACGCTGTTACACTTAAGGGACCCCACCGGTTCAGTCACATTTAAACATCGTATAATACATCAATGGAAATGAAGGAGTTAATGTGTAGGTGTATCTCACTCTCACTTAGCTCTAATGTGATTGGTCTTTGTGGGTGTACCTGCGTGTTTAAACAGCTGCTCTATGTGATCTCCTAATGCTCTGATGAACTGCCCGTGAGGCAGGAAACGCGTCAGCAGTGGAGATTTCTATGTGCTGTGACAGGTCTGTTTTAACGAATTGAATAAAATTATATTTTAACATATACAATCATCTCTCTCTCTCTTCTATTCCTAATAACTGAACTGTGAAATCTTGTGGTATATTCGTTGGTGTTGAATAAGAGTTCAGGAGAGCTCTAACAGTTTCAGTATAGGACAGCCTACGTCACAGGTACACACCTGACGGAACATCAGTGAATTGTTCACCGCGCCAATACCGGAGGGTAGACGGCTTGACAGCAAGCATACCTAAGTGACTTGCATCCGCTACTAAGCTGACAGTGTCCAACCCATACAGCTATCGATAGACACCGGAGCGGTAAGCACACTGTTTATATATCTTATGAGAGTCTGAAGTGTATACAATACAAACGGTTATATACCTGTAAACTCTGTGACATCCGCATTTGTTGGGACCTCGTATGAGGAGTAGTTCACAAGAGTTATATGGACATTATCACACTGTATTAGTCAGCACAATATTTTGAATTATTGCTGTTAATACATTTAATCAGAGTTGTGGTGGGCTCCGGGAGCGGCGGTTTAACGGTTAATAACTTTACTTAGTTGCAGGGGGGTCCAGGAGCGGCAGTGTAGGGGTTAATAACTTTATTTAGTTGCGGCGGGGTCCGGGAGCAGCGGTATAGGGGGTAAACAGTTTAGTATAGTGTGGGTGTTTAGTGACAGGGTACCAAGAAAGCTGTAAAAAAGTAGAAGAGCAGCGAGATCAATGACTGTTAGTTAACAACAGTCCGCTGCTCATCGCCCCGTTCTTGGTGCGCAGATTTTTGACAGCTTTTTTGATAATTTTAGAGAACGTATTCAGGTCCGCGGCAGCGATGTTAGGCGATCTTAGGCGAGCGTATTGGTGCCGTTGAATGCAAGAGAGTCAACGGCTTGATAAATAGAGGCCTATGTCTCGAAATAGGAGCGCAATCGCATAATCTAGATATGTTTGCTGATGACTTACCTTATCCTCCCCTACCCTTTCTCTTCCAGCCCTAATCTCTGAGTTTGATAAGTTTAGTAATCTTTCACACTTCCTCATTAATTATAGTAAATCAGAAATACTAAATTTGTCTATGAAACCACAAGACTTCGCAAATTTACAGCACATATGCCCTCTCAAGCTCCAAACCTCACACCTGAAGTATTTGGGGGTAGTGATGTCTCCAGACTATCAGCAACTATTCTCTCTAAATTATACCCCCCTACTTAAATCAATACAACACTCCTCAGTATGGAGAGATAAACCCTTATCCTGGTGGGGCAGGATACAATCAGTCAAAATGTCAGTTCTTCCCATAATCCTATATATCCTACAGGCTATGCCTATAGCATTACCCAAATACTTTCTTCTGCTTCTACAAAAATCGATAAATACCTTTATTTGGCATAAGACCCAACCCCGCATCAATAAAAACACAATGTATAGAACCTTGCAAAGCCTTATATTACCATGCAACTATTATACAGAAAATACTAGATTGGCATTGAAGAGCAAATTCAAAAGCTTGGGTAGCACTGGATTCAAACCTGCACAGATTCCCCACACCAGGATGTCTCTGCTGGCTCCCAAAGCATAAGCGCACACCCCCATGTGCTTCCTCCCCCCTATATAGGCATGTCTTCGACACTTGGGATTACCTGCTTAAAACAAATCCAACCCTCTCCACTTCATTTTTCCCACTTACGCCGATGTTTCCGAATGTACATGAACCTTCAGATTCAATCCCCATCGCCCAGTTATTAGATCACGGCAAACTAAAGAACCAAACTGACATGCAACACACTCTGTTTGGTTCTTTTGCAACCTGACTTAAATACTCTCAACTACTTCATTTTATCTACACATCACCACACAGACGGGAACTACTTAGATCTCCTACCCCCCGGAACAGATCTGCCTTTCAGGTACGAATACTTAAGACTCTCTCTCAATAGCGAAATCCTTACTACACAACGCACAAACCCTATCTCCCCCTTCATATACTACTCAATGGCATAGAGAGCTGGGTACCGAAATAGACATCAAGCAGTGGCAGAAACGTATTCAAAACACACGCAAATCCTTCACTTCACCTAAAATTCTTGAACTAAATTTCAAGGTCATGCTACATTGGTACCTCACCCCAGTCAGGCTTAAAAACATATACCCAACCTCTTCAGCATATTGTTGGAGAGGATGTAATTTGCAAGGAAACATGACCCATATGTGGTGGCAATGCAGCTTTTTTGGAAGGGCATTGAAAACTCTCTCTGATCAATCGCTGGACAAGACTTTGCACTAACCCCAACAATTGGTCTCCTAAATGACACCTTGCCGCTTACCTGTAAAATTAGAGCAACATTGGTGAGACTTTGTATCAACAGCGCAAAATTATTAATAGCCCTACATTGGAAATCTCAATTAATACCAACACACAATATGTGGCTTATTAAAACTGATGAGCTCATAAAAGAAACAAATACACATTCTTCAATGACATAAAGTTCTACTGGGAATCATTTTATTCTCCATTTAGAATCGCAAACACCAATGAACACCCATAGGTCATTACACCCATCACCACAGCTGCATAGAACATGATTGCAGGCACTAGACTGTGTGGTAAGAACCTAACACTTCCTACCTTATTGGCTTGTCTAAACTCCTTTCTTGAGCGGTTTTGTCTGTGAAATTCCCTTCCTTTTCTTTTATTCCTGTTCTTTATGTTTTTCCCTCCAAGTTACTTTCTTACATTTTTTTTTCTTCTAGTTTAGATAACCTTACTAAACGCAACAAAAGGCTATGATAGCATTGTTACGGTTATATAGAGCATTTACAGAAGTAATAAACTTAGGCTAAAGTATGTGAAGGACTATTATGTCTAAACGCTGACTTCACACCACTTATAAGGGCCTGAAGAAATTATTTTCACCAACTATATCTACCTGGCCCATTTATTACAACAACATCAAGCCTAACTAACCTTATTTGTTGTCCTCCAACTATGTTGTTATATTGCTATGCCTTTATGCAATTTTATGCCTGCTTTCAACATATGATTGCAATTGTTTACTGTTTCACATCATCTGTAAAATATGCCTAAGAAAATAATAAAAAGTCCCCAAAATAAAAAACCTAACACTGATAAACCTAAAATACCTATTGCCCCTAAAGGAGCATTTGTATGGGCATTGCCCTTTAAAGGGCATTCAGTTTTTTTTTTACTGCCCTTAAAAGGGCATTCAGCTAATCTAAAAAACAAACAAAAAGAAACTAACACTAAAGCCCCAAATAGGTACTCACGGTTTCAGAAGTCCGGCGGAGAATGTCTTTTCCCAGGCAGGTCCATCATCTTCATCCACAGCGAACGCGGCGCAGAGTGGAGGTCCGGAGCGGTCTTCCCAGATATGGCGATCCTCGGCAGTGGTCATCTGTGTCGGATGGCGGTGGTCCTCGGCGGCATGGAGGTTCTTCTTCATCCGATGTCCATTGTATACTGAATATTGAATGTAAGTTACCGCATTCAATTTGGGATACCTTGCATTCCTATTGGTTAAATTTTTTAAAACAGCCAATAGGATTAGAGCTACTGAAATTCTATTGGCTGTTCACATCAGCCAATAAAATTTCAGTAGTTCTCATCCTATTGGCTGATTTTGAAATAGAATGAGAGCTAATGAAATCTTATTGGCTGATTTGAACAGTCAATAGGATTTCAGTAGCTCTAATCCTATTGGCTGTTTTGAAAAATTCAGCCAATAAGAATGCAAGGTACCCCAAATTGATTGTGGTACCTTGCATTCAGTATTTGACAGACATCGGATGAAGAGTATCCTCCATGATGCCGCCACAGATGACCACCGCTGAGAATCGCCACATCTGGGAAGACCACTCCGGACCTCCGCTTTTCGCCGCCTTCGCTGTGGATGAATATGATGGACCAGCCTGGAAGAAGACCTTCTCCCCCGGACTTCGGAAACCATAAGTAACTATTTGGGGCTCTAGTGTTAGTTTTTTTTGGGGGGGGTTGTTTTTTTACATTAGGGTTTATTGGGCAATTTGCAATTAGCTGAATGCCCTTTTAAGGGTAGTGGAAAATAGCTGAATGCCCATTTAAGGGCAATGCCCATACAAATGCCCCTTTAGGGGCAATGGGTAGTTTAGGTTTATTAGTATTAGGTTTTTTTATTTTGTGGGGTTTGGTGGGGGGGGTTACCGTTAAGGGGGACTGTTTATTTTTTATGTAAAAGAGCTGATTTCTTTAGGGAAATGCCCTACAAAAAGCCATTTTAAGGGCTATTTGTAGTTTATTCTTAGATTAGGGAGGGGGTTTTTTTTGGGGGGGGATTTTTTATTTTCATAGGGATTAGGTTTATTTATTTTTTATTTTGGATAGTGTTGTTTATTATTTGTTGTAATGTTAGCCTTTTTTATTTTCTGTCATTTTATAATAAATGGAATGTCATTTTTTTTTATTTTAATTGTAATGTAGTTTTTTTAAATGTAATTAAGGGGTTAATTTAGGGGGGTGTTAGGTTAGGGGGCTTAGTCATTAAATTAGTTTTTGTGCATTGTGGGGGTTGGCGGTTTAGGAGTTAATAGGTAAATTAGGTTTAATGCGTTGTGGGGGGTTGGCGGTTTAGGGGATAATAGATTATTAGGTAGTTTGTGATGTTGTGGTTGGCGGATTTAGGGGATAATAATTTTCTTAAAATTTTTTTCTTAATACTTCGTGCGGGCGGTTATTGTTTTTTTTTTTTAATAGTTCCTACGGGTGGTTAATTTTTTTTTTATTACTTATTGCGGATGGTTAGGTTTTGTTTTTTTAATACTTATTGCGGGCAGTTATTTTTTTTTTTTTAATACTCCGTTTGCCTTTGCTGCATCCCGGTGGATTCCGGAATTGGCAGGGTGGTGAAAGAATCAATTCTTTCACCACCCTGCCATTTTCAGGGACGGCAGAACTTTGCTGCATCCAGGTGAATTCTTTTGGCTGCGCACTGCCAACATTCCTTTGAGGATGCGTGTGCAACTGGCGACACAGACGGACGCGTTACAAGCGCGATTATAGAATAGATGTATAAATGAATGTCCTGCATTGTCTGTAGCTTGATATAAGATGATGAGTTACTGTAAAATCTTTCTCTGCCGCATTTAGTTTTATAAAGTCGCACTTCACGTGTACTTGTTTGGAGTGTAAGACAGATTTGCTGGATATTACATTATATTAAGATGTTTAGGAATATGCTTTGTATTTGCATCAGTTTCCTCTGTATTTTTGGAGCCCTTGTATATATTATGGTATGTATCTGCTATACTGCACACTGTGGAAAAAGATGCATGCAGAGAACTCTGTGTTGGTGCGTCATAGACTCAACAACCCTACTCCCACACAGGACTGCACCTGCACTAGTTTGCTGTGAAAATCTCCTTCAGGAAAAACACAAAAATCATTCATCTATATAAATATTTATAGAAGACTATGTGATGCTACGTTCCCTGGAACAAAAGCTAAATGTGCTTACAGCAAGAGCCCTCTTGTCTCCAGTAATAAAAAAAAGACACTGTTTATTCTAGAAAGCTAAGACGTCATGCCCTGTTCCAGTCATCTAGATATGGCATGTGAGGTGTGAAAGCCTAACACTGGCTGAGGATGCTAGGCTCCTTATACCTCCCATGGCCAGAGGCACATAGCAAAGCAAAGACTCTACTTAAAAGCCTCTCGGTGTGACAGGCTGTGCATGCAGGAAGCTGGCCTCTTGCACACTGTCCCTGAGGCAGCTCTGCTGTCTGACTGACCCTTATTCCTGCTCACAGAAAAGAACGAAACATAGCCAAAAGGGGTGGCTTTGATCTACTGAAGAGACAAAGATTTTTGTGTTGGACATGGGTAAGACAGGCTACTGGAAATAAAGTGGTCTGTATTTATAGATAGAACATAGAGAGAGCATATATGCTTCTGGACTGTGCTAAATCTTTACATACTAAAAATAAGTAGTGATTCTATCCTGTAAGATGTGTGTATGCAAATATATGAGTCTTTTCTGTATTGCTATATTAATGTTGTATATATGAACTCATTAGTGTTTCAAGAATATATGTGAATATGTAATGTAGAGAATGTCTAGATGTATGCCTGTATTCTGTGTATTAGAAGAATAAGTGTAATGCCAAGCATATGTGTGAAGAGAGTGAGAGAAAGAGAAAGAGAGAAGAAAAGAAAAAAAAAGTATCTAAAATTCAGGGTGCTGCACTCAGGCGCATCAAGGTGACAGGCACATTACTCATCATCCCCTTCTTCAGCCAGTGACATTATTAGAGGGAGGCTGACAATGGCATCTTATATAAATAAAACATTTTATTTTAACATGCAGCTAAATGCAGAATTATTTATATAAGCAGTAGTGCATGTTTATTTATACTATTTATAGGGGTTACATATTAACCCCTAAACCGCCGCTCCCGGACACCGCCGCAACCTACATTATACCTAGTAACCCCTATCCTGCCCCCCCTATACCGCCGCCCTCTATAATAAAGTTATTAACCCCTATCCTGCTGATCCCGCACCTCGCTGCAACTAAATAAATAGTTTAACCCCTAAACCACCGCTCCTGGACCCTGCCGCAACCTATATTAAATTTATTAACCCCTAATCTGCCCCCCCTACACCGTCGCCACCTATCATACATTTATTAACCCCTATCCTGCCCCCCACTACACCGCCGCCACTGTAATAAATTTATTAACCCCTAAACCTAAGTCTAACACTAACCCTAACACCCCCAAACTTAAATATTAATTAAATAAATCTAAATAATATTTCTATTATTAACTAAATTAATCCTATTTAAAACTAAATACTTACCTTTAAAATAAACCCTAATATAGCTACAATATAAATAATAATTATATTGTAGCTATCTTAGGATTTATTTTTATTTTATAGGTAACTTTCAATTTATTTTAACTAGGTACAATAGCTATTAAATAGTTATTAACTATTTAATAGCTACCTAGTTTAAATAAAGAGAAATTTACCTGTAAAATAAAAACTAACCTAAGTTACAATTACACCTAACACTACACTATACTTAAATAAATTATTCCTATTTAAAACTAAATACTTACCTGTAAAATAAACCCTAAGATAGCTACAATGTAATTAATAATTACATTGTAGCTATTTTAGGATTTATTTTTATTTTACAGGTAACTTTGTATTTATTTTAGCTAGTTAGAATAGTTATTAAATAGTTATTAACTATTTAATAACTACCTAGCTAAAAGAAATACAAAATTACCTGTAAAATAAATCCTAACCTAAGTTACAATTAAACCTAACACTACACTATCATTAAATAAATTAAATAAATTAACTACAAATAACTACAATTAAATACAATTACATAAACTAACTAAAGTACAAACAATAATAAAAAAAGTTACAAAAAATAAAAAATAGGTTACAAACATTTAAAAAATATTACAACAATTTTAAGCTAATTACACCTAATCTAAGCCCCCTAATAAAATAACAAAGCCCGCCAAAATAAAAAAATTCCCTACCCTATTCTACATTAAAAAAGTTCAAAGCTCTTTTACCTTACCAGCCCTTAAAAGGGCCTTTTGTGGGGCATGCCCCAAAGAAAACTGCTCTTTTGCCTGTAAAAGAAAAATCCAACCCCCCCAACATTAAAACCCACCACCCACATACCCCTAATCTAACCCAAACCCCCCTTAAAATAACCTAACACTAATCCCCTGAAGATCATCCTACCTTGAGTCGTCTTCACTCAGCCGAGCCACCGATGGAACTGAAGAGGAGATCCGGAGCGGCAGAAGTGATCCTCCAAGGGGCGCTGAAGAAATCTTCCATCTGATGATCCTCCAGTCGGCGCTGAAGAAGTCTTCCATCCGGGCGATGTCATCTTCCAAGCGGCGGTGAAGAAGTCTTCTATCCGGGCGATGTCATCTTCCAAGCGGGGTCTTCAATCTTCAATCTTCATCCCGCCGACGCGGAACATCCTTTTTTCCCGACGGACTACTGACGAATGAAGGCTCCTTTAAGGGACGTCATCCAAGATGGCGTCCCTTCAATTCCGATTGGCTGATAGGATTCTATCAGCCAATCGGAATTAAGGTAGGAAAAATCTGATTGGCTGATTGAATCAGCCAATCAGATTGAGCTCGCATTCTATTGGCTGCGATCAGCCAATAGAATGCGAGCTCAATCTGATTGGCTGATTGGATCAGCCAATTGGATTGAACTTGAATCTGATTGGCTGATTCAATCAGCCAATCAGATTTTTCCTACCTTAATTCCGATTGGCTGATAGAATCCTATCAGCCAATCGGAATTGAAGGGACGCCATCTTGGATGACGTCCCTTAAAGGAGCCTTCATTCGTCGGTAGTCCGTCGGGAAAGAAGGATGTTCTGCGTCGGCGGGATGAAGATTGAAGACCCCGCTTGGAAGATGACATCGCCCGGATAGAAGACTTCTTCACCGCCGCTTGAAAGATGACATCGCCCGGATGGAAGACTTCTTCAGCGCCGACTGGAGGATCACTTCATCGGATGGAAGATTTCTTCAGCGCCCCTTGGAGGATCACTTCTGCCGCTCCGGATCTCCTCTTCAGTTCCATCGGTGGCTCGGCTGAGTGAAGACGACTCAAGGTAGGATGATCTTCAGGGGATTAGTGTTAGGTTATTTTAAGGGGGGTTTGGGTTAGATTAGGGGTATGTGGGTGGTGGGTTTTAATGTTGGGGGGGTTGTATTTTTCTTTTGCAGGCAAAAGAGCAGTTTTCTTTGGGGCATGCCCCACAAAAGGCCCTTTTAAGGGCTGGTAAGGTAAAAGAGCTTTGAACTTTTTTAATGTAGAATAGGGTAGGGAATATTTTTATTTTGGGGGGCTTTGTTATTTTATTATGTGTAATTAGCTTAAAATTGTTGTAATATTTTTTAAATGTTTGTAACCTATTTTTTTATTTTTTGTACTTTAGTTAGTTTATGTAATTGTATTTAATTGTAGTTATTTGTAGTTAATTTATTTAATTAATTTAATGATAGTGTAGTGTTAGGTTTAATTGTAACTTAGGTTAGGATTTATTTTACAGGTAATTTTGTATTTCTTTTAGCTAGGTAGTTATTAAATAGTTAATAACTATTTAATAACTATTCTAACTAGCTAAAATAAATACAAAGTTACCTGTAAAATAAAAATAAATCCTAAAATAAGTACAATGTAATTATTAATTACATTGTAGCTATCTAACGGCTAGATTTGGAGTTTTGTTGGTAACGACCCGAAAAACTAACGCCGGCTTTTTTCTGGCCGCACCATAAAAATAACTCTGGTATTGAGAGTCCACATAAAGGCTGCGTTAGGCTCCAAAAAAGGAGCGTAAAGCATTTTTAACGCAGCTTCAACTCTCGATACCAGAGTTGCTTACGGACGCGGCCAGCCTCAAAAACGTGCTAGTGCACGATTCCCCCATAGGAAACAATGGGGCTGTTTGAGCTGAAAAAAAACCTAACACCTGCAAAAAAGCCGCGTTCAGCTCTTAACGCAGCCCCATTGTTTGCTATGCGGTAACCCTTCCTACCTCTGCACTTAACACTCTAACATGTACCCCGAGTCTAAACACCCCTAACCTTACACTTATTAACCCCTATTCTGCCGCCCCCGCTATCGCTGACCCCTGCATATTATTATTAACCCCTAATCTGCCGCTCCGTAAACCGCCGCTACTTACATTATCCCTATGTACCCCTAATCTGCTGCCCTAACATCGCCGACCCCTATATTATATTTATTTTCCCCTAATCTGCCCCCCACAACGTCGCCTCCATCTGCCTACACTTATTAACCCCTAATCTGCCGACCGGACCTGAGCGCTACTATAATAAAGTTATTAACCCCTAATCCGCCTCACTAACCCTATCATAAATAGTATTAACCCCTAATCTGCCCTCCCTAACATCGCCGACACCTAACTTCAATTATTAACCCTTAATCTGCCGACCGAATCTCGCCGCTATTCTAATAAATGTATTAACCCCTAAAGCTAAGTCTAACCCTAACACTAACACCCCCCTAAGTTAAATATAATTTAAATCTAACAAAATGAATTAACTCTTATTAAATAAATTATTCCTATTTAAAAATAAATACTTACCTGTAAAATAAATCCTAATATAGCTACAATATAAATTATAATTATATTATAGCTATTTTAGGATTTATATTTATTTTACAGGTAACTTTGTATTTATTTTAACCAGGTACAATAGCTATTAAATAGTTAAGAACTATTTAATAGCTAAAATAGTTAAAATAATTACAAATTTACCTGTAAAAGAAATCCTAACCTAAGTTACAATTAAACCTAACACTAGACTATCAATAAATTAATTAAATAAACTACCTACAATTACCTACAATTAACCTAACACTACACTATCAATAAATTAATTAAATACAATTGCTACAAATAAATACAATTAAATAAACTAGCTAAAGTACAAAAAATAAAAAAGAACTAAGTTACAAAAAATAAAAAAATATTTACAAACATAAGAAAAATATTACAACAATTTTAAACTAATTACACCTACTCTAAGCCCCCTAATAAAATAACAAAGCCCCCCAAAATAAAAAAATGCCCTACCCTATTCTAAATTACTAAAGTTCAAAGCTCTTTTACCTTACCAGCCCTGAACAGGGCCCTTTGCGGGGCATGCCCCAAGAAATACAGCTCTTTTGCCTGTAAAAAAAAACATACAATACCCAAGCCCCCCAACATTACAACCCACCACCCACATACCCCTAATCTAACCCAAACCCCCCTTAAATAAACCTAACACTAAGCCCCTGAAGATCATCCTACCTTGTCTTCACCATACCAGGTTCACCGATCGGTCCAGAAGAGCTCCTCCGATGTCCTAATCCAAGCCCAAGCGGGGGGCTGAAGAGGTCCATGATCCGGCTGAAGTCTTCATCCAAGCGGGGCAGAAGAGGTCTTCCATCCGATTGAAGTCTTCATCCAAGCGGCATCCATCCGGAGCGAAGCGGCAGCATCCTGAAGACCTCCACCGCGGAACATTCATCCTGGCCGACGACTGAACGACGAATGACGGTTCCTTTAAATGACGTCATCCAAGATGGCGTCCCTCGAATTCCGATTGGCTGATAGGATTCTATCAGCCAATCGGAATTAAGGTAGGAATATTCTGATTGGCTGATGGAATCAGCCAATCAGAATCAAGTTCAATCTGATTGGCTGATCCCATCAGCCAATCAGATTGAGCTTGCATTCTATTGGCTGATCGGAACAGATCAGCCAATCAGAATATTCCTACCTTAATTCCGATTGGCTGATAGAATCCTATCAGCCAATCGGAATTCGAGGGACGCCATCTTGGATGACGTCATTTAAAGGAACCGTCATTCGTCGTTCAGTCGTCGGCCAGGATGGATGTTCCGCGGTGGAGGTCTTCAGGATGCTGCCGCTTCGCTCCAGATGGATGCCGCTTGGATGAAGACTTCAATCGGATGGAAGACCTCTTCTGCCCCGCTTGGATGAAGACTTCAGCCGGATCATGGACCTCTTCAGCCCCCCGCTTGGGCTTGGATCAAGACAACGGAGGTGCTCTTCTGGACCGATCGGTGAACCTGGTATGGTGAAGACAAGGTAGGATGATCTTCAGGGGCTTAGTGTTAGGTTTATTTAAGGGGGGTTTGGGTTAGATTAGGGGTATGTGAGTGGTGGGTTGTAATGTTGAGGGGCTTGGGTATTGTATGTTTTTTTTTACAGGCAAAAGAGCTGTATTTCTTGGGGCATGCCCCGCAAAGGGCCCTGTTCAGGGCTGGTAAGGTAAAAGAGCTTTGAACTTTAGTAATTTAGAATAGGGTAGGGCATTTTTTTATTTTGGGGGGCTTTGTTATTTTATTAGGGGGCTTAGAGTAGGTGTAATTAGTTTAAAATTGTTGTAATATTTTTCTTATGCTTGTAAATATTTTTTTATTTTTTGTAACTTAGTTCTTTTTTATTTTTTGTACTTTAGCTAGTTTATTTAATTGTATTTATTTGTAGCAATTGTATTTAATTAATTTATTGATAGTGTAGTGTTAGGTTAATTGTAGGTAAATGTAGGTAGTTTATTTAATTAATTTATTGATAGTCTAGTGTTAGGTTTAATTGTAACTTAGGTTAGGATTTCTTTTACAGGTAAATTTGTAATTATTTTAACTATTTTAGCTATTAAATAGTTCTTAACTATTTAATAGCTATTGTACCTGGTTAAAATAAATACAAAGTTACCTGTAAAATAAATATTAATCCTAAAATAGCTATAATATAATTATAATTTATATTGTAGCTATATTAGGGTTTATTTTACAGGTAAGTATTTAGCTTTAAATAGGAATAATTTATTTAATAAGAGTTAATTAATTTCGTTAGATTTAAATTATATTTAACTTAGGGGGGTGTTAGTATTAGGGTTAGACTTAGCTTTAGGGGTTAATACATTTATTAGAATAGCGGCGAGATTCGGTCGGCAGATTAGGGGTTAATAATTGAAGTTAGGTGTCGGCGATGTTAGGGAGGGCAGATTAGGGGTTAATACTATTTATGATAGGGTTAGTGAGGCGGATTAGGGGTTAATAACTTTATTATAGTAGCGCTCAGGTCCGGTCGGCAGATTAGGGGTTAATAAGTGTAGGCAGGTGGAGGCGACGTTGAGGGGGACAGATTAGGGGTTAATAAATATAATATAGGGGTTGGCGGTGTTAGGGGCAGCAGATTAGGGGTACATAAGTATAACGTAGGTGGCGGTCGGCAGATTAGGGGTTAAAAAAATTTTTTCGAGTGGCGTGATGTGGGGGGACCTCGGTTTAGGGGTACATAGGTAGTTTATGGGTGTTAGTGTACTTTAGAGTACAGTAGTTAAGAGCTTTATAAACCGGCGTTAGCCCAGAAAGCTCTTAACTACTGACTTTTTTCCTGCGGCTGGAGTTTTGTCGTTAGATGTCTAACGCTCACTTCAGAAACGACTCTAAATACCGGAGTTAGAAAAATCCCATTGAAAAGATAGGATACGCAATTGACGTAAGGGGATCTGCGGTATGGAAAAGTCGCGGCTGAAAAGTGAGCGTTAGACCCTACTTTGAGTGACTCCAAATACCGGCGGTAGCCTAAAACCAGCGTTAGGAGCCTCTAATGCTGGTTTTCACGGCTACCGCCAAACTCTAAATCTAGGCCTTAGGGTTTATTTTACAGGTAAGTATTTAGTTTTAAATATAAATAATTTATTTAAGTATAGTGTAGTGTTAGGTGTAATTGTAACTTAGGTTAGTTTTTATTTTACAGGTAAATTTCTCTTTATTTTAGCGAGGTAGCTATTAAATAGTTAATAACTATTTAATAGCTATTGTACTTAGTTAAAATAAATTGAAAGTTACCTATAAAATAAAAATAAATCCTAAGATAGCTACAATATAATTATTATTTATATTGTAGCTATATTAGGGTTTATTTTAAAGGTAAGTATTTAGTTTTAAATAGGATTAATTTAGTTAATAATAGAAATATTATTTTGATTTATTTAATTAATATTTAAGTTAGGAGGGTGTTAGGGTTAGTGTTAGACTTAGGTTTAGAGGTTAATAAATTTATTACAGTGGCGGCAGTGTAGTGGGGGGCAGGAGAGGGGTTAATAAATGTATTATAGGTGGTGACGGTGTAGGGGGGGCAGATTAGGGGTTAATAAATTTAATATAGGTTGCAGCAGGGTCTGGGAGCGGCGGTTTAGAGGTTAAACTATTTATTTAGTTGCGGCGAGGTGCGGGATCAGCAGGATAGGGGTTAATAACTTTATTATAGAGGGCGGCGGAATAGGGGGGCAGGATAGGGGTTACTAGGTATAATGTAGGTTGCGGCGGTGTCCGGGAGCGGCAGTTTAGGGGTTAATACATTTATAAGAGTTGCGGCGGGGACAGGGAGTGGCGATTCAGGGGTTAATATGTATAGAGTAGCTTGCGGTGGGCTCCGGGAGCGGCGGTTTAGGGGGTAATAACTTTATTGAGTTGCGGGGGGCTCCGGGGGCGCCGGTATAGGGGGTAGAACAGTGTAGTTAGTGTGGGTGCTTAGTGACAGGCTAACAATAAAGCTGTTAAAAAGCCGAGGAGCAGTGAGATCGGATGAGTAATAACTCTCACAGTCCGCTGCTCATCGCCCCGTACTTGGTGCGCGGCTTTTTGACAGATTTATTGATAACTTAGGCGAATTTTTTCAGGTCCACGGCGGCGATGGTAGGCGAGCTTAGGCGGGCGTATTGGGCCGGCGAAGGCAGGAAAGTTGACACGTTGATAACTATCCCCCAATAAGTGTAAATATAAAAATACTGTGCACATTTTGTTAATGTAAGTAAAAAGTTGTTTAAAATTGTCTGCTCTATATGAATCATGAAAGTTTAATTTTGACTTGAGTGTCCCTTTAAATTTCGTGCTGCATTCATAACAAAATATTCACCTTGTGAAAACTAGACTAATATCCGTATTTTGTTAATGAATGTGCATTCGAAAAAAAGCAAAATGTTTATATATATATATATATAGGACTAGACTACAAGTGGCCCACTTTTGCTGGAAAGTAAACTTTGCTAGAAATTATCTTTTTATGCACATCAGGTTGCGCTTGTTTTTCAATTCAAAAGTAAAAAGTTTGCACGTAAGTGAAATCCGATGCGTACTAACTTCCGGACTTCATAAAATCGCAACTGCTTTAACGTATACTGCCCATAGTATACCTATACCTGTATATTTATGTTATTCTGATAGAAATATAGATAGCAAAATGACAAGAGTATTGTATTGAGCAATAATACTTTTTTATTCCAAGGTCTTTTTTATTGAGAAAGTTTAAGAGAGTTTACAAAATTGTATGAGCAAATACAAACTTGCTAGAAAAACATTCCAATATGGTTAACATTGCCAAACAATAATAACTGTTCTCTTATAGAGTGAGAAGGTAACAAAGAAAAATCTAAGTAACATAAAGAAAAAAAAAGGTAGCCATAAAGGCTCGGTTGCTGTTCCAGCTATAATATTATATAGAATGCGTAAGGTCAATTTCAGATAAAACTAATAAAGGACTAAGTCTCCATAAATGTGTTGATGGGAAGTAAAATGTATTAGTGCTGTATAGGAGCAGAAGGGTTTTGATTTAATCTTTGATATTGATCTCACATGTCTTAAGCCATTCTAAAGAGGTCTCTAGTATCCAGTCTAAACGATCCGTATTTTTCTAGTTCTAGGAGGTCTGAGACTTTTGCCTTCCACAGTATTATATCAGGGGGGTCTGGGGATTTCCAGTTTTTAGTGATAAGTGATTTTGCACTATAGGTAAAAATGCGAAACAATATAATGTGGGCCTTTGAAGGGAGTTTGATACTTTTATTCAAGAGAAATATTAATGGGTCCAAGGGAATTGGCATCTGGAAAATCTTCTCTATTTCCCCAATAAGGGCTCTCCAGAAGAAGATAATACCGTTACACCACCAACACATGTGGCCCATACCACTACCTTTATGGCCACAACGCCAGCAGCAATTATTAGTTGTGGGGTATAACTTATGCAAACGTCTCGGGGTAAGGTACCAATTATGAAGAATTTTGTAGTTCATTTCTAACAGTCCTGCAGAGGATGAGGATGTTTTAGTGTTGATAAACATGGAGGTAGCCATTTGAGGGAGAATAATAACCCCCAGTTCTTTCTCTCAAGATTCAATAGAGGGGGCAAGTTGCCAGGGGGAGGTTGTGTTAGGATAGAGTATATCTTAGAGAGAGTATGGTTTTGTGCGGTTGTGGAAGATAGCAATTTTTCTAAATTGGTCATGGGTCTCAACAAGTTGTGTTGTTGTTTGTAGCTAGTAATGTAATGATGAACCTTCCTGTAGTTGAACCAGTTATGGGCCCAGGTAAATTCCATTTCCCTCATTTTTGTGTGAGAGAGTAGATGTTCATTTTCTGAAAGATGATGAGCGGCAATGTCAGTAGAGGTTGTGAGATTGTTAAAGTGTATCCCTAGGTCAGTCAAAGAGAACTCAGGATTGTGGATCAGGGAAGTCAATGGGGAAGGTCTGGATGAAAGATAAGGATTAACTCTATTGACCTTTTCCCACTGGGTCAAGGTTTCTTTAGTAATCAGGTCTTCTATGCTTCTAATCTGTTCCTCGCCAGTCGGGGACTCCCAAACCGCCATGAATGCAGGGGTTCATCATTGTCTTTTTATTAATTCTCGAAATGTCCTCCCCCCAAAAAAAGGAATTAAATATATTTTGGAGATTTGTGAGGAATCGAGGAGGGAGGGGTATAGGAAGGGCCTGTAATAAATATAAAAGTCTGGGAAAGGCTGTCATTTTTATTGAATTGATTCTGCCTATCCAGGAAAGGTGCCTGGAGTGCCAAGAGGATAGCTCACGCTCCAGAGACAATTTTAAAGGAACGAAGTTTAAGTTATAAACCAGGTCCAGCATTGGTGGAAGGGGCAGGAAGACCTAAGTAGCTGAGCAAAGGCAGGTGACAGGGAAAGAGCAATAATACTATTTTATTGGACTAACTATACATTTATGAGTTGACAAGCTTTTGGAAGTATTCCTTCCTTTTTCAAGTCTGAAGCCATAATGACCAATTAAATGGAATTTACAGATTCTATCTTGAAACACAGAATGGCTAAAAAAAGACAGAAAGTGTATATATATATATATATATATATATATATATAAAAAAATAATGGCAAAAGTATGTATAAAAAATGTGGAATATACAATGTAATAAACTATATGAAAGTACATTATAAAAAATGTTGATAATGTGTTAAGTCCAAATTTAGTCCAGAATGTTGTGAGTTATCATTTCATTTCAAGGGTTTTTCTTTTCATGGTATTTTTGAAGTTGCCTCTGAGAATCTTGATTTTGAGGTTTTGGATGGAGTGATCAGGTTGGGTGAAATGGTGACCAACAGGGGTACAGTATTTTGTTTCATAGTGATTTTTGATTGAGTGTCTGTGTAAGTTCATCCGAAGGCGCAGTTTTTGGCTTGTTTCTCCAATATAATATCCCACTTCACATGCAGTGCAATGTATCATGTGTACCACATTTGCAGATATATAGAAATATAGCTATAGATATCTATTTTACATTAACATTATCACATATATTATATGTAATAATAAAAATGTACTTTTTTCTATGTGAAGAACATAGGAATGTAAAATATGCGTAACGTGATTAGTGTTTTGCAATTTTGGTCTAACGCGGTGTTGGGTTAGCGCACACGAAGAATGACTCATCTCAAGATGAGTTTTTAAAATATTAAATAGAAAATATTAAAAGATATTAATTATAATTATTAAAAATGATTATACATACTGTCATTTTATATATATATATATATATATATATATATATATATATATATATATATATATATATATATATATATATATATATATATATTTAGAATTTTCTACAGTATGTATAATTATTTTTAATAATTATTATTTTATATATTATATTTAATATTTCAAAAACACACAGAATTTTTTTTAATTTTTATTATTAAATATGTATTTCTTTATATATCTGATAATCTTAATGTAATATATATATATATATATATATATATATATATATATACCTATATAGCTATAGGAATAGATATAAAAGTATATGCATATACATATATATATATATATATAAATATATACAGTATATAGGAATATATACAGTATTTACAATAAAATGCCATTGTCCTGTATGTGAAGAACATTGGAATGCGAAATAAGTACATTAAGTAAAACTCATAAACACATAAATACATATTATTAAAGCCCTGATTTGTTGCTTCCTGTTTTGTTAATATTACTCTTTTCATCTTTTCAAGAACACATTTTTAATATAGATGTGGAAGTCATTATAACTTTTCTTTAAACAATATTTGAATAGAAAAGTTGAATTGATGACATCCCTCCCCTTCTCCCCTCTCCCCTTCTTCCTTTCTAACCACTCCCCTTCCCTTCTTCCCCCTCTCCTTCCCGCCATTGTTCATATTTCTTGCAATTTATTTTACTTATTGCTGCATGAGTTAACATAGAAAGAAAAAGGATGCCATTTGAGCTTGTTATAATTTTCAACATTTACATGTTTGCTAACTATCGGCTAGATTTAGAGTTTTGTCGGTAACGACCCGCGTAGCTAACGCTGGCTTTTTTTCCCCCGCACCTTTTAAATACCGCTGGTATTTAGAGTTCACAGAAGGGCTGCGTTAGGCTTCAAAAAGGGAGCGTATAGCATATTTACCGCCACTGCAACTCTCAATACCAGCGGTGCTTACGGACGCGGCCAGCTTCAAAAACGTGCTCATGCACGATTCCCCCATAGAAAACAATGGGGCATTTTGAGATGAAAAAAAACCTAACACCTGCAAAAAAGCAGCGTTCAGCTCCTAACGCAGCCCCATTGTTTTCTATGGGGAAACACTTCCTATGTCTGCACCTAACACCCTAACATGTACCCCGAGTCTAAACACCCCTAACCTTACACTTATTAACCCCTAATCTGCCGCCCCTGCTAGCGCTGACCCCTGCATATATTTTTTAACCCCTAATCTGCCGCTCCGTACACCGCCGCCACCTACGTTATCCCTATGTACCCCTAATCTGCTGCCCGTAACACCGCCCACCCCTATATTATATTTATTAACCCCTAATCTGCCCCCCCAACGTCACCTCCACCTACCTACAATTTTTAACCCCTAATCTGCCGACCGGACCTCACCTCTACTATAATAAAGTTATTAACCCCTAATCCGCCTCACTCCCGCCTCACTAACCCTATAATAAATATTATTAACCCCTAATCTGCCCTCCCTAACATCGTCGACACCTAACTTCAAGTATTAACCCCTAATCTGCCGACCGGACCACACCGCTACTCTAATAAATTTATTAACCCCTAAAGCTAAGTCTAACCTTAACCCTAACACCCCCTAAATTAAATATAATTTTAATCTAACTAAATAAATTAACTCTTATTAAATAAATTATTCCTATTTAAAGCTAAATACTTACCTGTAAAATAAAAACTAATATAGCTACAATATAAATTATAATTATATTGTAGCTATTTTAGGATTAATATTTATTTTACAGGCAACTTTGTAATTATTTTAACCAGGTACAATAGCTATTAAATAGTTCATAACTATTTAATAGCTACCTAGTTAAAATAATTACAAAATTACCTGTAAAATAAATCCTAACCTAAGTTACAATTAAACCTAACACTACACTATCAATAAATTAATTAAATAAAATACCTACAAATAAATACAATTAAATAAACTAACTAAAGTACAAAAAATAAAAAAGAACTAAGTTACAAAAAATAAAAAAATATTTACAAACATTAGAAAAATATTACAACAATTTTAAACTAATTACACCTACTCTAAGCCCCCTAATAAAATAACAAAGCCCCCCAAAATAAAAAAATGCCCTACCCTATTCTAAAATTAAAATAGAAAAGCTCTTTTACCTTACCAGCCCTTAAAAGGGCCCTTTGCGGGGCATGCCCCAAAGAATTCAGCTCTTTTGCCTGTAAAAAAAAACATACAATACCCCCCCAACATTACAACCCACCACCCACATACCCCTAATCTAACCCAAACCCCCCTTAAATAAACCTAACACTAAGCCCCTGAAGATCTCCCTACCTTGTCTTCACCACACCGGGTCCCGATAGGTCCAGAAGAGCCTCCGAAGTCTTCATCCAAGCCCAAGCGGGGGCTGAAGAGTGACGTCCATCCTCCGGCTGAAGTCTTGATCCAAGCGGCGGCTAAAGAATTCCATCTTCGGGCAGAAGTCTTCATCCTATCAGGGCAGAAGAGTAGATCCGGACCGGCAAACATCTTCATCCAAGCCACATCTTCTATGTTCTTCCATCCGATGACGAGCAGCACCATCTTCAAGACCTCCAGCGTGGATCCATCCTCTTCTTCCGACATCCTAAAACAGAATGAAGGTTCCTTTAAGGGACGTCATCCAAGATGGCGTCCCTCGAATTCCGATTGGCTGATAGGATTCTATTAGCCAATCGGAATTAAGGTAGGAAAATTCTGATTGGCTGATGGAATCAGCCAATCAGATTCAAGTTCAATCCGATTGGCTGATCCAATCAGCCAATCAGATTGAGCTTGCATTCTATTGGCTGTTCCGATCAGCCAATAGAATGCGAGCTCAATCTGATTGGCTGATCGGATCAGCCAATCGGATTGAACTTGAATCTGATTGGCTGATTCCATCAGCCAATCAGAATTTTCCTACCTTAATTCCGATTGGCTGATAGAATCCTATCAGCCAATCGGAATTCGAGGCATGCCATCTTGGATGACGTCCCTTAAAGGAACCTTCATTCTGTTTTAGGACGTCGGAAGAAGAGGATGGATCCGCGCTGGAGGTCTTGAAGATGGAGCCGCTCGTCATCGGATGGAAGAACATAGAAGATGCGGCTTGGATGAAGATGTTTGCTGGTCCGGATCTACTCTTCTGCCCGGATAGGATGAAGACTTCTGCCCGAAGATGGAATTCTTTAGCCGCCGCTTGGATCAAGACTTCAGCCGGAGGATGGACGTCACTCTTCAGCCCCCGCTTGGGCTTGGATGAAGACTTTGGAGGCTCTTCTGGACCGATCGGGACCCGGTGTGGTGAAGACAAGGTAGGGAGATCTTCAGGGGCTTAGTGTTAGGTTTATTTAAGGGGGGTTTGGGTTAGATTAGGGGTATGTGGGTGGTGGGTTGTAATGTTGGGGGGGTATTGTATGGGGGTTTTTTTTACAGGCAAAAGAGCTGAATTCTTTGGGGCATGCCCCGCAAAGGGCCCTTTTAAGGGCTGGTAAGGTAAAAGAGCTTTTCTATTTTAATTTTAGAATAGGGTAGGGCATTTTTTTATTTTGGGGGGCTTTGTTATTTTATTAGGGGGCTTAGAGTAGGTGTAATTAGTTTAAAATTGTTGTAATATTTTTCTAATGTTTGTAAAAAAAAAATATTTTTTGTAACTTAGTTCTTTTTTATTTTTTGTACTTTAGTTAGTTTATTTAATTGTAGTTATTTGTAGGTATTTTATTTAATTAATTTATTGATAGTGTAGTGTTAGGTTTAATTGTAACTTAGGTTAGGATTTATTTTACAGGTAATTTTGTAATTATTTTAACTAGGTAGCTATTAAATAGTTATGAACTATTTAATAGCTATTGTACCTGGTTAAAATAAATACAAAGTTGCCTGTAAAATAAATATTAATCCTAAAATAGCTACAATATAATTATAATTTATATTGTAGCTATATTAGGGTTTATTTTACAGGTAAGTATTTAGCTTTAAATAGGAATAATTTATTTAATAAGAGTTAATTTATTTCGTTAGATTTAAATTATATTTAACTTAGGGGGGTGTTAGGGTTAAGGTTAGACTTAGCTTTAGGGGTTAATAAATGTATTATAGTAGCAGTGAGGTCCGGTCGGCAGATTAGGGGTTAATACTTGAAGTTAGGTGTCGGCGATGTTAGGGAGGGCAGATTAGGGGTTAATACTATTTATTATAGGGTTATTGAGGCGGGAATGAGGCGGATTAGGGGTTAATACATTTATTATAGTGGCAGTGAGGTCCGGTCGGCAGATTAGGGGTTAATAATTGTAGGTTGGTGGAGGCGACATTGGGGGCGGCAGATTAGGGGTTAATAAATATAATATAGAGGTCGGCGGTGTTAGGGGCAGCAGATTAGGGGTACATAGGGATAATGTAGGTTGCGGCGATGTGCGGTCGGCAGATTAGGGGTTAAAAATTTTTAATAGAGTGGCGGCGGTGTGGGGGGGCCTCGGTTTAGGGGTACATAGATAGTTTATGGGTGTTAGTGTACTTTAGAGTACAGTAGTTAAGAGCTTTATGAACCGGCGTTAGCCCAGAAAGCTCTTAACTCCTGGCTTTTTTCTGCGGCTGGAATTTTGTCGTTAGATTTCTAACGCTCACTTCAGCCAAGACTCTAAATACCGGGGTTAGAAAGATCCCATTAAAAAGATAGGATACGCAAATGGCGTAGGGGGATCTGCGGTATGGAAAAGTTGCGGCTGCAAAGTGAGCGTTAGACCCTTTCCTGACTGACTCTTAATACCAGCGGTAGCCCAAAACCAGCGTTAGGAGCCTCTAACGCTGGTTTTGACGGCTAACACCAAACTCTAAATCTAGCCGTTAGTGTTGATATTTTTTTTAATCGGTGGTATATCTACCTCTACGATTATTTTCAGTAGTTGTTCAGCTACCTATAAGGGTTTAAACGCTTAACGACCGCCACATACCCTGTATGTCGCTGGTCATTAAGGGTTTTCCTGATTGCTATAGCGCGGGACCTGCCACAAGCTCCAAGAATCCCTCCCTCCTGAAGGCTTATTAAATAGCGTAGCCCGTGATATTAAAAAAAACATGCCCATAAAGGGGTTTAAAACCTGCTGTATCTTATTTAGAGATACCCTTATTGTGAAGTCTCTCTATACAATTAATATATCTAAGCAAATCTAACAAGCATTTTGCAATAGGTATGTATGGTTACTTTAGGCTAAATTAGATGTTTGTCCAACTTTTATTAATATAAAGAAGACACATTTTATAGTAGTAGTCAGGGCCGTCTTTAATACTGACTGGACCCTGGGCAAACATTTTCTTGCCCCCCCCCCCATGCAATTTCAATTTTGCTCTCCACCCCAACATCCCAAAAAACAACTAAATCAATTTATTTTATATATTTTATTTTAAATGGGCTCTGCTGCTGGGCTAATCCACTGCTGGGCTAATCATTAAAAAAAAATTGCAATATGTGAAACTGGACCTAAGCAGTACTAATAAGTAAATAAACATATAAATTCCTCCACTCTGGATTAATTTAATATGGTTTTGAATGTGATTCTGGTGTGAGGTTAGCTGGTTAAAGAGATTTAGGGCAGCCAACAGGAGCAAAGCAAGGTAAAGACTGAGGCGGAAGCATAGAGGTGCAGACAGATATAAGTTTACTGACTGAAACAGTAGAACTATTATGGGAAGCTGTAAAATCTGAAACAGAGAGAAATAAAAACTATAAAAATAAACCTTACCTTAATGTGTGAAGTATCAGCATGACACTATACATCAGCCACAGCAGCACATGTCACTACTTTGCTAGGAACAAGTTCCCTCTCATCCTGCACTAGACAATGCTGCATGGGGGAGGGGCATGTGTACACTCACTTATTCTTCCCACTGACACCTTTCTACAAAGCACTGTTTTCCTAACAAACTTCAGTTAGTTGATCTTAGAGCCACAGCAGAAAGAGCAGGGCTAGGGGGACCAGCAGACTGGATGCTGTCTGCCCAAGGCTGCATGGATACAGACGAGTCACACAGCCTCAAGACTGAAGAGAGCGGTGTGTGCAGCTGCACAGATGCTCAAATCCTCACGTGCCTGCCACTCCAGCTTTCTGCTGCATGCGCTTATAGTAAGCCCTACCCAGAAACAATCCCCACCACCAGAGCAGTTACCTGGTAACAGTGGTAACCCCAGCAGGACCTTTTCTGATGCAGTTGGATTGACTGGATGCCTAGTTAGGGCTTAGCATCCAGTGCTGCACAGTGCACATCTAAAACAGCACATGGCACTAGCTTGGAATGTCACATGACATTGGCACAGTCTGGCACAGTTTCTCACAAATAAATATAAGCAGAGAACTTTTAACTGTGGCAATATTAGCACTGACTGTGTGTGTATGTTTCATGTCACATGACATCAGCAGTCTGGCATGCACAAAAAAAACAAAAAAAAAAAATTCTATTTTTTTTTAGGACTCTTGGGCCCCTCAACAAAGACTGGGCCCAGGGCAACTGCCCCTTTTGCCCTGTGTTAAAGACAGTCCTGGTAGTAGTGTTTTATGACTTATAGGTGACTCAAACTATCCCTAATAATTGTTTACATATTGTTGTGGGCTAGATTACGAGTGGAGCTCTATTTATCACTTCTGCTCGTGCATTAACTCCACTAGCAGTAAGCTTTTTTCATGTGTTGGGTACCACCTGTATTACAAGTTGAAAATGTAAAAAGTGTTTGCTCGTGCACTAACCCGACGTGCGCAAAAAGCTGAAGTTACAATATCGTGATCGCATTAACATATCTCCCTATAGAAGTCAATAGAGTTCAAAAGTTGGGGGGAAAAATAAAAACCTGATCGCATTTTCTTCACGTAGCAGAATATGTTTAGATTTTGAAAAACTGACAAAACACAATGTTCAAGATTAAACATAAAGCTCTGAATAACCCTGGCCACAGTTTAAACTTTAACAACTCTCATCCAATCCTCACTCACACTGTTAACCTTTATGTGAACTCCCTCACCATAAATAGCCTAAATCCCTGCTGTCCCAATGTCTCCCATTCACTTAAAGGGACATTAAACCCATTTTTTTTCTTTCATGATTCAGATAGTGAATACAATTTTAAACAACTTTCTAATTTACTCCTATTATCTAATTTGCTTCATTTTCTGGATATTCTGTGCTGAAAAGCATATCTAGGCTCAGTAGCTTCTGATTGGTGGCTGCACATATTTGCCTCATGTGATTGGCTCACCCATGTGCATTGATATTTATTTAACAAAGGATATCTAAAGAATGAAGCAAATTTGATAATAGATGTAAACTGGAATGTTATTTAAAATTGTATTCTCTGTCTGAATCATGAAATATTGTTTGGGGGTTTAATGTCCCTTTAACTCTAAAAACTCCTACATTGGCTAATTAAAGCACATACCCCCTACAGGATGTCCTATTATGGATTCCCAGTAAATATAACCTTCCAATGTGACCAGTAACCGCACCTTTACATGATCCCCTCCTCCATCACAGAAAAAACCTAACACCTAACCTCTTCTAAATTACAGGGGGGGGGGGGGAATCTTTGCCTAAAAGACTCCTTTTTCGTTCCTTTCCCTGAATCAAATTCTGAGTTTTCAATCTTAAGCCTCTTTGAGCCAACAACAGCAGGTTCCTTTCATGCTGATAGACTGTCAAAACTCAGCCTGCCCCCTCGTCTGAGTGCAGAGTTTGCAATGGAGCGTAAGTTGCTGGTGCCAGGTTGCAGACTCTATATATAAATAAACTATATACTGCAGAAAATACACACCCCTGGACCGTCTGTACAGTATACACACACATGTCACAAAACAGGCTTCAAGGCCTTTATTGCAATCCTCCTAATATTCACAGACAATAGGCATTTCTTTGTGTTGGAAAGTGATTCTATTTCAACTTCTACACTGTTCATGAATCCCTTTGATACTTATGCTATATAGGGCAAGATTACGAGTGGCGAGCTAATTGTTGCACGCGAGCGATGTCAGGTTTTCATCAGCTTTTTGCACGCAATAGAAATAGCACACCTATTACAAGTTGAAAGTAAACATGGTTTACGTGATTTATGCTCGACGGGTTAACTCGACTTGAGAGTTCGAGTGCAGGGTAGGGGAAGAAGAAAAAGTTGCATTAAACACAACATAAACACATTTAAATGTACAGTTATACTTTTATAAACACTATCTACTAAAATTAATTTTTAAAAAAATCAATAAAAACGTTTTAAGGGCTTAAAGAATTATGGTATAATGTGTTTGACAAAAAAAATTTCTGCAAATGGCTTTAAAATATATATATATATATATATATATATATATATATATATATATATATATATATATATACAGTATGCAACATAAGTGAGTACACCACTGGGCAATATCACTTAAATATCAAATTATTCAAAATTGTATCACCTCTTAATTATTGTTTTATTTCTAAGTTGAGTATTTCCTATTATAAACAATCAAAAACAAATACTTTAGATAGAGAGATTATATTGAAAATACAGGCCTCAAAGTAGAAACTTAATGCAACAAAAGTGAATACACTTGTGGTCACTGACACACAAGTTAGATCACTGAAACAGAATTAAGTACACCTATGATTGCCAATTAGCCTAATTGCATGAGCATAGTTACCAGAACAGTCTAATTTTTTGACCAATGGGATGTGTCTATCTGCAAGTCTGCATCATGTCTCCACATGGAAAAGAATTGCCAGAGGAATTGAAAAATCTGATTGTGAGACTTCACAAAGATCGAAAAAGATACAGGAAGATTAGTGACCAACTAAAAAGCAGTCAAAACACAGTTGCAGCAGTAAACAGGAGGTATAGATCGATACACAGTGCCAAAAATCTGAGCCGAAGTGGCTGTCCTCCTAAAATGATGCCACGGACAGTGCGCTACTTGCACAATCTAGCTCAGAAAAACAGGCAACAGGCAAGTGCTTTAGATTTGCATCAAGGCAAGTGCTTCAGATTTGGCTCAGGGATTATCGATAGAAATTGGAGTTCCTGTGACAGCTCAGACAGTGCTAAGGACATTGCATAATGTCAACTGCTATGGACAGAATCCAAGGAAAAAACCCTTTGCGAAACAACATGAAAAGCCTGATGAACACTGGGAGCACATTATTTAGTAAAATGGCCAAGATACAAGTTTTCTGCTCAGATGAGGTGCAGCATGTTTGTTGTGAACCTGGTCAGGATTATTGCAGTGAATGCATAGTCCCAACAGTGAATCATGGATGTGGGAGTGTGACGATATGGGGCTGTATGACTGCAAAAGGTGTTAGGGAGATGACATTTATAGATGGCACCATGAATGCCTGGGATATGCCAAAATACTGGCTGGCAAGATGACTCCCAGTCTCCAGAAGTTTGGCAGAGATGAATATTCCAGCATGATAACGATCCAAAGCAAACTGCCAAAATTACAAAGGAGTTTCTAAAGGAGAAACAAGTGAAAACTATGACCTGGCCAAGTATGTCACCTGACTTGAATCCAGTAGAACACCTTTGGGGTGTTTTAAAGAGAATGGTAGAGCAACACAACCTCTCCAGCAAAGAGTAGCTAAAAAAAATTATCTCTGAAGAAGGGCAGAACATCTCTACAGAAATTTGTACAACACTGATTTTCTCCATGTCAAGGAGGATTGAGTCTGTCATCATAAATAAAGGTAGACATGCAAAGTATTGAAAAAAATAAAAGATTTGAATCTCAGTAGTTAAAGGGACACAAAATCCAAATTTTTTCTTTCATGAATCATATAGAGCAAGCAATTTTAACTCCTTAATGACCGACGACGTATGGGGTACGTCCTCTAAAAAAATACAGTTAACGACCGAGGACGTACCCGGTACGTCGTCGGTCTTGGAAAGCAGTGGAAGCGATCCTGATTGCTTCCAGACGTTTTCCGGTTATTGCAGTGATGCCTCGATATTGATGCATCCTGCAATAACTCTTCTTAGCCATCTGATGCAGACAGAGACACTCTGTGGCCCTCTCTGCACCGGACATCAAGGGCCGCAATCGTTGGTGGGTGGGAGGCGGTTGGGCGGCCATAGATGGGAGCCTGCGGTGAGAGGAGGGCGGGGTCGCTGGGGGTGCACACGGATGAGCATGCGTGCAGGGTGGCGGTGGGCACGTGCATGTGGCGGGAGTGGGTGGGAACCGCTACACTACAGAAATATCTGATTGTAATAAGTGGGAGAAAGGGGGGAGGGAATGGGTAAATAAAAGATCTAAGGGATCTGGGAGGGGGTGGGGGGTTGGTGTTTGGGGGGAGAAGCTACACTGCAGAAAAAAAAAGAAAAAAGAAAAAAAATCTCTTTTTTTTGTAAACTAGGTACTGGTAGACAGCTGCCAGTACCCAAGATGGCTCCCAATAAGGTAGAGGGGGAGGGTTAGAGAGCTGTTTGGGGTGGGATCAGGGAGGTTGGGGGCTAAGAGGGGAACCTAAACAGCAGCATATGTAAATATGCTATAAAAAAACAAACCTTTTATTTTAGTACTGGCAGACTTTCTGCCAGTACTTAAGATGGCGGGGACAATTGTGGGGGAGGGAAGAGAGCTGTTTGGGAGGGATCAGGAGGTGTGATGTGTCAGGTGTGAGGCTGATCTCTACACTAAAGCTAAAATTAACCCTGCACGCTCCCTACAAGCTCCCTAATTAACCCCTTCACTGCTAGACATAATACATGTGTGATGCGCAGCGGCATTTAGCGGCCTTCTAATTACCAAAAAGCAACACCAAAGCCATATATGTCTGCTATTTCTGAATGAAGGGGATCCCAGAGAAGCATTTACAACCATTTGTGCCATAATTGCACAAGCTGTTTGTAAATAATTTCAGTGAGAATCCTAAAATTGTGAAAAATGTAACTTTTTTTTTTATTATTTGATTGCATTTGGCAGTGAAATGGTGGCATGAAATATACCAAGATGGGCCTAGATCAATACTTGGGGTTGTCTACTACACTACACTAAAATTAACCCTAGAAGCTCCCTACATGCTCCCTAATTAACCCCTTCACTGCTGGGCATAATACACGTGTGGTGCGCAGTGGCATTTAGCGGCCTTCTAATTACCAAAAAAGCAACGCCAAAGCCATATATGTCTGATATTTCTGAACAAAGGGCATCCCAGAGAAGCATTTATAACCATATGTGCCATAATTGCACAATTTGTTTGTATATAATTTCAGTGAGAAACCTTGTGAAAAAGTTAACGATTTTTTTTATTTGATCGCATTTGGCGTTGAAATGGTGGCATGAAATATACCAAAATGGGCCTAGATCAATACTTTGGCATGTCTAAAAAATATATATATGTCAAGGGATATTCAGGGATTCCTGAAAGATATCAGTGTCCCAATGTAACTAGCGCTAATTTTGAAAAAAAAGTGGTTTGGAAATAGCAAAGTGCTACTTGTATTTATTGCCCTATAACTTGCAAAAAAAAAAACAAAGAACATGTAAACATTCAGTATTTCTAAACTCAGGACAAAATTTAGAAACTATTTAGCATATGATGAAAATAATGGTATCTTTAGAAATTCCATTTAATTGCGAGAAAAACGGTATATAATATGTGTGGTTTATATTATAATGAGTAAGAGGAAAATTACCGCAAAAATGTAAAAATAGCCTTGGTCCCAAACGGACAAGTGCTGTGGTCATTAAGGGATTAAGCAACTTTCTAATTTACTTCTATTATCAATTTTTCTTTGTTCTCTTGCTATCTTTATTTTGAAAAAGAAGGCATCTAAGCTAAGGAGCCAGCACATTTTTGGTTCAGAACCATGGACAGCAGTTAATTTGTGCTGTCCAATCAGCAAGGACAACCCAGGTTGTTTACCAAAAATGGGCCAGCATCTAAACTTACATTCTTGGTTTTCAAATAAAGATACCAAGAAAATGAAGAAAATGTGATAATAGAAGTAAATTAGAAAGTTGCTTAAAATTGCATGCTCTATCTGAATCACAAAAGAAAAAATTTGGGTTCAGTGTCCCTTTAAAGGTGCACTAACTTTTGTGCATTGATTTCCTGCTTTGGGACCAGTATTTTAACTTTAGTAAATCTAAACTGTTAGTTTTTAATTTTACATAAGTAAAAAATACCCTACTGTAAAACTTAAACATAACGCAGCTACAGGAAATGTAAGGCAAATTGCCTGGAATGCACATAAGGGTTAAGGCCAAGACGGAGGAATGGGAGTGTTCATGTGTGTGTGCGTGTGAAACAATGTTGCAGTTAGATAGGAGGGGTTTGGCTTACCTTTTTAAGACCTGTACAGGAAGTTCAAATCCTCTTTCTGCTTGTTTCCTTGACGTTTTCACACGAAGCATTACAGTGGAAGTTGTGTACCCCCAATCGCTTCATGGAGCCTTTGGAGAGGCCTGCAGAAAGAGAGATAGGAAAAGTGAAGCTGCAGACTCGAGACTGGATCCTCTCTTCTCTGGATAGACCTATTATGGCCTAGGCCAACAAGGCCGGTGCCTAGGACAGCAGATTTGGGAGGGGCAGCACATCTGCCCTATCCTCTCTCTAAAAGCCAGCACACAGTACAGTGAGCGATAAAGTGCAGGCTTTTACAGAGAAGACAAGGCACGTGCGCTGATTAAGGTCGTTCTTTACAGGCAGTGCTCCTTTAAACTGTTGCTTCATTTAAAGCCGCATGCATTTTTGCAGTGGAAGCGTTCTTGGTGAGAAACTTGCCCGGGTATATGATTACAAGGTGAGGCTGGAGGAGAAGACCTTGTGCCGATATGCTGCCTCCCCCTGTCAGCTGTGGTGGGTCTGCAAGCACAGTGCTTATTGCAGGTCTTAGTAACTAAGAGACTGGATGTGTCTGTGCACTGCTTAGATCAGCTTGTGATGTCTAATCATAAACTTTCAGAGCTAATGTATGTTATCTACTAATGGCTAGCTTTCTCTGCATTCATGAATCCACTGAGTTTCATTACTTGAATGATGGTAATTACTGTATGTTGTTGCATATAAAGGGCAGTGATTGTTTCATGCTCCCTTTGTTCATTTCTTTCTTTCCTTCCTCACTTTTCTCTCTCTCTCTCTCTCCCCCTCCCTTCCTTCTTTCCCTCCCTTTTCTCCCCTCCCCTTCTTTTCTCTCCGGAAGAAAATTGTATGAGATGCATGCAATTCAGCCCACCTGTACGCAAGTGTTTTGCTAGCCTATTTTCTTTTGAATTGTTATGGAAAAAAAACACTGACCCAAAAAATATTAAGGGGAAAAAAGGACTAAAACCTTTGGGGGGGGGCAGCAGAATTTTGAGTGCATGAGGTCCTCCAGCGGTGTCATTTCCGGTGACGTCACTTCTGTGATATCACTTCCAGAAACGCCATTTCAGGGCTGGACGACATTAAGAGCGCATCAAGATCCCTCTGTAGCACCATGGGTAAGAGGGGAGTACCACGGGGGGCTGGACTTTGGCTCCTGGGGGGTAATTAACATCTGGCAAGGTGGTACTAGGGAGCTACAGGTAGCCTCCCATTGAATAAGGGATATGTTGACTCAGTAGGGGGCAATGCTTTTATGAGGCCGGGGCACAGACGTGCGGCCTGGTCGATAAAATGGATCGCATCCTCATCCATTACCAATAAAATGGGGCTCAAGAGTTTTGGGAACACACTAAAAGCTGGGGCGAATGTGCGTATGAGTGCACTTGACTTTGTGCCCAGTCCCTATGCCACTGGATGAGTGGTTAGAAGCGGATGCTTTTGGTAGTCTCATCTGTGGGTTTTTACATAGTGGCCAATAGTATCTATCAGCATAGTACTGGGTGTAGGGGGCTTGTTGGAGAATGAAGTCCATCAACTTCGGGTGTGGTAGCTGACTGGAAGTTCTACAGAGGCGATGAGGTGCATTTATCTGACCATGGCATGGACCTGTTTATTGAGGATTTGAGACCGTCACTACTCCTATTTGTGTGTTTGGGTGGCGGCGAGAGTTGCCCTTGATATGTGGGTGATCTTGTGGCGGGTGGACAGTGTCCGGGGTCAGGATGTGATCGAGGTAGACTGATGGCTTTCTGGCCAGGGTTGAAGTCCTCAGACACGTGTCTGGGGTGTTTCCTGCCCGTGTGATTCGAAGCTGAGAACTCCTTAAGCCACTCCAGTATCGAGCTACACTCTGCTTCCTCTCCTGCATCCCTGGTACTGCATATCTTGTTAGCATTTGTTACTACGCATTAGCTAGTGCCTTATTGCCGCCCCCCTGGTCAATGTTTATTTGTGTTGGTTGTTTAGTTCCTTGCGTTGCCACAATAAACCTGACCTGCAGGTTTTATAACCAAGAAGTTGTTGTGTTTTTGTTTCTACGTTAGAAATAAGGTTACAGTTTACATTAAACGTTATTATGTAAATAGTTAAGTTATTATTAATGCTTCCCACGGAGGAGTATATGACATTTAATCCCTTATGTTAGATTATACAATTTTGAATCATTTGACATTTAAGTGATATTGCACTGGTGTGTACTCCCTTCTGATGTATAATATATATATATATATATATATATATATATATATATATATATATATATATATGGACAAAGAGAAAAATTTATGACAACGGCGCAAAGATAGGTGATGCTAGTAAAAAGTCCTGATTAGAATTTTTTATATATATATATATATATATATATATATATATAGAGTGTAGATAGCTCACTATGCAGCCCCAAAATTACTTATTAGAAAAGTGGGATCCCCAAACCCCACAAGACCAATAGAGAACAGAAAATATAGAACCAAGAGAAGGTAAAATATAGAGGCGCTTAGTAAAAAGAGCTAATTACTGTATCTATAATAAGACACATATAATGCAAAAAGTCACAATATTGGACTGCTGAATAATATAGGGGGGATGGAAAAAATAGTTAAAAAAACAGATACATATATAAAACTATCACAATGTGTAGATTAAAAATATATTGCAAATATCAAATACCTGAAGCTATCTGTAGTATATATAGAGACTTGTCTAGCAGATGTGATTGTTATTGCTAGAACACCACAGGTGACAGAAAAGGTTCACAGTACATACAATTAGTACAGGCAATTACAAAGGAAAAACCACAAAAATGTACATGCAAATAGAGTCCATATGTGATACTTTGTGCAAGAAAGGAAAAGGTTGAATTCCCAAAGTGGCGGATCACACTATCCCCTCAGGGAGTTCTACTTACTCTCCTTTACCTCAATCTGTATGAGGTAAGTGTCGCGTGGGGTAAGTAGAAAGTCCTTCCTTGTAGTGGCAAGTATCCTATGGCTTGTTTCTTGTCTTCCAATGCTTTCACTCACATAGATGAAATGGGAAAAGCAGAAAGATAATAATAGTGCAACCCCGTTAATATGGATTTATATGCACAGTAATGTATGAAATAGCACTCACACTAAGTAACCTCAAATGGATATGAGGTATTTTATTGGCATAATAAGATAAAACCAGATATTGGCATATCAGAGGCATATCAGAGGAAGAAGAAGGTTGTGTATGTTTGTAGACATTCGAAACGCGTTAGGACTTCGATGTACTTATATTTTATGCCATTGTACGGCTTATGAACTGTGCTGTATTTGTCTTGCAAAAAAACGTTTTAAAAAAACGGATACTGCTGCTACTGCTAATTGCAATGTTCATGCCAATATGAACTTGTGGTGTTCTAGCAATAACAATCACATCTGCTAGACAAGTCTCTTATATACTACAGATAGCTTCAGGTATTTGATATTTGCAATATATTTTTAATCTACACATTGTGATAGTTTTATATATGTATCTGTTTTTTTAACTATTTTTTCCATCCCCCCTATATTATTCAGCAGTCCAATATTGTGACTTTTTGCATTATATGTGTCTTATTATAGATACAGTAATTAGCTCTTTTTACTAAGCGCCTCTATATTTTACCTTCTCTTGGTTCTATATATATATATATATATTGTATATGTGTGTGCATGTGTATTTGAGTATTTATTTGTTTTACTGTATATTAACTGTACATATTTAACAAATTTAACATTTCAATTTTCTTCATTAACAATATTATATATATATATATATATATATATATATATATATATATATATATAATGTACATTCCTTTCTATGTGAAGTACAAAGAAATATAAAATATGCATAACATGCATTGGGGTACATTATTTAGGTCTAACGCGGTTGGGTTAGTAGTGAAGAATTGCTAACTTCAATGTGCATTATTGAAATATTAAATATTAAATATTAAAAAATATTAACCTTCCTAGCTATGGTTTTAAACAAAGGATAATAAGAGAATAAAGCAAATTAGATATTAGAAGTAAATTGTAAAGTTGTTTAAATTGCATTCTCTTTGAAATGTGAAAATTTAATTTTGACTTTACTATCACTTTAAGTTCCTCTGTGAAGGATACTGGGATCACAAGAACTCCTTCAAAATCTTACAGAACACATTTATTAAAGGGACAGAATAGTCAAAATTAAACTTTCATGATTCAGATAGGAAATGCAATTTAAACAACTTTTAAATTCACTTTTATCATCAAATTTGCTTTGTTCTCTTGGTATTCTTTGTTGAAAGCTAAACCTAGGTAGGCTCATATGCTAATTTCTAAAACCTTGAAGGCTGCCCCTTATTTAAATGCATTTGGCAGTTTTTCACAACTAGAGGGCGTAAGTTCATGTGTGACATACAAATAACTCAGTGTAGGTGGATGATTGTTAGTAGACCTAGCGCAAGTATATACACCTACAGCTCCCTTCAAATAGGTCTCCTAGTAGACCTTGTGAAAGTCAATAGTATAAGTGGGTGAAGCGAGCGCCAAAAAGGCTGAGGTGAGTAGTATAAAATATCACAATTTTATTATACTCTATAGTAATACAAATAGAGATCAAATAAAGCTAAAATTCATGGATCCATGAGTAACATAATAAGAATATCAACAAAAAATACATATACTTAAAAAATGGTGGACATAAATATATATAAAAAAAACAATCTTCACATATGAATGGAGAGAAAAGTGGCTTGTGCAAATGTGATTGATGAAAAAATGTCCCAGTTGAGGTGTCGGGGTATTGATCATCCCAATGAAATTGTCCCAATAGAATATATCCAATGAGAGTGTCCAGTGAGATAAAAAGAAAATATGTGATGATTTAAAAAGTATACATTTTAAAAGTACTCCAATATGAAAATAGAGGAAAAAAGTGAAAAAAATTGTTGTAAAGGCTGTCAAAAAAATCTCAAAATATCCAGATGCAAAAGTAAAAAATCAAATAAAAATATCAAAAATATCAAAAATAGTGAAAAAATGAAAAGGAAATTAATAATAATAATGTGGGAGTGAAGTGAGGGTGGTGAACTTCTACTATCTTCTGTTAGTGAAATCCCATCAGTGGGTGTAAGAGTCTCCTGAATGATCCTGTGGAACAAAAAGGACAATACTGCAGAATATATAAAACACCTTCGCCTAGATTACGAGTTTTGTCGGTAAAAACTTGCGGGGCTAACAAGCCTTTTTTCTCCAGCGCTTACTTCAAACAACGCTCGTATTACAAGTTTTCTGAATGGCTGCGTTAGCCTCAGAAAAGTGAGCGTTGAGCAAATTTAGCTCCACTTCTACCTGTAATACCAGAGTTGCTTACGGTAGCGGTAAGCTGACTAAAACATGCTCGTGCACGATTTCCCCACAGGAAACAATTTAACCTTTAAAAAAGCAGCATTCAGCTTCTAACGCAGCCCCATTGTTTCCTATGGGGAAACACTTTCTAAGTCTACACCTAACACCCTAACATGAACCCCGAGTCTAAACACCCCTAACCTTACACTTATTAACCTCTAATCTGCCGCCCCAACATCGTCGCCACCTGCATTATACTATTAACCCCTAATCTGCCGCTCCGGACACTGTCGCCACCTACATTATACCTATGAACCCCTAATCTGCTGCCCCTAACATCGCCAACACCTACATTATATTTATTAACCCCTAATCTGCCCCCCCCCGTCGCTGCCACCTACCTACACTTATTAACCCCTAATCTGCCGACCGGACATCGCCGCCACTATAATAAATGTATTAACCCCTAAACCGCCGCACTCCCGCCTCGCAAACACTATAATAAATTTTATTAACCCCTAATCTGCCCCCCCAACGTCACCGCAACCACCTACCTAAAATTATTAACCCCTAATCTGCCGCCCACAACATCGCCGCTACTATAATAAAGTTATTAACCCCTAAACCTAAGTCTAACCCTAACCCTAACACCACCCCTAAGTTAAATCTATTTTTAATAAATGTAAATAAAATTTCTAAAATTAAATAAATTAATCCTATTTAAAACTAAATACTTACCTATAAAATAAACCCTAATATAGCTACAATATAATTAATAATTATATTGTAGCTATTTTAGGATTTATATTTATTTTACATGCAACTTTGTATTTATTTTAACTAGGTACAATAGCTATTAAATAGTTAATAACTATTTAATAGCTACCTAGTTAAAATAATTACAAAATTACCTGTAAAATAAATCCTAACCTAAGTTACAAATACACCTAACACTACACTATCAATAAATTAATTAAATAAATTAAATACAATTATCTAAACTAAAATACAATTAAATAAACTAAACTATAGTACAAAAAAACACTAAATTACAAAAAATAAAAAAATATTACAAGAATTTTAATCTAATTACACCTAATCTAAACCCCCTAATAAAATAAAAAAGCCCCCCAAAATAATAAAATTCCCTACCCTATACTAAATTACCAAAGTAATCAGCTCTTTTACCAGCCCTTCAGGGCTGGACGACATTAAGAGCGCATCAAGATCCCTCTGTAGTCCCATGGGTAAGAGGGGAGTACCACGGGGGGCTGGACTTTGGCTCCTGGGGGGTAATTAACATCTGGCAAGGTGGTACTAGGGAGCTACAGGTAGCCTCCCATTGAATAAGGGATATGTTGACTCAGTAGGGGGCAATGCTTTTATGAGGCCGGGGCACAGACGTGCGGCCTGGTCGATAAAACGGATCGCATCCTCATCCGTTACCAATAAAATGGGGCTCAAGAGTTTTGGGAACACACTAAAAGCTGGGGCGAATGTGCGTATGAGTGCACTTGACTTTGTGCCCAGTCCCTATTCCACTGGATGAGTGGTTAGAAGCGGATGCTTTTGGTAGTCTCATCTGTGGGTTTTTACATAGCGGCCAATAGTATCTATCAGCATAGTACTGGGTGTAGGCGGCTTGTTGGAGAATGAAGTCCATCAACTTCGGGTGTGGTAGCTGACTGGAAGCTCTACAGAGGCAATGAGGTGCATTTATCTGACCATGGCATGGACCTGTTTATTGAGGATTTGAGACCGTCACTACTCCTATTTGTGTGTTTGGGTGGCGGCGAGAGTTGCCCTTGATATGTGGGTGATCTCGTGGCGGGTGGACAGTGTCCGGGGTCAGGATGTGATCGAGGTAGACTGATGGCTTTCTGGCCAGGGTTGAAGTCCTCAGACACGTGTCTGGGGTGTTCCCTGCCCGTGTGATTCGAAGCTGAGAACTCCTTAAGCCATTCCAGTATCGAGCTACACTCTGCTTCCTCTCCTGCATCCCTGGTACTGCATATCTTGTTAGCATTTGTTACTACGCATTAGCTAGTGCCTTATTGCCGCCCCCCTGGTCAATGTTTATTTGTGTTGGTTGTTTAGTTCCTTGCGTTGCCACAATAAACGTGACCTGCAGGTTTTATAACCAAGAAGTTGTTGTGTTTTTGTTTCTACGTTAGAAATAAGGTTACAGTTTACATTAAACGTTATTATGTAAATAGTTAATTTATTATTAATGCTTCCCACGGAGGAGTATATGACATTTAATCCCTTATGTTAGATTATACAATTTTGAATCATTTGACATTTAAGTGATATTACACTGGTGTGTACTCCCTTCTGATGTATAATATATATATATATATATATATATATATATATATATATATATATATATATTGTATATGTGTGTGCATGTGTATTTGAGTATTTATTTGTTTTACTGTATATTAACTGTACATATTTAACAAATTTAACATTTCAATGTTCTTCATTAACAATATTATATATATATATATATATATATATATATATATATATATATATATATATATATATATATATATATAATGTACATTCCTTTCTATGTGAAGTACAAAGGGACAGTCTAGTCAAAATTAAACTTTCATGATTCAGATAGGGAATGCAATTTAAACAACTTTTAAATTCACTTTTATCATCAAATTTGCTTTGTTCTCTTGGTATTCTTTGTTGAAAGCTAATCCTAGGTAGGCTCATATGCTAATTTCTAAAACCTTGAAGGCTGCCCCTTATTTAAATGCATTTGGCAGTTTTTCACAACTAGAGGGCGTAAGTTCATGTGTGACATACAAATAACTCAGTGTAGGTGGATGATTGTTAGTAGACCTAGCGCAAGTATATACACCTACAGCTCCCTTCAAATAGGTCTCCTAGTAGACCTTGTGAAAGTCAATAGTATAAGTGGGTGAAGCGAGCGCCAAAAAGGCTGAGGTGAGTAGGATAAAATATAACAATTTTATTATACTCTATAGTAATACAAATAGAGATCAAATAAAGCTAAAATTCATGGATCCATGAGTAACATAATAGGAATATCAACAAAAAATACATATACTTAAAAAATGGTGGACATAAATATATATAAAAACAACAATCTTCACATATGAATGGAGAGAAAAGTGGCTTGTGCAAATGTGATTGATGAAAAAATGTCCCAGTTGAGGTGTCGGGGTATTGATCGTCCCAATGAAATTGTCCCAATAGAATATATCCAATGAGAGTGTCCAGTGAGATAAAAAGAAAATATGTGATGATTTGAAAAGTATAAATTTTATAAGTACTCCAATATGAAAATAGAGGAAAAAAGTGAAAAAAATTGTTGTAAAGGCTGTCAAAAAAATTTCAAAATATCCAGATGCAAAAGTAAAAAATCAAATAAAAATATGAAAAATAGTGAAAAAATGAAAAGGAAATTAATAATAATAATGTGGGAGTGAAGTGAGGGTGGTGAACTTCTACTATCTTCTGTTAGTGAAATCCCATCAGTGGGTGTAAGAGTCTCCTGAATGATCCTGTGGAACAAAAAGGACAATACTGCAGAATATATAAAACACCTTCGCCTAGATTACGAGTTTTGTCTGTAAAAACTTGCGGGGCTAACAAGCCTTTTTTCTCCAGCGCTTACTTCAAACAACGCTGGTATTACAAGTTTTCTGAATGGCTGCGTTAGCCTCAGAAAAGTGAGCGTTGAGCAAATTTAGCTCCACTTCTACCTGTAATACCAGAGTTGCTTACGGTAGCGGTAAGATGACTAAAACATGCTCGTGCACGATTTCCCCATAGGAAACAATTTAACCTTTAAAAAAGCAGCATTCAGCTTCTAACGCAGCCCCATTGTTTCCTATGGGGAAACACTTTCTAAGTCTACACCTAACACCCTAACATGAACCCCGAGTCTAAACACCCCTAACCTTACACTTATTAACCTCTAATCTGCCGCCCCAACATCGTCGCCACCTGCATTATACTATTAACCCCTAATCTGCCGCTCCGGACACCGCCGCAACCTACATTATACCTATGAACCCCTAATCTGCTGCCCCTAACATCGCCAACACCTACATTATATTTATTAACCCCTAATCTGCCCCCCCCGTCGCCGCCACCTACCTACACTTATTAACCGCCACTATAATAAATGTATTAACCCCTAAACCGCCGCACTCCCGCCTCGCAAACACTATAATACATTTTATTAACCCCTAATCTGCCCCCCCCCAACGTCACCGCAACCACCTACCTAAAATTATTAACCCCTAATCTGCCGCCCACAACATCGCCGCTACTATAATAAAGTTATTAACCCCTAAACCTAAGTCTAACCCTAACCCTAACACCCCCCCTAAGTTAAATCTATTTTTAATAAATGTAAATAAAATTTCTAAAATTAAATAAATTAATCCTATTTAAAACTAAATACTTACCTATAAAATAAACCCTAATATAGCTACAATATAATTAATAATTATATTGTAGCTATTTTAGGATTTATATTTATTTTACATGCAACTTTGTATTTATTTTAACTAGGTACAATAGCTATTAAATAGTTAATAACTATTTAATAGCTACCTAGTTAAAAAAATTACAAAATTACCTGTAAAATAAATCCTAACCTAAGTTACAAATACACCTAACACTACACTATCAATAAATTAATTAAATAAATTAAATACAATTATCTAAACTAAAATACAATTAAATAAACTAAACTATAGTACAAAAAATAAAAAAATATTACAAGAATTTTAATCTAATTACACCTCATCTAAACCCCCTAATAAAATAAAAAAGCCCCCCCAAAATAATAAAATTCCCTACCCTATACTAAATTTCCAAAGTAATCAGCTCTTTTACCAGCCCTTAAAAGGGCTTTTTGTGGGGCATTGCCCCAAAGTAATCAGCTCTTTTACCTGTTAAAAAAAATACAAGACCCCCCCAGCATTAAAACCCACCACCCACACACCCCTACTATAAAACCCACCCGATCCCCCCTTAAAAAAACTAACACTACCCCCCTGAAGATCACCCTACCTTGAGCCTTGTTCAACCAGCCCGGCACCGATGGGCCAGAAGAGGACATCCGGACCGGCAGAAGTCTTCATACTATCCGGGCAGAAGAGGACATCCGGACCGGCAGAAATCTTCATCCAGGCAGTATCTTCTATTTTCATCCTTCCGGAGCGGAGCCATCTTCTATCCAGCCGACGCGGAGCCATCCTCTTCTTCCGATGTCCTAACGCAGAATGAAGGTTCCTTTAAATGACGTCATCCAAGATGGCGTTCCTCGAATTCCGATTGGCTGATAGGATTCTATCAGCCAATCGGAATTAAGGTAGGAAAATCTGATTGGTTGATGCTATCAGCCAATCGGATTGAAGTTCAATACGATTGGCTGATTGGACGAGCCAATAGAATGTGAGGTCAATTCTATTGGCTCATCCAATCAGCCAATCGGATTGAACTTCAATCCGATTGGTTGATAGCATCAACCAATCGGATTTTTCCTACCTTAATTCCGATTGGCTGATAGAATCCTATCAGCCAATCGGAATTCGAGGGATGCCATCTTGGATGACGTCATTTAAAGGAACCTTCATTCTGCATTAGGACATCAGAAGAAGAGGATGGCTCCGTGTCGGCTGGATAGAAGATGGCTCCGCTCCGGAAGGATGAAGATAGAAGATGCCGCCTGGATGAAGATGTCTGCCGGTCCAGAGGTCCTCTTCTGCCTGGATAGTATGAAGACTTCTACCGGTCCGGATGTCCTCTTCTGGCCCATTGGTGCCCGGCTGGGTGAACACGGCTCAAGGTAGGGTGATCTTCAGGGGGGTAGTGTTAGGTTTTTTAAGGGGGGATCGGGTGGGTTTTAGAGTAGGGGTGTGTGGGTGGCGGGTTTTAATGTTGGGGGGTCTTGTATTTTTTTTTACAGGTAAAAGAGCTGATTACTTTGGGGCAATGCCCCGCAAAAAGCGCTTTTAAGGGCTGGTAAAAGAGCTGATTACTTTTGTAATATAGTATAGGGTAGGGAATTTTATTATTTTGGGGGGCTTTTTATTTTATTAGGGGGCTTAGATTAGGTGTAATTAGATTAAAATTCTTGTAAAAAAATTTTTTGTAATTTAGTGTTTGTTTTTTTTGTACTATAGTTTAGTTTATTTAATTGTATTTTAGTTTAGATAATTGTATTTAATTTATTTAATTAATTTATTGATAGTGTAGTGTTAGGTTTATTTGTAACTTAGGTTAGGATTTATTTTACAGGTATTTTTGTAATTATTTTAACTAGGTAGCTATTAAATAGTTATTAACTATTTATTAGCTATTGTAGCTAGTTAAAATAAATACAAAGTTGCATGTAAAATAAATATAAATCCTAAAATATCTACAATGTATTTATTAATTATATTTTAGCTATATTAGGGTTTATTTTATAGGTAAGTATTTAGTTTTAATAGGATTAATTTATTTAATTTTAGAAATTTTATTTAGATTTATTAAAAATAGATTTAACTTAGGGGGGTGTTAGGGTTAGGGTTAGACTTAGGTTTAGGGGTTAATAACTTTATTATAGTAGCGGTGACGTTGTGGGCGAGGCAGATTAGGGGTTAATAATTGTAGGTAGGTGGCGGCGACGTTGGGGGGGGCAGATTAGGGGTTAATAAAATTTATTATAGTGTTTGCGAGGCGGGAGTGCGGCGGTTTAGGGATTAATACATTAATTATAGTGGCGGTGATGTCCGGTCGGCAGATTAGGGGCTAATAAGTGTAGGTAGGTGACAGCAACGTTGGGGGGGGCAGATTAGGGCTTAATAAATATAATGTAGGTGTCGGCGATGTTAGGGGCAGCAGATAAGGGGTTCAGAGGTATAATGTAGTTGGCGGCGGTGTCCGTTCGGCAGATTAGGGTTTAAATAATTTTATTATAGTGTTTGCAATGTGGGGGGCCTCGGTTTAGGGGTTCATAGGTAGTTTATGTGTGTTAGTGTACTTTGTAGCACTGTAGTTAAGAGCTTTATATTCTGGCGTTAGCCCATAAAACTCTTAACTACTGACTTTTAAATGCGGTAGGAGTCTTGGAGGTAAAGGCTGTACCGCTTACTTCTTCCAAGACTCGTAATACCGGCGTTAGGCAAATCCCATTAAAAAGATAGGATACGCAATTGACGTAAGGGGATTTGCGGTAGCCAAAAGTCACGGAAGAAAAGTGAGCGGTACACCTGTACCTGCCTGACTCGTAATAGCAGCGGGCGTTAAAAAGCAGCATTGGGACCTCTCAACACTGCTTTTTAAGGCTAATGCAGAACTCGTAATCTAGCCACTTGTTAGAGTATCAGAAAATTGCTTACCAGTTAAATGTCGACGCGTTTAAGACTGATAATAGGACTTTTTCAAGACTATAAAACTGGATTTTGAGAATTTTTTGAGATTTTTTTGACAGCCTTTACAACACATTTTTTCACTTTTTTCCTCTATTTTCATATTGGAGTACTTTTAAAATTTATACTTTTCAAATCATCACATATTTTCTTTTTATCTCACTGGACACTCTCTTTGGATATATTCTATTGGGACAATTTCATTGGGACGATCAATACCCCGACACCTCAACTGGGACATTTTTTCATCAATCACATTTGCACAAGTCACTTTTCTCTCCATTCATATGTGAAGATTGTTGTTTTTATATATATTTATGCCCATTATTTTTTAAGTGTATGTATTTTTTGTTGATATTCTTATTATGTTACTCATGGATCCATGAATTTTAGCTTTTTTTGATTTCTATTTGTATTACTATTGTGTATAATAAAATTGTGATATTTTATACTACTCACCTCAGCCTTTTTGGCGCTCGCTTCACCCACTTATACTATTGACATACAAATAACATTGTGACCACATCCGTTTATTTACAAGTGACAGGGCACTGATTGGCTAGAATGCAAGTCTGTCAAAAGAACTGAAATAAGGGGTCAGTCTGCAAATGCTTAGATACAAGGTAATCACAAAGGTAAAAAGTACATAAATATAACTGTGTTGGTTATGAAAAACAGGGGAATCCGTAATAAAGGGATTATCTATCTTTTTAAACAATAACAATTCTGGAGTAGACTGTCCCTTTAATTAAAACAAGAAAAGCTCCCTCTACATAGCAGTCCACTCTAATGTATGCACAAAAGAAAACTTGAAAACAGTAAAAGAGAAATAAAATTAAAGTGAGACAACATTATCTGCTTTAAATTAGCGAGACATGATTGCAAGACGAAATACTTCACAAAGCCAATAATGGGCAGGAGTACAAGTGGAGCGCAAAATATCGCTTTTGCGAGGGCGGAATTTGCCCTCCACTTTGTAATACCAGCACACACAAATGTGCGCTGGTATTACAAGTTAAGTGCAATGTGAATGCGACCTCACATTCACATTGCACTGAAGCTTAGCTCTCACAAGAGAGCGCTTCCATAGGCTCCAATGGGAGTCTCATTCTCATGCCTTTAGACACAGCATGAGAACATAGCACAGGGGAGGGGGTATGTCGTGCCATGATGGGCAGCAGATTTAAATATATATTTATTTGTTTATATGTGTATATGCACATATTAACACATAAATAGGTATATGAGCATATACATAAATATTTACAGGGAATTCACAGTTCCCATAGACCGCAATGTAAAGGCACTTTTTAGTGCCGTTTATTTCCACCCCACACCCGCCAAATTTAACCCCTAAAACAGATTTGTACAGTTATTTTTCATTTTTAAAAAATGCTAAAAAAATTTGTTAAAGAAAATAAAAAGAACTCTTTATTTTGGGGCCAATTGGGGCACTTTTTGAAAATTAACCAGAAATCTGATCTCTTGTTAATTTTCAGAGATCTAATTGCTACTGTGAGCTTTTGGTAGGAATAACCAGCCACTTGTAATGGCTGGTTATTTATCGCACACCTGTAAACAGGCGATTTTGCCCATTTACAGGCGCGCAATAAAATAGCACTCCACTTGTAATCTAGCCCAAAGTCTTCATGAATTCTGCATGCTAGGCTAAGCAACCACTATTGCTAGTCCCTCAAAATACCTTTTCCTCTACCACGCAATACTTTTTTACTGGTATATTATATATTACAATTACAAACGTTACATAAAGCTTTTCCAAGCGTGCTATTAGTTCTTGCTCGATTTGTTAGATATTATGGGGCCGATTTATCATGGACCGAATGTGCCCCAATGACTCTGTTTCCGCGCGAGCCTTCAGGCTAACCGGAAACAAGAGATAAGAAGCAGCAGTCTTTAGACTGCTGCTCCTTAACTCGTCCACTGCCTCTGAGACTGCGGGCATCAATCTGCCCGATTGAATACGATCGGGTTGATTGACACCCCCTGCTAGCAGCCAATTGGCCGTGAATCTGCAGGGGGCGGCATTGCACAAGCAGTTCACCAGAACTCAGTGGTGTATTTAGATTTGGTGCTACCCTGGGCACTCAAATTTCTGCTGCCCCCCTATCCCCCTCCCCCTTTAGGCCTTTGTAAGCCATGATAGTTTTTGGTCAGGGAGTAAAGTGAATTTTTTATGGCATTTCAAAATAAATATTTACACACACATCTCAAATACATACAGGCACACACAGTCACAGACACACACAGTGACATACACACACACCGATCGCTGCAATATACAAGAAACACAGATCTCTTCAAACAATACTTCCCTAAACACAATACTAAGTGCTGGTAGCCAACATAACTAAAGGCAATAGCTAGCTGAATAAAAGAAAGGTTCAGAGCTACCTCTATACTGTAAGCTCCATGGACAGTCTCTTCTACCCTCAAAATCTTCCTTATATATCTGTATAATACTTCTAAAATAATTGTAATCTTCTTACAAGTATAGCCACAAAAAAGTGCTGCCCCCTCCCGATCTGCTGCCCTAGGCAAGTGCTTTGTTTGCCTAGGGCAAAATACGCCCCTGCCAGAACTGCTTGTGCAATGTTAAATGCTGACATCGTATGCTCTCGGCATTCAGCGATGTCTGGCAGACAGGATACGCTACAGTGTATAATGTCCGCCAGACATTGATAAATCGGCCCCCTTGTGTTAAGCACCTTAATTAACTATATTTGTTAATGGAAGGATGCCCACTAATGAAGTGCTGCTTTAAGGGACACTAAAGTAAAAAGTCAACTTTTATCATTCAGATAGAGCATGCATTTTTAAAAAAAAAAAAACTTTGCAATTGACAGCCATTATCATATTGCGCATATTTTTTATCTGCACACTTTCTGAGGCACCAACTGCTACTGAGCATGTGAGTTCACAGTGTAAACGTGTATGAGTTTGTGATTAGTAATTATGTCCTCAACATATTCCATAGGGACACAGGGTGGTTTTAGTTTGTACCAACTATAGGCAATAAAGGACTGAAAAATTGTTAAACATCTGATAAAAAGCGTATTGTTAATAGGCTGATAACACTTATCTGATGGATTAGAAATACTTTTTTTTTTTTTTTTAAATGGTGTACTGCAATCTATATCTTCTGCACACAGCATTACATTACAACACAACGTGCACAGGAGATCACAGGAGCTCTGCCCACCCACATCTTTCCCGGTATGGCGCCAGATCAGAGGCTTCTATTGTGCACATTGTAATCAAACACTGCGTGCAATAGAAGCTCCTGATCAGGAGTAGGTTATGTGCAGGGTCAGAGTTAGATTACAAGTGGCACGCTAATGTTAGCGTGCGCAATATTGAAATATTGCACCCTCACTAACTTATGCGTGTATTACAAGACCTCGCTATTTTAGCAAGCCTTCAGGAGGGAGGGAGGGAGGGGGGGTCTAGACCCGCACTATTATACTCAGACAATCCCTTAACGACCAGCAATGTACAGGGTATGTCACGGTCGTTAAGGGGTTAATATGCATTATACAGGAAAATGGATATCATTTAAAAGTTGTGTAAACATATACTGCTCCTCTATTAATGTAAATTTAGATGCCGGACCATTTTTTGTGAACAACCTGGCTTGTTCTTGCTGATTGGTGGATAAATTCATCCACCAATAAACAAGTGCTTTCCATGGTCCTGAACCAAAAAATAGCTTAGATGCCTTCTTTTTCAAATAAAGAAAACAAGATTGATAATAGGAGTAAACCTAAAACCCCCTAAGTTACACAAAATAACAAACACTAAAATTACACACAAAAAAAAGCACTACCAAAAAAAACAAACAGTTATGCCTATCCTGAAACTAAAGTCCCTTTAAAAAAAGACCACCCCAAAATTAAAAAAAAAAAACATGCACTAACACTAAAACCTACTCTAACAATTTCTTTGAAAAGGGAATTTGGTAAGGCATGCAAGCATTTTGTAGGGCATTGTCATAAAGTGAGCAAAGCTCTTTTGCACAATAAAAAAAAAATCCCTATTCTAAAAAGTCTCAACCTAAAAAAAAACAATCTTATCTTAAAAAAGGTTTCCCTGAAAAGGGCATTTGGTAGGGCATTGCCCTAAAGCAGATTAAGCTCTTTTGTGAATTAGAAAATACCCTATTCTAAAAAAAAAATCTAAGGGAAAAAAAAACACCATAATAAATCCTAACTTTAAACCCCAAGGTTTCTTCTCACCCAAATTTAATCCGACTCCTAAGTGCTCAGCTCCAGCGGTACTCCTCTTCATCCAGGCGGCAGTCCATCTTCATCCAGGTGGTGGTTCATCTTCAGGCATCTTCTTCAATGGAGCCACTCTGTTGAGGAAGTCTTCATTCAATCTTCCATACGAAGCATCTTTCTAGCGTCTCATCTTCTTATCTTCGAATCTTCCGTCCCCAATGACCCCTTTATGCGGTCACAGCCACACAGGGAAGTTTGAAAGCAAGGTACCCCCTTTATATAGGGGTACCCTTGCATTACTTTTGGCTAATTTTCCAATCCAAATTCAAATCAGCCAATAGAATGAAACATGTAGAGGGAGGCTGCAGCAGGCAGTGCTAAATGACAGGAAGAAATACCCACAGCTCTGCATCAGTAGATAGGTGCACGCTTAATTTAGGTTCAAACACTCTTATTTGTTAACCCCTTAACCCCAAAAAAGTGTATATATACGTTATGCAGTATTTTGCCCATCGTACTGCATGATGTATATAACGTATATATACGTCCAAGCTGCGTTAAGTACCAACAGTCTCAGCTGTAAAGTCACAGTCAAGAGCTCTAGTTTCTGAGCTCTAGGAATCTGTCATATGGAACCGGAGCATGATTGATCTATATAAAGTCAGATGCCTGATCATTACAGACAGTGACATGATCAACTTCTTGTGCAGGCGGGCAGTGTGGGAGGGAAGGCAGGAGGCAGGTGGGTTGCAGAGAGGCTGAGGGGGAGGAATTAGGAGGGGCCCTATTCTACAGAAAAACATTTTAAGTGCGAGGGAGGGATGTGAAGGTAAACTACAGAAAAAAGGGGAATTGGAGGGTGCACCATAATTAATGACTGCGGGCGGGGGGCGTAGAGGGCACCACTACACTTCAGAAAAAATGATACGTTAGAGAATAGATAAAAACATTGAAAAAAAATATATACTGGGTCCTGACAGACAGCTGCCAGTACCTAAGATGGCCCCAGTAGCAAGAGGGGGAGGGTTAAAAGGGCTGTTTGTGGGGGATCTGAAGGGTGAAGGGTTAAAGAGTGATCACTACACTGTGAGGACAATTTAACTTTAAAAACAAAAAAATGCCCTAAACTGCATACTGGCAGATCTTCTTTAGTTACCTAATAAGATACTAGCATGTATTAAAAGAATCATAGATTCAAGGGAGGAAAGCATAATTCTGTCAGTATATAAATCCCTGGTAAGACCTCACCTTGAGTATGGAGTGCAGTTCTGGGGACCAATAAAAAAATAAAAAAGATATTGCTGAACTAGAAAAAGTTCAGAGAAGGGCCACAAAGCTAATAAGGGTAATGGATAATTTAAGCTATGAGGAGAGGCTAGATAACTGGGTTTGTTTTCTCTAGAAAAAAGGCGCTTGAGAGGTGACATGATTATTTTATATAAATACTAGTCCTAAAGCCCGTTCACACGGGCCGTGTTGTGTTATATTTAATATTCTCTCTCTCTCTCTCTCTCTCCTTGCGCTTTCACTTGCCGGTCCTCGCGCTTTCACTTGCCGGTCCTCGCGCTGCTGGTTACATCTGTGCTCTTTGCCCGGTCCTCGCCCTGCTGGTTACATCTGCAGGGGGTGGCGCGTGCGAAGTCGGGTGGGTGCGCGTGCGATCAGCTGCTGTCTAAGGCCAAGTGTTTGTCTGAACTGCGCATGACGGCTTCAGACAAACTCTTGTCTTTTATAATATAGGATATTCAAGGCCCATATACAGAGATGGCAGAAGCTCTGTTTATTCCAAGAAAATTGTTTATGACAAGAGGTCACAATTTATGGTTGGAGCAAAGGAGATGTAAATCTCCTGCAACAGAAACATTTTTTCACTGTAAGAGCAATAAAATTGTGGAACTCATTACCAAAAGAGGTAGTGAATGCCAATACTGTAGATACATTTAAAAATTGTTTGTATACATTTCTGACTACAAACAGAATTCATGGATATGATTGCTTGTATTAAATGGGTCACATTTAGTGGGATTTATTTAAGTTCAACTGGAGATTTTTTTTTGTATGTATATTAGATTTGTATAGGTTGAACTGGATGGACTTCGGTCTTTTTTAACCTCAACTACTATGTTACTATGTTTACCTGTTCTGATAGAAATTCCTGATGTTGACTCTTTGCTTGCACAGACTTGACTTATTGTTGCTTTCGTGTACCTTTGCTGTCTGTCTGGTGTCGACCTTAGCCTGAAATCTTGACCACTTTGTGCCTCTTGATTTGGTACCATCTGATTATTTGGTTCAGACCCCAGCTTGTCTGACCTGCCTCAACCTGCTCCAGAGATATCTGTCTCAGTCTCTTATAGAAACCTGCTCCAGAGATATCAGTCTCAGCCTGTTATAGAAACCTGCTCCAGAAATACCACTCACAGTTTTTTCCAGAGGCCTGATCCAGAGATACCACTCTCAATCTGTTATAAAGGCTATTTGACCATATTTTTTATTGTATAGGAATGTCGAATGTTTGACAATACATTTTGTAACTTATCAGACATTGGGGCCTATCTATGAAGCTCCGAATGGAGCTTGATGCCCCGTGTTTCTGGTGAGCCTGCAGGCAGTTAAGAAGCAGCGAGCTTGTGAGCTGCTGGTGCAATGCTGAATACGGAGAGTGTATTGCTCTCCGTATTCAGCGAGGTCTGGCGGACCTGATCCGCACTGTCGGATCAGGTACGCCAGACTTTGATAAATTGAGGCCATTGAATATTCATGTATCAATATTGAAATGCTTGCTATAAACTTTAATGTGAACCTATGGTAATCAGTATTCAAATGCAGTATTTGCTTGTTTACATTTAAAATTTGTTAACATTTGAAATTTCTTAGAATCAGTTGAATTGAAGAAGAAATGACAAGGAGAACGTTAATTCTAAAATTAGAATTTTCGAAATCACAACATTCAGTCCTTCCTAAAAGCTACCCTATTAGAGGATTTCCATTTAGTCACATGATGACACTTCACATAAAATATATTGGACCCTAAAAACCCTCACTGTGGCCACCTGCTCATCAGCAATTTAACAGAAGAGTGCTAGAACAGACTAGACCTCTGAGGAAGCAGAACCAGTAACAAACATGGTATTTATGACATTAATACAAAGACACTCATACACACATATGGAGCAGGACTGACTACTATTAGATCTCTACAAATATGTATACCGTAGAAGAGACTTTTTCCATTTCTTGTGACCTTGTGCAAAAATAAAGAAAAATAAAGGAAGCATTATATTATAGTTAATCGGCATAACATATGTTTTACTGTGGTCATAAAGTTTTTAAGCAGAGCAAGGGTTAAACAAAACCAATGTGTGACCTATCATTATCTGTGTGACTATTGATGAGACATAGCCCAGACGGCTGAGGGGGATCTCTCCTCCTGCCAGGCTGCCAAGTGCTACTGGAGAGAATGGATTCACTTTCTCAGCTTCTGCGTACTGTCAGCAGGACACTTGTCGTGGCCATGCTGTAATTGATGGCTGGCGCTGGATGTCATTGTGAGAATGTCACAACATGCGCACCTGTCTGGCATGACAATACACAGATTAGCAGAGTGAGCAGAGCGTGCAACTCTTTGTATGTGTCTGTGACTGCATAAATAGATTTCTATAGCTGAGTGGTGGTATTTGCAAATGAACTGTTTATATATTTATGCATTTCTGTGTATGTATTTGAAACTGAGCATATGTGTGAATGCTGCGTGTCTCCGGCTGGATGCATTATGTTGACTGAGTGTATACATTTTAAAATGTCTCTGATTTCATTGGTATTACTAAATTGCAATATGCATATGTATTTACAGGGAGTGCAGAATTATTAGGCAAGTTGTATTTTTGAGGATTAATTTTATTATTGAACAACAACCATGTTCTCAATGAACCCAAAAAACTCATTAATATCAAAGCTGAATAGTTTTGGAAGTAGTTTTTAGTTTGTTTTTAGTTATAGCTATTTTAGGGGGATATCTGTGTGTGCATGTGACTATTACTGTGCATAATTATTAGGCAACTTAACAAAAAACAAATATATACCCATTTCAATTATTTATTTTTACCAGTGAAACCAATATAACATCTCAACATTCACAAATATACATTTCTGACATTCAAAAACAAATCAAAAACAAATCAGTGACCAATATAGCCACCTTTCTTTGCAAGGACACTCAAAAGCCTGCCATCCATGGATTCTGTCAGTGTTTTGATCTGTTCACCATCAACATTGCGTGCAGCAGCAATCACAGCCTCCCAGACACTGTTCAGAGAGGTGTACTGTTTTCCCTCCTTGTAAATCTCACATTTGATGATGGACCACAGGTTCTCAATGGGGTTCAGATCAGGTGAACAAGGAGGCCATGTCATTAGATTTTCTTCTTTTATACCCTTTCTTGCCAGCCACACTGTGGAGTACTTGGACGCGTGTGATGGAGCATTGTCCTGCATGAAAATCATGTTTTTCTTGAAGGATGCAGACTTCTTCCTGTACCACTGCTTGAAGAAGGTGTCTTCCAGAAACTGGCAGTAGGACTGGGAGTTGAGCTTGACTCCATCCTCAACCCGAAAAGGCCCCACAAGCTCATCTTTGATGATACCAGCCCAAACCAGTACTCAACCTCCACCTTGCTGGCGTCTGAGTCGGACTGGAGCTCTCTGCCCTTTACCAATCCAGCCACGGGCCCATCCATCTGGCCCATCAAGACTCACTCTCATTTCATCAGTCCATAAAACCTTAGAAAAATCAGTCTTGAGATATTTCTTGGCCCAGTCTTGATGTTTCAGCTTGTGTGTCTTGTTCAGTGGTGGTCGTCTTTCAGCCTTTCTTACCTTAGCCATGTCTCTGAGTATTGCACACCTTGTGCTTTTGGGCACTCCAGTGATGTTGCAGCTCTGAAATATGGCCAAACTGGTGGCAAGTGGCATCTTGGCAGCTGCACGCTTGACTTTTCTCAGTTCATGGGAAGTTATTTTGCGCCTTGGTTTTTCCACACGCTTCTTGCGACCCTGTTGACTATTTTGAATGAAATGCTTGATTGTTCGATGATCACGCTTCCGAAGCTTTGCAATTTTAGTGCTGCATCCATCTGCAAGATATCTCACTATTTTTGACTTTTCTGAGCCTGTCAAGTCCTTCTTTTGACCCATTTTGCCAAAGGAAAGGAAGTTGCCTAATAATTATGCACACCTGATATAGGGTGTTGATGTGATTAGACCACACCCCTTCTCATTACAGAGATGCACATCACCTAATATGCTTAATTGGTAGTAGGCTTTCGAGCCTATACAGCTTGGAGTAAGACAACATGCATAAAGAGGATGATGTGGTCAAAATACTCATTTGCCTAATAATTCTGCACTCCCTGTATGTATGTGAGTGTTTGTCTATGTCCATCAGTGACTGTGACTATGTTTGACTAGCTGCATTAAAAATATAGTATATTTGTGATTGTAACTATTTGTGTATGACCGTTGTGCACATAGCTCTGTAATGATTTGCTGATTTGTTGACGGTCTGCACATGCAGATATAGGTTTATTTATTATCTCTGTTTCTATGGGGCCGAATTATCATTGTCTGGCGGACATGATACGCTGTAGCATACGCTGTCAGCATTTAACATTGCGCAAGAAGTTCTAGTGAACTGCTTGTGCAATGCCGCCCGCTGCAGGGCCGCTAGCGGTGGGTGTCAGCTCGATCGTATGAGATCAGGCGGATTGATGTCCACCACCTCAGAGGCGACGGACCAATTAAGGAGCAGTGGTCTTAAAGGGACAGTCTAGGCCAAAATAAACTTTCATGATTCAGATAAAGCATGTCATTTTAAGCAATTTTCCAATTTACTTTTATCACCAATTTTGCTTTGTTCTCATGGTATTCTTAGTTGAAAGCTTAACCTAGAAGGTTCATATGCTAATTTCTTAGACCTTGAAGCCCACCTCTTTCAGATTGCATTTTAACAGTTTTTCACCACTAGAGGGTGTTAGTTCACATATTTCATATAGATAACACTGTGCTTGTGCACGTGAATTAATCTGGGAGCAGGCACTGATTGGCTAGACTGCAAGTCTGTCAAAAGAACTGAAAAAAGGGGCAGTTTGCAGAGGCTTAGATACAAGATAATCACAGAGGTTAAAAGTATATTATTATAACTGTGTTGGTTATGCAAAACTGGGAAATGGGTAATAAAGGGATTATCTATCTTTTAAAACAATAAAAATTCTGGTGTAGACTGTCCCTTTAAGACCGCTGCTTCATAACTGCTGTTTCCGGCGAGCCTGAAGGCTCACGCGGACACAGGGGCATCAGGGGCTGTTGATAAATCGGCCCCATATGTCTCTAGTTAGATAGTATTATTGTATATGAATACATGTGTTGTCCTCTTGTGCATATGAGTTGTATCC